>NC_091172.1:22959752-23188118 GCF_040958095.1 Procambarus clarkii
GTAGGCAATGAGTTTGCTGAAAGAAGAGTTCCTGGCAGGAAAAGAACTGAACCATATCTGGCAGACAATTGAGAACCTTTAAACTGGCAACAATATACTTCCCAATAAGGAAAACCTGGATGTGGAGGGTGTAAATTAGCAAGATTATATGGAAACAACAACAAAAAAAACCCTGGTTAATGATATTAAAGGGGTCCAGAAATCATGCCAGAGTCAGGGTAAAGCTGTCCAATCAACACTGGGAACCTGCAAAACAGTTTCTACAGTTCCTTACAGAAAATTTAGAACCGTCTGCTAACCAAGAGGAAGCAATAACCTGATGCTAAAATAAAGGAAGCAAGATGATAACCAAACTCAAACTGTGGATTCTGTCCTGCAACAAGAACAACACAAACCTTCAATGCCTGAATGGCAGGAAAACAGGATTGAGGTAGCCTGCAGAGTGAGATCATTAGAGCTCTCCATGGGCAAATAAACTGTGTCAAAAATCAAGGATATCACAATAAACCGAGGAAGAGAATAAAATGGTTCCCCCAACACTGAGGTGATCTTGATCACCATCATACCTAGGAACTATCGGGGCCATATTTGTAATACATATTAAGAATTCCAGGGGGAAATTTGGATCTTTCATTTGTCATTTGGATAGGGTTAAGGCAATAACTTAATTTGCTCAATATTCACATTAGTAACTCAAAAATATTTCCAGTGTAATAGCAGTGTAAAATTTAAAAAAAAATGTAGAGTATCAAAACTTAAATGAAACAAGGAATCAGAGCTACATTGGAGGGAGTAAAAATTTAATGTCCGTGCAGCTCCAGATTATATTTTATATTTGTTATTATGGTGAAAAGCTAATGATAAGATAATTTTAAGTCTGGTGACATAACTTAACAAAACATCTCTTTCAGTTGATCTGCTGTGTGACTTGTATGAAGTTGATGAGGGAACTTTTGATGGCTATTAAAGGACGATTGTTCAACTGGAAAGCAAGATACCTTTGACTACTTCAGTGCTTCATAAAGCATTTGTGTATATTAAGCTTGCTGATGGTTACTGAACCTTCATTATGTATGAAGGACACGTGTATCATATTGACTTCCAATATGGTTCATCTTTAAAGACACAAACTACATGAAGTATCAGTAGTTTTATTTTACTTCATCTCGGAAAAAATCAAATACATATAATTTTCAAGTAATTAAAATGTGCAATCAATAAAAGATTTTATAATAATTGTTTGATTAGTTTCATGGTTTGTTATTTCTGACCAGTGCAAATATTTATGAAATGTTATTTATATTTATTGTAGTAGTGTATCTAGAGAGCAGCATTATTAATTTCTCGTAAAGTGTGTAGACTAATATACAGTATTCCTGCTTACAGCACTGGACCTGCAGTAAGCCAAATGTTATTAAATAACTGAAAATAAGGAGAGCTTAATTCTTGAAGTTATCTTGAGATGATTTTGGGGCTTAGCATCCCTGCTTGATACCTGCTTGATGGGGTTTTGGGAGCTCTACTCCCCAAACCCGGCACACAAGGCCAGGCATGACTTGTGAAAGTTTGGTCCACCAGGCTGTTGCTTGGAGTGGCCCACAGGCCCACATACCCACCACAGCCCGGCTGGTCCGGAACTTATTTTAGAAAACAGTCTAGTTTTCTATTGAAGATGTCCACGGTTGAACAAATCCACAAGGGCCGTGACGAGGATTTGAACCTGCGTCCGAAAGCATCCCAGACGCTGCCTTAATCGACTGAGCTACAACATGGTCAAAACCCTGGTTTGTGTCTCGGAGAGGCTGCAGGATCCAGTAAGTTCAATAGAACTTCGGTTTCAACTCCTTTTGACCATGCCATAGCTCAGTCGATTAAGGCAGCATTTGGGATGCTCTCGGACGAAGGTTCGAATCCTCGTCACGGCCCTTGTGGATTTGTTCATTTGATGCATCACACAATTGTGATTTCTGTGTAATAAAGTAAGGGCGAAGAGGGAGAACGGCCTATTGACATAGCTCGAGTGCATGGGGGGGAATTGTGTAAAACCCTGGTTTGTGTCTCGGAGAGGCTGCAGGAACCAGTAAATTCAGTAGAACTTCGGTTTCAACTCCTTTTGACCATGTCGTAGCTCAGTCTATTAAGGCTGCGTTTGGGATGCTCTTGGACGCAGAATCGTATCCTCATCACAGCCCTTGTGGATTTGTTCATTTGATGCATCACGCAATTGTGATTTCTGTGTGTAATGTCCACGGTTGTTCCGACAATATTTCTTATAGTCGCTGGGAGGACGTTGAACAACCGTGGACCTCTGATGTTTATAGTGTTCTCTTATTGTGCCTATGGCACCTCTGCTCTTCACTGGTTCTATCCTGCATTTTCTTCCATGTCGTTCACTCCAGTACGTTGTTCTTTTACTGTGTAAATTTGGGACCTGGCCCTCCAGTATTTTCCATGTGTATATTATTGGTATCTCTCTCTATCTCCTTTCTAGTGAGTACATTTAGAGAGCTCCGAGACGATCCCAATAATTTAGGTGCTTTATTGCGTCTATGTGGGCCGTATATGTTCTCCGTATTCCCTCAATTTCAGCAATCTCTCCTGCTCTGAAGGGGAAAGTGAGTACTGAGCAGTACTCAAGACGGGACAACACAAGTGACTTGAAGAGTACAACCATTGTGATGGGATCCCTGGATTTGAAAGTTCTTGTAATCCATCCTATCATTTTTCTGGCTGACAATATTTGCTTGCTCATGCTCCCTAAACGTTAGATCGTCGGACATCATTATTCCCAAATCCTTGACATGCTGTTTTCTGACTATGGGCAGATTCGATTGTGTTTTGTGCCCTGTATTATGTTTGATCCTCATTTTTGCCGTACTTGAGTACCTGGAATTTATCACTGTTAAACCTCGTGTTATTTTCTGCTGCCCTATCAAAAACTTTGTTGATATCTGCTTGTAATTTTTCAATGTCTTCAGCAGAGGTAATTTTCATGCTGATTTTTGTATCATCTGCAAAGGATGACACGAAGCTGTGACTTGTATTTTTGTCTATATCTAATATGAGAATAAGGAACAGCAGTGGTGCAAGGACTGTAACCTTGAGGTACAGAGCTTTTAACTGCGCTTGGACTCGATTTTATTTGACTGTTACTGTGTTCTGTTCGACAAGAAAGATGAGTATCCAGCGTCCTACTTTACCAGTTATTCCCATTGACCTCATTTTGTGTGCTATCACTCCATGGTCACATTTGTCGAATGCCATTGCAAAGTCTGTGTATAAAACATCTGCATTTTGCTTTACTTCTAGAGCTTCTGTGATTTTGTCATAGTGGTTTAGTAACTGTGACAGACAGAATCTGCCCGCCCTAAATCTATGTTGTCCTGGGTTGTGTAGCTAATTATTTTCCATAAAACTAGAAATCTCTTTCAAAAACTTGTGTGTGATGTTAGTGCAACTGGTCTATAATTTTTTGTCAGGGCTTTAGCTTTACCCCTTGTGCAGAGGAGCTATATCTGCAGATTTAAGTGCAGCTGGTATCTCCCCTGTATCCAGGCTCTTTCTCCATATTACGCTGAGTGCTCGCACTACTGGTACTTTACATTTCTTTATGAATATTGAATTCCATGAGTTGGGCCCAGGAGATGAGTGCATGGGCATATTGTCAATTTCTCTTTCAAAGTCTTCCAAGTTCATGTTAATATCGGTTATATTATCTGCAGCTTGAATGTCATTCATAAAGCTGTCCGAGTCATCAACTTTCATGTTGTTTATTGGTGTGCTAAACATAGCCTCATACTGGCTTCTTAGAATTTCACTAATTTCTTTGTTGTCCTCTGTGTACGTACCTTCGGTTGTAATTAAGGGTCCAATACTGGTCGAGGTTTTTGAATTTTGATCCTGCATATGTGATAAAATATTTTGGATTTTTCTTTATCTCTCGTATAGCTTTCTGTTCCAATTCCATTTCCTCGCTTGTATGATCGCTTCGTTTGTTCTATTTCTTCGATCTCCCCGTTTTAGGTTTATTTTCCTTTCTTGTGATAGTCGTATCTGCCAAAGCATTTCCGTTTTATTTTTCCTTCTCCTGTACAGTTGTCCGAGTTCTCTTTCTAGAGTGGTCCTCTTTCTGACTCTCCTCACAGGTGCGTGCTTCAAGCAGACCTTTGTATGCTTCAGTTGTCAGGGCCCATCCCCGTGACCCAGTCTTCGACCAGGCCTCCTTCTTATTACACACCCCCAGGAAGCAGCCCGTAGCAACTGTCTAACTCTCGGATGCCTATTTACTGCTAGGTGAACAGTCGCATAAGGGTGAAAGAAATTCTGCCCATTTGTTTCCGCCTCAGCCGGGGATCGAACTCGGAATTTCAGGACTATAAATCCAGAGTGCTGTCCACTCGGCTGTCAGGCCTAGTGCAAGTTGCTTCATGATCTAATTATAAAAAATTCTAATGCAATTGGGAACTGGGAATTAGTTCTATTGGTGAAAAATCCAGTGTTGGATGTAATGAAGCGCCTCTTTCTGAGGGCCCCCTCGGTGGCTTCCTGGTGCTAGCGACATGGATAGCTCTACACATCACACCAGGCCCTTGGAAGACAGAATGTTACCTACTACAGACTAGATAACTGATGTCAACTTGAACTCTGCAGATTTTGAAAGAGAAATTGACATGCCCATGCACTCAGCCCCAGGTCTAGGCTCATAGAATTCAATATTTATAAAGAAATGCAAACTGCCAGTAGTACTAGCACTCAATGTAATGTGGAGAAAAAGCTTAGATACAGGGGAGATATCAAAACCACTTAAATCAGCAGATATAGCTCCCCTACACAAGGGAGGGAGCAAAGCATTGTCTAAGAATTATAGACCAGTTGCACTAACGTCCTGCATAATGCAAAATTTTGAGTGATAAGGCGTCGGATCTCTAGTTTTATGGAGGCTAATGACCTCAACCCAGACCAACATGAATTTAGAGCCAGAAGATCCTGCCTTTCACAGCTACTTGACCATTATGACAAAATCACTGCTGCATTAGAACAAAAGAATGTAGCTGTGGTATACACAAACTTTGCAAAAGTATTTGATAAATGTGACCATGGAGTGATAGTCCATAAAACGAGGTCAGTAGGAATGACGGCTAAAGTAGGGCGATGGATATTAAATTTTGTCGAAACAGAATTAAAAAAGTAAGTCAATCAAATAAAATCGAGTCTAGGCACATGGAAAAACTCTGTACCTCAGGGTACAGTCCTTGCAACACTGCTTTTCCAAATTCTCAGATCAGATATAGAGAAAAATATAAGTCACAGATTTGTCATCTTTTGAAGACATTGAAAACTATAAGCCAATATTAATAAAATTTTTGATTGGGAAGCAGAAAATAACATGATATTTAACAGTGATAAATTCCAGGTACAGTATGGTAAAAATTAAGACCTTAAACAAAATACAGGTACAAGACACAATCAAATCTATCCATAGTAGGAAAGCAACATGTAAAGGTTCTGGGAATAATACCTGATGACGTAATTTTACGGAACATGACCAAGCAAATCGACTAGAAAAATGATAGGATGGATGATGAGAACCTTCAAATCCCGGGATCCCATCATAATGCTCATACTGTTCAAATCACTGGTGCTGTCCCACCTTGAGTATGGCTCGATACTTACTTCTCCGTTCAGAGTAGGAGAGATTGCTGAAATAGAATACAGAGAACATACGGCGCTCACACATACAATAGAGGACCTAAATTATTGGAACCATCTCAAAGCTCTTTAAAATATACTCTCTAGAAAGGAGATAAGAGAGGTATCAAATAATATATACTGTACTTGGAAAATACTGGAGGGCCAGATTCCAGATTTGTACAGTAAAATAACTATACTGGAGTGAATAGTATGGAAGGAAGTGCAGAACAGCCAGTGAAGAGTGGAGGTGCCACAGGCACAGAGATACTGTATGAACATCAGAAGTCCATGGATGTTCAGTATCCTTCCAGCAAGTATAAGAAATGTTACTAGGAAAAGTGAACTTCTTCAAGTAAAACTAGAATGTTTTCTGCAAAAAGTGCCGGATCAACCAGACTTTAGTGGATATGAGGGCCTGTGGGCCGTCCTGAGCAACAACCCTTGGGGAATAGAACAACTCCTAGAACCCCCTCCAGGTACAATCCAGTTGCTCACTGTGTCACTACCATCTTCTGGGTCCAAGATTTCTGGATGACTTCTCAAGTGATTCGGCGAGTGCCTGAACGTTGCCTATTTGATTTGGCTCTGGGCTGTGCCAGCTTCTGTGGTTTTGTCCTTTTGCCATCCTGCGGTCTGTTGAGTGTGGGTTCCTTTGGCTCTTCAGTGGCTTCTGGTTGTCAATTTCTTCTTTTGGCTTTTAGGGTTTGATCCTGTGGCACTTTTCTCCTATTTCAATCAGCCTGTTTCCAATTACTCATGTAGAGGAGGTTAACAAGGAACTAGAAAAGTACAAAGAGAAAATTAAAGAGATGTATGTGCAAATTTAAAAAAAAATGTAATAAAAGATTTTATTACATTTATCACTGTTGTACATATTTAATGAACTTGCTATTTATGTTAGATAAAACCAAAGAAACTTTGTGACTTTTATTAAAAGTTTAGAACTACAGTATTAGCTACATATAAATAAAATTATAAAATAAATACTTAACTGATAATGAAAGCAGAATATATGAAACTGATGTCGCATGATATATACAATGATATGATCACAGCAACAAAGAATAGGAGGAAATACTGTATATTTAAAATGTTGCATTGCAATAACTGATAGTCAGATGACACCTCTGGACAATGACATTTTCTGGGGAATTTCCTTGCGGCTCACTGAAGCTACTATACTAATAGGTGCCATCAGTTATAGACTTCTAGTTGTCCTAAGGCTGGGGACCATGAGCCAGAAACTGGCCCCCCTCTAGAGAGTTGCAGGTAGCAATGGCACCTATGATAAGATTCATGTGAATTAATCCATGTCTGCCACCACCAGGGACGGCACCCAGTAAGTCGGCAAAACAAAACAAACCACTGCTGATTATAAATGAGACTGCAGCTTCCAGAACCATCAAAAGAACTCCCCCAACAATGTAAACAAAAGCTCGAAAAGTCACGAAACTAATGCGAGCTCCTTCACCCCTCATTTGTTGGGAAGGAGGGGAGGCAGCTTAGGCCATCCAACTGCTCCACCTTCAGTTCTATTGCTGATAGTAGCAGTGCTTGGGGGTCCTCTTTATTTTACTCTTAGTGTCCTGTTTTCAGCTAAGTGGTGTTTTTGCTTTTGTGGCTGTTCCCGTGCACTTTCGTGCAACGTGAGCCAGGAGTGAAGATCGCTTGGAGCTGCATGTGAACTGGGCTATTTTCCTTCTGTGCTCTTTTAGTGCTGCCCCTGCACAGCCAGGGTTATCTTCCCTTAAGTGTTATGGGATTGCCCCTTTGGAGGTCCTTGCTTGTGGTAGGATTCGTCCTGGATGAGTCAGTGCTCTTTGATTTTCCTGTTTTCTCTCAGGTTGTGTACAATTTTGGATGGCAGAGCACACTGGAGTTTGCACAACTTTGACCTGTGCACTAAGGTCAGCCTTCACAGCCATATGATTGGGCTGTGTTAACTTATTATTCTCTCTCTCCTTTCCATTATATATTTCGAGGAAGCCTATATGATCATATATGTATACCGGCATAGCATTCCCAGTGCCTGCGCATACCTGTAGGTTTTTTTCCCCCTCTTCAGGCCCTGGAAATTTCCCAGTGGGTTCGGTGCTTATAGCAGTATTCCCACCAAACCCGCTCATGCTTTGAGTGAGGTTGAGGGTTGTCTGTCGTCCAAATCACGTTGCAGCGTTTGATTCGTCTGTTCCTGCGCGCTGCCTGTTGGGTCGGTGACACCTTCGGCATTTAGTCATGGGGGGAGAAGAGGCTTGCTTCCTTCATGTTGCTCTCCTTCTGACCCTTTCAGTGGGGTCTTCAGGTGGCGACCACTTGCATGTTGGGTTCTTAGGTATCAGCAGTCTGGGTTGTGTGCTCGGATACCTCCAGAGCTGCCCTGGTTGGTGTTTAGGGACCCCAATTTGGAGGTGTTGATTAATTCAGCTGTGGTTTCGTCTTCCCCCTCCTCTTCCTTTCCCGTTGGGCAAGGTATGTCTTTCTCTCCCCCTAACCCCCGTGCTTCTGGTCATGAGGAGTCTAAGCATCTTGGGGCCACGGTGGGGTTTACCTCAGGATGCGATTCGGTCAGCTCTGAGAATTGCCCTTTCAATTTGTGTGAGTAGGCAGTTGAGTCTACTGGTCCATCGAGGTTTTTGGGTACTCCTTCCACAGCCAGTCGTCCTCCTTTTGAGGCCTCTCCCTTGGACACTGCTTCTATATCCAGGGGGTGGGTATTGATGGGAACTCTGCCCTGGGGCTTGGGGGAAGTCAGTTGTGTCCTTGGGCCCTCTTTGGACCCTCCATTGGTTGTCGTGCCTTTTGCAATAGGTATTTTGGTACAGGGGGCGATGTTTTGTTTCCCCTCTCTGTTTATTTTGATAGGTTGCAGCTTCCCCCTAGGATCGATCCCACATGCCTTGGGTCCTTTTGGGGTTGAGGTCCCAAAGGTGCCTACCTCTCAGGGGGCCCCCTTTTTGCAGCTTGAGGCTTCTCTTTTTGTGCTTCTTTCATGTTCTGGTTCCTTGTCAATGTTGGTTAGAGTTCCACTGTTTCCTGGGTGGTAGATGGTCTCTTGGTGTTTCGCACCATTTTTGTAATGTCATTGCTCTTTTAGGGTGGGGGCTTTTGGCTGAGCCTTCTTTTGTGCTTTTCATTGATTGCTTGTTTGCTCCCACTTTTCCTGGGGTGTAGGTTTGGGTTGCTGCCTGGTTCCCTTGTTGTAGCCGATCCTTGTGATGGTTGTCCTTCTGCTGTACTGCTTTTGGGTTTATGTTGTGCATTCTGGGCCTCTTTTAAGCTGCTTTCTGCTTGGCCCTCACTGTTGCTGCATCAGCTGTATTCCATGTTGCCCATTCCTGTACTCTAAGAGATGGTAGACTCTTCCTTTCTGTCCAACGTCCAGGTCATCTGGCTGGTTTGGCATTTTCTTGGTTGGCATGAGTCCTGGCTCCCCAGTCTACCTCTCATTTCTTTTCTCCTCTTTTTGCGGAGTTGGTGCACAGTTTCTCTTTTGTGTCTACAACTTCTCAGCTTGTTAGGGCCTCAGTCCACGGAGTCCTCGTTCTCTTTTCGATATCGTAAGTTTGAGCTCGGGTGTTGACTATTGTTGGTTGAGGCAGGCCTCATGGGGAGTAAGATGTTGAGTCTACTGTGCATCCTGGTAGATTCTCCGTCTGGTCGACTCTAGGCTCATCTTTCTGTGGGCAGCTTTTTCCGGTTTGTGACGGCTTTTTTTTTTTTTTTTCCCCTAGCAGGTGGTGGGGGATGACGGATCACCTTGTTTCCCATCTCTTTGTCTCAAGTTTGTGGGCCTTTCAAGTTGCCCTAGGTCTGTGCTGTGGTTGGTAGGCCTTCCCTCCTCCCCCACGTTTTTGAGGGTTCCGGACTTTGAGGCGAGTTTCCTCCTTTCGCCTGTTTTCAGTGTGGATTCTTTCAGGATTGGTCAGAGTGACCTTGACATTTCTGTGAGTTTCCCCATTTATTCCCAGCTCTGTCCTGGGTTTCAGTGGTCTTTGGTGCTTCCCAGCTGACCCGGTTTTTCTCCTTTCCCCTTCTAATTGCCAGCGTTTGTCACGGTCGGTCTCTTTGTGGGATGGGTTCTTGACTTAGTTTTCTGGACCCCTGGAATGTCTTGGCTCATCCCATTTCCTGTTGAGGTTTGCAGTTTGGTGGGTGGCTTCGATAAAATTGTCCCATCTGCAGTTCTTCGTGCCAACAGTGTGGAGTTCATGGCACTTTTTTCGCAGCTTCCTTTCTCTCCAGCGCCGGTCTTTGGTGTCTGAGCATATGACACTCTCCTTTCTCTTTGGGCTTTATTTGTTTGTATGGTTTTTTGTATTGTATTTTTATTGGCAGAAGTAAATTTGTCAATTCCTGTCACCTCTAGTGTGGCATTTGTGGAGCTGCTGCGGCTTGGATTCAGGGTCGATTTTGCCTTGGCTTTGTTTCGCATGCTGTCTCATAGACCACTATTGCGCTGCCTGAACCTGTTTCATCTCTTGGCCAGGTTCTTTCTTTTCCTCTCTCCACTCTGTTTACAGTATCACCTTCTGTCCTGATTTTGCTTAGGTCTCTCTTGCCTCAGGTTGCTTGTTGGGTGAACTTTTTGCTCTCCTCCAACACCTCTGTTTTTGTTCCTTTGGCCCTGTCGGATGGCTTGTTCATTGCTGCCGGCTCCTTTTTTTTCTGGTAGAGTCAGAGTCAGTTGGCTTCCAAAGGGCTCCCCTGGTTGTTGTTGCTTGGTTGGTTCAGCTGGGGTTGGTTCAGTTCTTGAGTTGTCTTCAGTGGCAGTTTTGCCATTTCCTTGTGCTGCCGGTTCTGCCTCGGTGGCCTTCTGTGGTTTGTATTGTCATCTTGGTCCCTTGTTCTGAGGTTCGTTCTCTGGTTCTTCGCAGTGTCATTTAGTGGCGCTAGCCTGTGGTCTTCCCTCCTGCCCTTGATGTTTGTTTTTTTGCTGTTTCTTTGTCCATTCTAGGCTGTTCTTTGGAAGCAGAGTTTATGAAGCTTGCACAGGGATCTGGGACCCAGCCTCATTTGCTGTGCCCAGGCCTCGGCACCTTTGTGTGGCTTTCGGTTGTGTCTTGCAGGATCTGTGGGTTCATTGTCTGACTGGCCTGGGGGGTCTGTCCACATTCCCATTCTTTTTACAGTTGTGCCATTCTTCAGCTGTCCTTGGCTGCTTTTGGGCATTTGGGGGTTTTGGGGATTGTCCTGCATTCTGGCAGCTCAATGTCTTCTCTCCGTGATTGGTCCCCAGCACCCTTGTTTAGTTTTGGGACCTGTTTTGCAGCTGTGTCTTGTTTTCATCTTTCTTTCTGCGGAGTTCCCTCCACTCTGGTTGGTGCTCGTTTGTTCCTTTTCCACAGGTAGTGAGATTCAGGGAACCAAAAGGAGCTTCCCCCCAGAAAATCAGCATTGAAAGTAATGAAATACCAATTACTGGTTGAACCCTGGTGGCTCCCTGACACCGTTTCTCCCCCAAGGTGTCAGGAGGTTGTTTCCATCAATAGAACTGAGGGTGGAACAACCAGCTGACCAAGGCTACATCCCTCCCCTTCCCTCCCAATGAGGGGCGGGGTGGGGCAAATGAACTTGTGCAAGTTTCACGACTTTTTGGTCATTTAAATTGTTGGGGGAGTTCTTTTGGTGGTTCTTGAGGCTGTGGTCTTATTTATGATCGTTTGTTTTATTTCACTAACTTTCTGGATGCCTTACTCAATGGTAGCAGACATGAATAAATTCATAGAAATTCTATCATAAATACCATTGCTCCCTGCACCTCTTTAGAAGGGGGGCCAGGTTCTGGCTCATGATCTCCAGTAGGCCAAATAGAACTCTGCAAATAATGACACCTAATAGTTTAGCACTATATCAGCATAGCTTCAGGAAACCAATGGGGCTCACCCAGAAAATGGCATTTCATTACATTCAACAATGGTTTTTTTAATTTATAACTAAATACACACCTCACCACAACAATAAATGACTGTACTAGTTTCTAACAAATGTAATGAATTTAAGTAGTAATGCCAGTTATTCTTTTATCTTCAATACAGTTTTTACAAATGTTTGACTTCCAGCAATAGTTGATTATGAAAATATATTTGAACATATATGTACTTCTGTTATTCTTAACCTATGATTACAACTATAAGTTGGCAAAGTAGTGATAGGCATGTTTCAAGGTTATGTTGCAACCATGCATTAAGAAGATAAATCTTAATGCAATATGAAGGCTACATACAGTAATGTGAAATGATGCTCGTACTTTCTCAAGTCCTTAAAATTCAGGGAATTATTGCAATGCAGTCCACTGTGGTTGCAATTTCTTTAAAAGTCCATAATCCAAACATGCTTTACTGTGGTTGCCTCTGACAACCACTGACACCACCTGCCTTTAGGCTGGATAACCCTGTGAGTTAGAATTCACTTGCGACTGAAGTGTTTTAGAAGAAAACAATTGGAAAAGTGAAAATTTCAACTACATTATCGGAAAAAACTAATTTCACCACGAAATGGTATAGTCACAATGGTTAATACATGCTACATTACAGTTGTAGAAAACATAGCCCTGCAAACTCTCCATTTACAACAGTTGATCGGCGTACCAGTGGCGCCACCAACACCAAGCAGCTAGTTGTTGAACTATGGGTTTGTGTAGAAAATAAATTTTACATCTACTGTACCAGTATTTACTCTTTGGAAATTGTATTAATTTCTTCACATGTACTTTTATTTTACAATAATTTAGTATATACTGTATTTCAATGTTTTATGTGTGTAAATGAAGAATGGCAAGCACATCTTGGTTTGTTTTTATTTATACTAGCACATGGTACAACATACCGGTAGAAGTTTATGGAAATTGTTTCAGCAGTATTGGCATTTGATATCACTCTATATTACCAGCATTTCTGTAATAAATTTTTAATACCATTGTGTTTCTGCTACTTGGTGCATGTTTATTTGTGTAGCCTATGAGTGATACCAACAAAAGAAACTTAGCCAATAGTTTATCAGAGACTAGAGGTTGACCTGGCTGCTGAAAGAACTAATTCTAGCACCTTAACCTTATGTGGTAAATATTTGTTAAGGTACCGTGTATATGAGATATCATAGTTTTTTGTTTCCATACAGTAGGGCAGGGGAAGCGGTGCTGCCTTATTTTGGGGAATCGTCCTAAGGGCCTAAATATAGGCCCAAACCTGAATTACACCTAAAAAATTTAGGGGTCGACCTTTGCACTAGATCGACTTGTACACCGGCATATATGTTGTGTGTGTGCGTGTGTATATACATACATACATATACACCTCTAATCCCTGAGGCTTATTTTAATAGCTAATTCAGAAAGTTATTTGAGCATCATTCCATCATTTATTGACAAATTGTAAATACAAATTTTACACTAGACAAAAAATATTCCTTCATATTAAATTAATAACATTACAAAACTTAAATGTGAAGAATGAATTTTGCCTCTCACAGAGAATTAAAACATTGAGTGCACTTTAATATCTACTGCCACCATAATTTATATTTCATAGCCATTCCACTCAGATATTTCTTAAACCAAGCTCATTGAAAGTCCCAGTGGACAGGATTATGAGTCATGGATATGTGATATTCCACACTGGTGCGACAAAGATCTTTTCACAAGCCATTCTCGGGATTATACTGGTCATACGGAAGTATTGTACTGGAGAAAAGTTCAATCCAGCGTATGGTAATTAAAGCAAGTTAATTCGTTCAATTTTTTACGAAGCCTTACTTGACATCACAGTGACTGCCAATTGCCAACCACTACTAGGTGATAGCACCTTCACCAACCTTAGGTACCCTGCCTCAAGCCTCATAACATTCCTTCATTACTCATTCCCAGGATGGCTGGGCAGGCTTGTGACCAGGTTCAGTTATGTAAGTACCTTGCATTCTATCTTTAGAAACCAACGTTTCATATACGCTTGAACTTGCAAAGGAAGTATATTTAGAGTTGATTTTGTATTGTTTGATACGTATTTTAAGTGAAACTTGATCAGCCTGGTGACCAGACTCCTCTGTTCCAGTTTGGTTTGGCTTCAGCTGAGCACTCCTCAAGGACACTCAGGTTAGCTGTGTGTGTGGGCGAACTGTTTGTTTACTTATCTAGGTCAGGCCTTGGCTAAGTTGTTCTTAGCTGTATTTCTATTTTTTTTTTCATGGGCTGTGTCCTTTTTTTATTTTATGGTCTGGTGTTCTCATCCTTCGTATGTCTCCTCTTTCCTGAAGAGTAACAGCAGGTTTTGGATAATGCAGAACATTCTTTCAGTCATTGAACTAGGTATTTTGGCTGAAATCCATGGCACACACTTCCTCTTGAGGAATGAAGGGTTGTAGTCATGCTTTTCAGCTTCTTGTGTGTAGTTTCTGGTGGACTAATTTCCCATGGACATGAAATTGCTGTCCGTTGGAGAATGCCTGTATGCCTTTCAGTTGACTTAGGGCCAGGGATTCATGAGCCTTAGTGGTGCCTTGGGTTCCTGTTTGATTCACCAAAAAGGGAATAATCCTTGATTTGTCAGGGCCAGTGGGCTACCAGATGTTCTTGCCCCACTTTTGGGTCTTTAAACCTTTAGGATGCCTATTGGTAAATGTTCATTTGTCCAAGATTCAGTGAACTGCTTGGCTTCTGGATGAGTAGCATGTCTTGACACTTTTGGGCTCATCCTTTTGGACTAAATCAGGCTCACTAGATTGTTCTCCATGATAAGCTCACCCAGGAGATTCTTACCATGGAGAACAAAGTCTTGGCTTACCTCATCAATTGGCTTACCTGGATTTAATGTCTGTAGCTTTGACTGTTAGCCCAAGATCTGGTGTTGGTGGTGCTGGGCAAATTTAACTATATCATCAACCAGCTGAAGTTCCAGATCCAGTCTTCACAGTATTTTCTGTGGTTGGAGCTCTTGTAGGACACCAAGATGGTCTCCACTTCCCTTCTGGAGACCATGCTAGTCCTGGGATAACACCACCTCTCACATTGGGAATCTTGAAAGTGTATTTGGCAAGCTGAACTTTACCTACATGGCATATTTGCTGGGTCATGTCCAACTAAAGATTTTAAATAGGCTTATCCATTATCCAATTTTGTTTATCACTGGTTATTACTGTAATTGGATTGGTTCTTATTTCTTTGTCCTTTGCCCTTGGGGGATCTCTTTTGGCTACCTCTATCTATAGTTTTTAGGGTTGAGTCCCTTGGTGAATTCTAGCTCTCTTGAGCTGTTTAATATTGCTTATAGCATGGGTTAAGGCGTTATTACCAGCTTCCATGATGTTGCCATTGAAGTTGGTATCTGACATTGGTGCAGGCTCACATCAACATTCAGGAAATTTATCATTACAAGTATTATTATCACACACCTTAAATATACTCTATGCTAAAAAAGAAGCATGTTGTATTATTGTCAGTAAAAAATTGTTGGAATTAAGCCAAAATCCTCATATCTAGTTCATTCTCATAGTTTGATATTCTCTAGCACACTTTAATTGCTATAAAGAAGTTTACATTGTACACAGAATGGTCAAGTTTAGTTAGTTGCAGGTGTATCCTTAAGCGTATGGCATACAGAAGTGTGAAACTGAAAGTGCTCTCGGCAATATCCTGTTATGACATATTAGCTTGGGTTCTGGCAATCCAGTCAAAAATATATTGCCCAATACCTCCCCAGAATTCCCAGACTGCACTATTAGTATTTCACTTGCAAGGCTCTTCTCTAGGACTAGTAATCTGCACTGCTCCAGTCGGGCCAAAGTTGTTCTGCATTGATCTTCGGTGTTTCAATATAGAGTACTGTACTGCCTGCCCTGTAACTTTGAAGATTCCATTCTACAGCTCAGGTAAGCTTTTACCCTATTATTATTGCTGCTGTGGAATAGCTCAGAAATCAACCAACTGGTTTCAAAAAGATAATTTCAGAGCAATAAACACTGATGCCTTCATTCCTTCCCCAATTTCCCTGCTTTATCTTTGTTAAAATGTGGTGGGAAACAAGGCAGGGGACCTGAGGTTGGTGTAGGTGCTGTCATATGGTGGTGGTTGAGTCTGGCACCTAGGTAGGCAACTAGCAGTTTGCATGAGAAGTATTTAAATATCCTTGTAACGCCTGGCAGGGCTTGGTTAGGCTTTGAGTGCTTACTTGTCAGTTATTGAGGAATACTAGTAATGAAATCTCAGTCCATTCTCTGAAGTGTTCCCAACATCATTAAACTGATGTACTAAATTGTCCGAACCTAACCTAATGAGGACCCACGAATAGAAAATGGGAAATTACGTCAATTTTGCAAGCCACAATGATTTTTAGTACAACAGTTTTTAAACCTTAAGATTTTAGCCTTGGGGGATTTATACATCAAAATACGATGTACTATTCGAGAGGACGATTTGTGAAGTCTATCACTTTAGGCCCTGCTACCTAATCATTTATTCCAGTTGCACTAATTACATCTCACAACACTCAAGTTCAAAATATTTTATCTTAAAGTTGTGGATGAAAGTGGGGTCAACAAATTCCTCCTTTAATACATTCCACTTGCTGACTATCATACAGAATCAGAGAATTTCCTTACATCTCTATGACTTGATGTGTATCCAGCTTCCACTGATGTCTTGTCTTACCTACTTTCAATTTAAATAGGCTGCCCTTGTCCATGTTCTCTCTTCCCTTCAATATCTTGAATGTAGTACTGTAATCATAAACCCCTTTTTGCTCTTCTCTAAAGCATTGAAGCTGAGTTTTCTTATTCTGTCCACGTAGCCGAACCCTCTCAATTCTGGTATTAATCTACAGTAGTTACATACCTGTACTTTCTAAAGTTTCTTTTTGTGCTTCATGAGATATGGATTCCTTGCCACTGCTGCATATTCCAGTAATGGTCTTGCAGGCAGTGTACATGGTTTGAAAATCTCCTTGTTTAGATTCTTATGTGCCATTCTTATGTTTGCCAACTTCTCATATGCCACTGATGTTATTCTGTTTATGTAACCTTTTGGTGGCTAGTGTTGGGATTATATCTACTCCTAGGTTTTTTCTCTTATTGCTTCTTGTAGTTGCTTTCCCAATTTTGGTGTAGTGCCTGTATCTCCTATTTCCTTTTCCCATCTGCATTACCTTAGTCTAATGTGGATTGAATTTTAGATTACATTTGTTTGTTCACTCCTGAAGTTTGCAGCAAAAGTCAAGCCTGGCCTCAGGCTAGGCTTGGGTAGTAAAACTCCCAGAATCCCATCAAACGGGTATCACTCAACAATCATCATTTTTTTCCCTTCGTTAATTTTGCATCATCTGCAAATGTTGATATGTACAAAATAATTGGTAGTTATTTTAGTAGTTACATCAGTTACAAAAAGCAATGGGCTCTAGAACAGAGCCCTGAGGAACCCCACTTTCCACTCCTAACCAGCCTGATATATTTCCTCTATGGTTATGACTAGTTCCTATCTGTCTGTACTCTCTTCCTTAGTTCAGTGGTTTCTCCCTTATCTCTGCTCATCTCCATCTTATGTATTACTGTAATAATTTGTGAGGAACTGTATCAAAAGCTTCCTGGCAGTCTAGGAATTACAGTATATCAATCCTCCACTCTCTTGCTTTATTTTTATGACTGTCATATAATTAAATCATGTATGTTACTTGCACATAATTTTCTTCTTCTGTTGTGCCTCTGTTAAAAAATTTACCCTCTTCAAATGCCCCCCAACAATTTTCCTTATGACTTTTATAGTATTCTCTGTAGGATGCATGTTAGTGACACTGATTTATGGTTTAGTGCTACATATATGTCTCCTTTCTTAATTACTGGAATTACATTTGTCTTTTTTCATATCTCTGGAAGCTCTCTTATTGAAAGCTTTAGTAAATGGGTAAAATAGAATCCCTTCAGTAACCACAGTAATATCTGGTTTGGTCCTACTGTTTTTGCTACATCCAGTTCCTGCAGGTGTATTTTTATCTCTTCTACAGTAACTTCAGTTCTATCTTGTATTGCTTCTGGCTATGTGTTCTCCAGTGCCTCCCTAGCACTAGTATGATTTGAAAAGAACAATTGAAAACATCTTTGTTACAAGAATGTGAAATATCATCCTGCCATAACTATCATGATGCTTTTGAATAGAATCTTCAACAATCTTGTCTTAGGGAACATCAAAGTGTCATGCTGAGAAATGCATTTTTATATTCAATCAAAGCCTGATTTTTCATCACTGATTGTGATTTTCCATATAAGTATTTTAATATAAAATGTCTATACTGTGGTACTGTCCTAACAACAGAGAATACTGTTGAGCATGGCAATAAAGACAGACACAGCACCATATATACTGTTGGGAGGTTAAACAACAGCAAATAATGTATATACAAATTAGCATACTGTTTTGAATAAAATACAAAACAAATCTGGATATACTTTTGTATAAAAATAACACATTTTAATAACTAAAAAATCATTAACTTCTAAATAATAAATATTTGTAACTAAATTGTCAAAAACATTGGGTATCAACAGATATAAAGAGTAAATTATATGTAGCTACATTAATGATATTACAGTACTGATTAGTTAATTTATGTTGCAAACTTTATTATCAACATGCACCCTATCTGAGTATCTTTCACATGAAATGCACTATCTTATAAAATAAATTTTTATAATTATTTTTTCTTAATATACAATGTAAGGTGCTTCATAATAAGTAAGTAATACCATATATGTAATGTCTCACCAAAGAGAAAGTATTATCTATAATGGTTAA
Source organism: Procambarus clarkii (assembly GCF_040958095.1). Lineage (NCBI taxonomy): Eukaryota > Metazoa > Arthropoda > Malacostraca > Decapoda > Cambaridae > Procambarus > Procambarus clarkii. The sequence continues at coordinate 22,978,213 of NC_091172.1, forward strand.
AGTACCAGTTAAAATCTAGTCATTGTATGTGCATATAATAAATAAATAAATAATGGAAGTGACCTTCATGATCATTATTCAATATTTTAACTTATGGTTCTTTGTCTAGTCAGGTGTAGTTGGGTATATAATCCCAAATTTTTGTGTCCTCTGTCTGCATTTCCTTGATAATGTGGTGAAACATGAAAACGTTTAGAATTTTCTTTCACTTTCCTATTGGATACTTACACATAACAGAACCACATGTTTTCGTCCACAGACAAAAACTGCACTACTACAGATAATTATGGACACCACAGGGTACTGTAAGATCACCAAGTGACAAGAAGGTGTAATCATCTTTAACAAGATATTTTGCAAATACAATTTTCATAGAAACTTGACAAAATAATTTTCAGTTACTATAAATGTCAAGTCACACATGGCCATTCAACTGTGACTTTGGCAATGGTGCTAGATTTAAAGTCTTGTAAAGAATCAACTGTTAGATGAGTGCAACTCCTATCGACTGCCTATATATTATTCACGAGACATGATTACTGCATTGATAAATTAACATTGAACAACAACTGCTAAAGCACATGACTAGAATTTGATAATGAAAAAATAAATTATTCACTTGTATGAACCATTCAGAATACACTAGCTAAAATAATACACTACACATACATCTTGTAAAAATGAGAATTGTAAAACCTTCAACTTAAATAAGAGTGGTATTTTAATGAACTACTGAATAGTATAAAATTAAAATACATGACATGTTACTTCATCTGAGATACAAATATATTTAAATTGAATAGAGAGATGATGTGGGACTAATGAATAACACTTTGTGTGCAATTAATACAGCTTTCCAGTCACTTTAATACTTAATGGTATCAGTTAGTAATCTGGATGGGAAGGTTTGTTATTAGTTATTCTTGTTGCAACATCAGAGTTATTGACACAAAATCATTTGCTCTGTTATTTCTCTGTCTTCAATTTCTACTTCCTCATCATCATCATCATCATCATCATCATTATCCTCATAATATTCCTCTCCATCATCAATACCTACATCCTCTTCTATCAGTTCATCTTCAGGTTCACTCTTCACCTCAACACTAGAGCCCTCTGAGTCACTCGAAATGTTCTTATCCAAATTAATGTCAGAAACAGACCTGGGATGATCATGTGTTTCCTGCTCTCCACTTTCACATTTGATTGGGTTCTTGAGACACACATGTGTGCTTACATATACTTGGCGTTTGAACACTCGACCACACCAATTACATGGGAATCTCCTTGCTCCATGGCTGTGGAAAGTCTTGAGATGACTTTTGAGCGTTCCCCTTGTGCAGAATTTCTTTGAACAGGTGTTGCACTCATAATTTTTTATTCCCAAGTGCATATCAATATGGCGCCTGAGGTGAGCTTTGCGGTAGAAGCGGCTGCTGCAGTGATCACAGCGAAAGCGGCGTTCATCATCACCTCCATGTAACACAACATGTTTAGCTAAACATGATCGACTACGGAAACTACGCTGGCAATGAGAGCAGGTATATGGTTTTTCTCCAGTATGAATTCTTTCATGCATTGTCATATTATACTTTTGGAGGAATTTCATACCACAAAATCTGCAAGCAAATTGTTTTTCACCAGAATGCACCTTTTCATGTTGTCTTAATCCTCCGGTTGTTTTAAAACGAAGTTCACATTTGTCACATTTATAAGGTCGGTCACTGCGGTGAGTTGCCATATGAGCTGCTAGTGTACCAGATTCTCCAAAACACCGTCTACACTCTTGACATCGGAAGGGTTTTTCTCCTGTGTGCACTCGAACATGTTTCCTCATAGTGGATTTGTCTGAGAAAGCTTTATTACAATAAGTACATTTATATGGCTTCTTACCTAAATGTATATTCATGTGGATTTGTAGGGAGTATCTGGCAGTAAAGGATGTTCCACATTCACTACACATATAAGGCTTTTCACCTGTATGTGTTCGCATGTGATACTTGAGATGCTCTTTACGCCGAAATGTTTTACCACATACACCACATGGTTCTGTTCGTCGATCTTCATGTATGTCTCTGTGTTTCTTAAAATTGCCTGGGAGACTAAATCTTTTTCCACAAACTTGGCACTGGTATGGTTTCTCACCTGTATGAGTTCGCATGTGTCGTTTCATACCAGTTTTATCACCAAAACTTTTTTGACAAAAGTAACAGATAATTAGGCCGTCTTTTTGATGATCTTCAAAGTGTTGAGCCAATGCCTCACCATTAGGACATTCAGTGTTACAATAAATACATGTTAAACTCTGAATTGTGTGAAGTGTAGAGGTAGCTGTAACCAGTGGCAAGTCAGTTTCAGGTTCCATGTTCAAAGTTCGCTTGAAGCCTCTAGGCAGTGCTGTTCCATTTTTCTTCACTTTATTAGGTTTGTTTAAGAGAGAGACGGGTTTGGATATTCCGCTATGTGGTTGGCTTGTTTGAATTTGAAATGCCTCACGGTTAGGACTTCCCAAGAGGATCCTGATTTTAAATGGACTAATTATGTTAACACTTGGCATATTAAATTCACTAACCTCTTTCACCACCAATGTATCAGTGTTTTCAATAGAGGGCATGTGGCTGTCTTCATCTATCTGAAGAGGGCCGAGGGAGTCATCTGAACTGTGTGCATCATTGTTTTTTTCATCTCCTGTGATCTCTTCTTTGATAAGCCTAGCAAAGAGTCCTTTGCTGGTGCCTTCATCATATCCCTCTTCTTTAATTTCCTTCTTTTTTACTCCAGTATCACTAATTATACTCAAATCATCATTAGAAAGTTTTTTAATTTCCTTGCTGAAGTCATCAACTGTCATATCATTTTTAATGTCATCTATTGGTTCTTCCTTAATGCTCACATCACCAAAGATATCTCTGATGGATGGGCAGCGGTTAGTGCAGACCCCAGCTAGGCTGGATGAAGCTGTGGTATCCAAGTTTCTTTCAGAATGCTCAATATTTATCAACTGGTTGCTTGAATCCGAGACTCGGCGACATTTAATTTCCTTTCTATTTGTTAATCTACTTTCAATGCAACGAATGTCAGGTTTTTCATCAATATCCTCATATATGTTATTAATTTTAGATTTAAGAGCATCAGGAGAGACTGCTCCTTCTGCACTTGAACTGAGATTTAGAGTATCGTCATCTAGTACAATGTACTCAACATCTCCAGAAAGTGTATTCATGATGGTGGGTAAAGACTCACATTCTCCAACTATGAGCAGCTCAGATTCTGGTTCATCTTGACACATATTTTTATCCTTTATGGCAGCATTCACTCTTAAGGATTTGCTTGCATGCATCACCTTTTGATTAGGTAACTTCTGAGTATTGGCAGGTTTTCTCATATGCGGTCTACCTCTAGATTTTCCTCTCATGTCTGCAGTGGAGCAGATATTGACTGTACAGCCAGAAGAGCTTTTGGGATCTCTATTAGTAAAAATGTTAGTGTAGTTATTGATTGTGCAGAGGTCCCTGCAGCGGTGGTTGCTTGTCAAGTAAACGTGGAGGCGTGGAGTCTGACACCCACACACCTTGCTGTGCTCCTGCAGCACTTCACACTTATATTCTATCTTTTCTATTGTCAGAGTGTCATGTGTTGAGGTATGCGTGGGAAAAAAAAAAACATTTCTTTCAGCTCTAATATTAATGTCTTTCTCTGTACTTTTGCAAGATGATTCAAAAGTCTTTGAGATTAAAAGATCTCCACCAATCAATAGAGCATCTTTCCTTTGGTCAAAGGCATTATACGACTCTGAGTGTGCATGGTTAAAGTTTGTTAATATATAGACCTCATCAAACTGAGTGTCAGATTTATCTTTGTTATTAGATATTTGATGTGTTTTAGTTGGCTTGCTTAAAGAGTCCTGAAATTTGTCATTCCATCTATCTGATATTGGAAGATTGATCAATACGTTTCTGAAGGTCCCAGCATTTGCCACAATTTGACAATGTGAAGCCCCAGAAATGGGGATTTCAAAGTCTTTTATTCCACTGGATATTTTACCTTGAATTTCTGAATTGCTCAAACTGATAACTGAGCCAGTTGTAGCACAAGAGATCTTATGGTAGCCAATGAGTTTCTTTTGTGATAATGATGCTAGTGATGGAAGAGGAGTTGAGGTAATAAAACACTTGGATGAGAGATACGACTTGCTCTTGATGTCAGATACACGTTTGCAGTGGAAGCCCCGGGTTTCATGTGACAAAGATAAATAAGAAGACTTACTGGGCATACTGAGGAAAAACTACTTCCCTTATGATAAGTATTTGAGCACAACTCAGCACGATTGTTTTCTTTCAGTATAATGCATACTTACTAGATATATTTCTTATCACTATACAGTAATGACTTATGTCTTGGGAGATAAGAGATCACAGTAGATTGACTAGGATGACTAGAATTTTCATATTGGGGGACGGTGATGGATGGTGCCTCACACTCCAGCAGCCATGCTGCTGCTCCTGCTGTTGGAGTCGCTTTAAAAGAGCACACAGCTCAGGGCACCCTTGCTGTCTCCTCCATTATCGCTCCATAAGTGGCTGCAAGTAAATATGGCGAAACGTTAGTCAAATCAGGGGGCCTGTAGAAGTTTGCTTAGTAATTGTAATAAACAAAGTATGAACAATCGAGGTGACATGTTGTTCTCTCTTTCTCTCTCTCTCTCTCTCTCTCTGTCTCTCTCTGTCTGTCTCTCTCTCTCTCTCTCTCTCTCTCTCTCTCTCTCTCTCTCTCTCTCTCTCTCTCTCTCTCTCTCTCTCTCTCTCTCCACTAAGATGCAGCCTATATTATTTGCTAAAGAACAATAAAACATTAAATTTTTGGTGGTACGATACTGTATTATACTATACACACACTATATATGTACCTATGTACATTTTCATGAACAATTATTAACACTAAGCCATTCTAATGGGTATGATAATGAAATCCAAGGACAACATAGTACCACACACACTACTGGCAGATTATGCCAGCAGACGACACAAAATGTGTCACGATATACTACGCACAGCACTAAGTCTAGGTACAATGTTGTTTTTATTGTTAGCATTCTGATAACAATAGTGTGTAATTTGAAAAATTTATATAATAAATTGTGAAAGTTTGCTGTACTTATAAATATAGTGTTTATATTAGTGACATGATTATTATATTCTTAGAACAAGAAAACAGTGCTTTTGCTGCTATTACATTGCATACACACTATTTATATACAGTGGGGCCTCGATTTATGATGGTAATCCATTCCCAGAGACGTATCGTAAGTCAAAATATCGTAAGTCGAAGCTATTTTTCCCATAAAAAATAAAGGGAATTGAATTAATCCGTTCCCCACCCTCCAAAATATTAACTTACAAATACATTTTATACTGAATACAGTACATATGTTTATCTTACCTTTATGGAGGACTCTTGATGGCATATGGAAAATGGTGATGAGGAGGAAGGAGGAGAGGTGTTACTGTTTGGAAGGGGAGTCCCCTTCCATTATAACATCAGGCAGTGATAACTTTTCTGGGATACACTCTCTGGCACGTTTTGCCTGCATACCACTAGGACCTGCTTGTGGCTCTTTGCTTGCTTGTCTTACTAAGAATCTGTCTAAAGACACTTGTTTTTCCCTACATTTTAACACTTGTCTGTAGTAAGACATCACATTGTCATTTAAAGGTCAATGCAAGGTCAAGCCTGCTACAGCTTTATCTGGGCAAGTTTTTTCAACAAAACTTTGCAGTTCTTCCCATACTTCACACATTTTCTTAATGAGGAAAGGACATCCTCTACTGCTTCTACTCACAACTATTTTCTTAGGTTGAACCTTATCGCTGACTTTCTTGGGACCCATGGCACAATATATAATAAGTAGTTTTATGTTCAAAGAGCAAAAAATCACCACAAAAACGGAATTTCTTATAGGCGTGATCGTCACTAAGCGGGCACCTATAGTAAACTGAGGCAGGTAGGCACGCGTGACCAGGAACCACATGCTCGGTCGACCCAAACGTGTACCAACAAATATCGTTAGTCTAAGACACTACCATATGTCGAGTCGCATTTTTCGATCAAATTTACATCGTAACTCGAAATTATCGTAAGTCAGGGCAATTGTAAGTCAAGGTGCCACTGTATATACAGTACGAGTATATATATATATATACAATGGGGCCTCGACTTACGATGGTAATCCGTTCCCAGAGACGGATCGTAAGTCGAAATATCGTAAATCGAAGCGATTTTTCCCATAAGAAATAAAGGGAATTGAATTAATCCGTTCCCACACCCTTAAAAATACATTTTATACTGAATACAATTTTGTTCTCTAACTACAATACAGTATAAATGTTTATCTTACCTTTATGGAGGACTCTTGATGGTATATGGAAGATGGTGAGGAGGGGGGAGGAGAGGTGTTACTGTTTGGAAGGGGAGTCCCCTTCCATTATAACATCAGGCAGTGATGACTTTTCTGGGATACACTCTCTGGCATGTTTTGCCTGCACACCACTAGGACCTGCTTGTGGCTCACTGCTTGCTTGTCTTACTAAGAATCTGTCTAAAAACACTTGTTTTTCCCTACATTTTAACACTTGTCTGTAATAAGACATCACATTGTCATTTAAAATGTCAATGCAACGGCCTGCTACAGCTTTATTTGGGTGAGTTTTTTCAGCAAAACTGCAGTTCTTCCCATACTTCACACATTTTCTTAATGAGGAAGGGATATCCTCTCCTGCCTCAACTCACAACTATTTTCTTAGGTTGAACCTTACCACTGACTTTCTGGGACCCATGACGTGATATATAATAATCAGTTTTATGTTCAAAAAGCAAAAAATCACCACAAAAACAGAATTTCTTATAGGCGTGATTGTCACTAAGCGGGCAGCTCTAGTAAACTGAGGCAGGTTGGCCCACGTGACCGGGAACCACGTGCTCAGTCGACCCAAACGTGTACCAACAAATATCGTTAGTCGAAGACACTATCGTAAATCGAGTCACATTTTTCGATGAAATTTACATCGTAACTCGCAATTATTGTAAGTTGGGACAATCATAAGTCGAGGTGCCACTGTATATATATATAACTATTTACATTTTTGTGTACCACAACGTACCACTAAGTTGGTCTGATGAACCCGAACAGTATAGCGTCAACACGCTAGTCAGCTGACCCACCACCTGACCTGCCATAATGCCTCCAAGATAACATGCCTATAACTACTTTAAGCACAATGTTGCTATTATTATCTGCATTCTGGTCAGTAAATCCTGAATATGAATCTTTTTTAACTAACAGTTTTTAACAGTTTCTAGAACAGCCTCTTGTGTGGGACTCAATCAAAAGCCCTTTTTAGGTCTAGATAGACACAGTCAACCCAACCACCTCTTTCCTGTAGTATCTCTGGCTCTATCATAAAACTAAGAAGATTTGTTACACAGGATCTTCCTGTTCAAAAACCATACTGACTGTTCTTTATTATGTCATTATGCTCTAGGTATTCAGCCCATTTGGCTTTAACTATTTTGTCTAGTGTTTTAACTCCCACGCTTGTTAATGATACTGTACTGGTCTATAATTTAAAGGTTCCTCTCAACTACCATTTTTATAGATTGGTACTATGTTTGCCTTTTGCCATTTTGCTTTTTGCCATTCGCAGTCTCCGTGGCGTAGTGGTAAAACGTTCACTTGGCGTTCCGCGAGCACTTTGTCCTGGGTTCGTATCCTGGCCGGAGAGAATTTACTGGGTGCAAATCCTTAACTGTAGCCTCTGTTTAACTCAACAATAAAATGGGTACTTAGTTAACACAGATATCACAATAACGTGATGCATCAAATGAACAAATCCACATGGGCCGTGACGAGGATTCGAACCTGTGTCCGAGAGCATCCCAGACGCTGCCTTAATCGACTGAGCTACGACATGGTCAAAAGAGTTGAAACCGAAGTTCTACTGAACTTACTGGATCCTGCAGCCTCTCCGAGACACAAACCACAGATATTGTGATATCTACACACAGATATTGTGATATCTGTGTGCAATGGGTACTTAGTTGTAAAAACGATTCTTTGTGGGGGTCGTATTCCAGGGCACATAGGATTAAGGACTTGCCCGAAATGCTACATGTACTAGTGGCTGTACAAGAATGTAACAACTCTTGTATATATAAATATATCTGCTAAGATTTCCGTGCACAAGGATGTCTGGAATATTAATTGGATTGCAATGCTCAGCTCGGTTGCACATTCTCACAGCATGTTTCACCCAAGGTGAAACTCCATCAGGTCCATCCGCTTTATTTATTCCTAGCCCCATGAGTAATTTTTCCACTTCGTCTTGAGATACCTTGATGCATTCTATGGCGTGCTGAGGAATTGGTATTTGGTCTGGCTTTCTGAAATCCTAATTTTGTACACACTTTAGAACTGTTCATTTAGCATTTCACACATTTCTTTTTCATTCTCAGTAGTCCTATTCCCCATTCTCAAACTCTGGATTTTATCATTTACATGCAGCTTGTTTTAATGAATGCTTTGCAACAAGTCTGTCCAATTAAAGTCATTAAAAAAATTCTAAGTTCCACATAGTGTCCTCTCTTGAAATCGAGTTGATCAACTGTTTTATGTCCCCATTCTCTTCAAGATTATATCGCAAAGCATATTTAATTTCCAACAGGTCCAGCTGTTGTTTTACTTGTTTCACGCCATTAAATGTCACTCTTTCCGAAGGGAGGAAGGTACTGGATATCAAATATCTCTTCTTTTCTGGTGAATATTAGATCCAGTATTGATAGCACATACCCTTTTCTCATTGTGGCCTGCTTGATGTGTTGATACATGAATGTCTCCAGAATGAGGTTTACAAATCTGCCTGTCCAAATGTCCTCCGTTCTTGCTTCGTACTCCTCCCAGTCTACTGCTTTCTAGTTGAAATCCCCCAGTACCAACAATCGTGATTTATTTTTATCTGCTTTTACTATAATCTCTCTCATGACCATTATGAGGCCCTCTCATTTGTCATTAGTTCCTTGTTTGTCCATGTGTTGCTTGCTGGGTGGGCTGTAGGCATTTACAATTATCAGTTTATCATCCTGATTGCAGACCTGCAATGCCATTATATTAACTTCTCGAGAGTTTTTGATTATTAACTCTCTTACCTTCATGTGTACCACCTTGGCATACTAGTGGCTTTACAAGATTGTAAATACTATGCTATGTACTCTCACAAACCCAATGTACCTTCTTGTATATAAATAAATAAATGTGTTCTTTCACTGGCACAGTCACTCCTCCCCCCTTCATAGTTTTCCCTGTCACGTCTCCAAACAGATTAGTCTCCAAACTGAGTAGCCCCTTGGGAATACGACCTCATTTAAAATATTTTTAAGTTTCGTTTAGTAGTGCAACTATATCTGGGACCTTAAGTTGAATTATATTGTTTAGCTTCTGTATTTTTTTTATCTCACTCCATCTATGTTGGTGTACACAATTTTCAGGAACCTGTTCCCTCTCCCTTTTTTCTTTACTCCCCATCACTCTAATGATTTTGTTGATTTATTTTTTTACGTACCATTTCACTAGCTTTCCAGTCCCTAACACGTAGGAAAAAGAATATCTTTCTTCTTCATTTCTATTCCCATTTATACATTTCACTTCATCAAGGTTTGTTTTCAGCTTTTCTCTGTCTTCTTCTAAGAGGTCTTGTCTTATTGACCAAGGTTTGACATCCTCATCGCTGCAATTTCCTGGCATTTCTAAGCACTACTGTCATTTGTTTCACTCCATTAAATGTCACCCTTAAGAGGCAATTTTTATCTTTCTCCTATTTTCCTATCCTAAAATGACTGACATTTTCTCTTGAATTGAGGCCTTCTCCTAAACCTACTATTTTCTCAATTATTTTAATCTCATTTGCTGCTTTGTCCACCCTAGATGATATTCCTAAGCTTTCTAAAGTTTAAGCTTTCTTCTTACTCTGCACTAAATGCCTTTAGAAACTATGTGGAGGATCATAGATCCCGCATCCCCCCCCCCCCCCCCCCCCCGAGATTTACACCCATTACGGAGCTGTTAACAAGTCATTCCTATGCTAACGAAACTAGTCACAACTAAAAGTCTAAACAATCCATGGCTTACAAAGGAGATACAGGTACTGTACTTAAATCTATTAATAAAAAACATGACCTTGAGAAGTATAGATTAGGAGTCGTCTCCAAAGAATTTTCAAAGAACTCATCAATGCTGTGCAAAATAATTAGGAGTCAAAATAAAATACTACAAAAATAAATTCACCCAAATTAAGGGCATCATTAAGAAAACATGGAACATTATTTCCCAAATATTGGGATCAAAAAAGATTTTAAATAAAAAATCAATGCTCCTATCCAATAACGATAGTTTGCTTTCAGTCTCTGATACTGCTATTGAATTCAATAGGTTCTTCTCATCCATTGGGACATCCCTTGCTAATGATATTCCATCCTCCCGTACTAATGTCAAGGACTACCTTACAGGTATCTATCCAGAGTCTGTACCTAACGCCTGCTAACTCCACTGATGTTAATGAGATAATCCTCTCCCTTAAAACAAAGTCTTGTGCCCTTGCTGAGATACCAACTCTAATTTACAAAATAGCCTCCAGATTTTTAGCTCCTGCCATTGCGTTGCTCTACAACAAGTCACTTGAACTCCAAACCTTTCCAGATATTCTAAAAAAAAAAAAGCGAGAGCAACCCCAGTCCATAAATGTGGTGATCTCACTTGTGGTGAAGTTGTTTACTGATGTCAACAACTTCAGACCTATATTAATTCTGCCAAACTTGTCAAAATTTTTTGAAAAACTAACCTATAAGCAACTTTACTCTTATCTAGCCAAACACAATATACTTGGCTCTTGCCAAAATGGCTTCAGACCCCAAAAAAGCACTAACGATGCACTTATTAGTATGATTAACTTGATACATGCAGCTCTTGATAAAAATAAGTTCCCTGTTGGGTTATTTGTTGACCTATAGTAAGGCTTTTGACACTGTCAACCACCAAAACCTTCTTCTTAAATTACATCATTATGGAGTCAGAGGTCACTCCCTCCAATATCTTCAGTCTTACCTTACTGACAGGCTTCAGTATGTTTCTGTGAATAATTCCATTTCTCCCACCCTACTCATCAACATTGGTGTTCCTCAGGGCAGCATACTTGGCTCTTTCCTCTTTCTCATCTACATTAATGACCTTCTAAATGCCTCTCAACACCTCAAACCAATTCTATTTGCTGATGACACAACCTTCATTTTCTCCAGTCCTGACCCCCTTGCTCTAAATGTCACAGTGAATACTGAACTAAATGAAGTCCATCTTTGGCTAACTGCTAACAAACTCACCCTTAACACTGACAAAACTTTCTATATTTTGTTTGGTAATAAATCCTCAATTCAAATTAATCTAAGAATAAACAATATCCAAATTAGTAATAAAGTAGATGGCAAATTCCTTGGGGTTCTCATCAATAACAAGCTGAATTCCCACGGACATCCTGAATTATAGCAAAAAATTAAGTTACTAAAATTGTTGGCATTCTTTCTAAGATCAGATATTATGTACCTCGCCCTGCCCTGGTGACACTCTATTACTCTCTCATCTATCCTTATCTCAACTATGGTATTTGTGCTTGGAGTTCTACTACCCAAAATCATTTACGTCCTCTAATTACTCAACACAAAGCTGCTATTAGGACAATATCCAACTCTGGCCCCAGACAACACTCGGTACCCTTACTCAAATCTCTGAATATGTTAGATATTAAGTCACTGAACATCCTCTCATGTGTACTTTATATATTTAAAACTCTGAACTGTAATGTCAATCCTGACCTTAGAAGCTTCCTTAGAGATTGTGACAGAACACATGGGCACCACATCAGAAACAAATACCTATTTGATATTCTAAGAGTGCGCCTTAACCAAACTAGAAATGCTCTACAAATCAAGGGACCCAGAATGTGGAAGGACCTTCCCAATCATGTCAAAAACTGTACCTCTCTTGACCAGTTTAAGAGTAGAACTAAATACTACCTAATTATCTCCATGTAACCTACCATAACAATGGGTTGACAAAATGTCAACCTATGTCTTGCTTCTAAACAATGCTGTTTGTTGACCAACTTGCACAATTGCTGATTTCTGCCATGTTCCCCCCTCCCCTCCCCACAAAGTTTTTTTTTTATTCCGTATTAGTGGCTTTAGGTATTGTATGTACTGTACTAGCTCTATTTATAAATCCAACATTATGTTTGTAACTCTGCATCTATGTATGTACTTTTCCAGAATAAAATATTATTATTATTATTATTATTATTATTATTATTATTATTATTATTATTATTATTATAGTTATTATTATTATTATTATTATTGCTGAATGTGAGAGGGAATTCAGTAACGTGAACCTGATAATAATTACAACACGCTCAAGAATTATCACAAATCATGTATCAGCACTTATGTTTGTGCTACATAGACCTCCTCTATTGATTTTTTGATTGTTGCCGCCGGAGGCAGCTTGTTTATTGTGCACCCCATACCCATCCTGTGAGCGGTAGCGCAAAAAGCATTACAGAGGGCACAAGAGGTCTTTATCAGACCTCATCTTAGATTATTACATAAACAATTTCATTTATCCTTCACACCTTATAGTTACAATGTCAAGACCTCCTCTAGTTCAGTGGACTCCTGAGCCATATCCCCTGACCCTTTGTGGAAACTTGTGAAACTTCTCACTGGTTGTATTTTGTGGACACTAAGTGTTTTAACTTCTTAAATTGATCAATACATGAACGATGTCTTTCCTTTACTTGTTTGATAATTATATTTTATGATAATTAGTGAGTACAAACACGAAATACTTAATCATGTGACATATACAGAAACAGGATAGGAAACAACAGGCTTTTGTCAGCTCCACGGTGCACCACCATCAGAGCTCCGGCACCTGGTGAGCAATGCACTCCTGCTGACCTTATCATGTCACACTTAATTCTTCGCCTTTCTAGGAGAATGTAAATTAAGCTTTGTCACTCTCTTCATATGAAAGGTTTCTAATTTGCGGGATAACTACCGAGTGGTGATGATTACCGACGCGCAGTCATTGCCATGCACGTGCTGGCTTAATTGTAGTTAGTGTGGTGAGCACCAGGAAGGTGTGATAATAGAGGCGATCGTCACCACGTGCTGGGTGGTGATGAGTACCTAGGCGGTCATCACCACGTGCTGGCGGGTGGTGAGTACCGAGGCGGTCATCTCCACGTGCTGGCGGGTGGTGAGTACCGAGGCGGTCATCACCACGTGCTGGCGGGTGATGAGTACCGAGGCGGTCATCACCACGCGCTGGCGGGAGTACCGAGGCGGTCATCACCACGTGCTGGGTGGTGGTGAGTATCGAGGCGGTCATCACCACGTGCTGGCTGGTGGTGAGTGGTGAGTAACGAGGCGGTCATCACCACGTGCTGGCTGGTGGTGAGTACCGAGGCGGTCATCACCACGCGCTGGCGGGAGTACCGAGGCGGTCATCACCACGTGCTGGGTGGTGGTGAGTAACGAGGCGGTCATCACCACGTGCTGGCTGGTGGTGAGTGGTGAGTAACGAGGCGGTCATCACCACGTGCTGGCTGGTGGTGAGTACCGAGGCGGTCATCACCACGTGCTGGGTGGTGAGTACCGAGGCAGTCATCACCACGTGCTGGGTGGTGGTGAGTACCGAGGCGGTCATCACCACGTGCTGGGTGGTGAGTACCGAGGCGGTCATCACCACGTGCTGGCTGGTGGTGAGTACCGAGGTGTTCATCACCACGTGGTGGTGAGTACCGAGGCGGTCATCACCACGTGCTGGCTGGTGGTGAGTACCGAGGCAGTCATCACCACGTGGTGGTGAGTGGTGAGGCGGTCATCACCACGTGCTGGCTGGTGGTGAGTGGTGAGGCGGTCATCACCACGTGCTGGCTGGTGGTGAGTGGTGAGGCGGTCATCACCACGTGCTGGTGAGTACCGAGGCGGTCATCACCACGTGCTGGGTGGTGGTGAGTACGGAGGCGGTCATCACCACGTGCTGGGTGGTGGTGAGTACCGAGGCGGTCATCACCACGTGCTGAGTGGTGAGACAGTCATCACCACGTGCTGGGTGCTGGTGAGTGGTGAGGCGGTCATCACCACGTGCTGGGTGAGTACCGAGGCGGTCATCACCACGTGCTGGGTGAGTACCGAGGCGGTCATCACCACGTGCTGGGTGGTGGTGAGGCGGTCATCACCACGTGGTGGTGAGGCGGTCATCACCACGTGGTGGTCAGGCGGTCATCACCACGTGGTGGGTGGTGAGTGGTGAGGCGGTCATCACCACGTGCTGGGTGGTGGTGAGTGGTGAGGCGGTCATCAGCACGTGGTGGGTGGTGAGTGGTGAGGCGGTCATCACCACGTGCTGGGTGGTGAGTGGTGAGGCGGTCATCACCACGTGGTGAGTGGTGAGGCGGTCATCACCACGTGGTGGTGATGCGGTCATCACCACGTGCTGGGTGGTGAGTGGTGAGGCGGTCATCACCACGTGGTGGGTGGTGAGGCGGTCATCACCACGTGGTGGGTGGTGAGTGGTGAGGCGGTCATCACCACGTGGTGGTGAGGCGGTCATCACCACGTGCTGGGTGGTGAGGCGGTCATCACCACGTGCTGGGTGGTGAGTGGTGAGGCGGTCATCACCACGTGCTGGGTGGTGAGGCGGTCATCACCACGTGCTGGGTGGTGAGGCGGTCATCACCACGTGCTGGGTGGTGAGGCGGTCATCACCACGTGGTGGTGAGGCGGTCATCACCACGTGCTGGGTGGTGAGTGGTGAGGCGGTCATCACCACGTGGTGGTGAGGCGGTCATCACCACGTGGTGGTGAGGCGGTCATCACCACGTGCTGGGTGGTGAGGCGGTCATCACCACGTGGTGGGTGGTGAGTGGTGAGGCGGTCATCACCACGTGGTGGGTGGTGAGTGGTGAGGCGGTCATCACCACGTGCTGGGTGCTGGGTGGTGAGGCGGTCATCACCACGTGGTGGGTGGTGAGGCGGTCATCACCACGTGGTGGGTGGTGAGGCGGTCATCACCACGTGCTGGGTGGTGAGGCGGTCATCACCACGTGGTGGGTGGTGAGTGGTGAGGCGGTCATCACCACGTGCTGGGTGACCCACGCCACGCTCAACCTGCCACAATAATCAATACGGGAGCATCAGCCTCCGCGGGTCGTGGCCTGTGGCACACCAGCCTTCCCCTTTCTCATTCACAACAACACCTCTCAGTAACACCTGCTTCATCTCACACCTGCTTCACCACACACCTGCTTCACCACACCTGTACTTCACCACACCTGCACCATGTATTCTTGGCTTCTTCGATCGCGTTCGAAAGATGCATTCACTCAATTCCCGAATAATTTGCATGGTAGTGTGTGGCGTTCCTAGGTGTCGGAAACTCTTCACAATGTGACAACTAACACAGCAGCACACTGTAGATGGCCCAACAATACCATACACTTGGTATATATATATATAGATATACGGAGGAGGCCACGTCACGGTATACCTGTGTATGTTCCCGGGCCTTGTCGTCTGCCAGGCCAAGATGACCACGTATTATTCCACTTGTACCTTCCAATGATGCATTGCTTATAATATAAGTATTCCGTCGTCCTCCTGTGGCACATTTCACGTATTCCTAGAGTGAAATACACTAGTAATACCAAATAACTAGAGAGTCGGAACGGCTTACCTTGCCTCGGAGCTTGACAGCTGTGGTGATCCCCCCCTTGTCCGACTCCACCAAGGTCGGGTGAGGCGCGCCACATTGGGTCGAGGGGAGGGGAGCCACAAGGACGGGTCTACCTTGCGCCCTCCCGCCGCCGACACCCAGAAATAGCGTCGTCTGCTGCGCGCCTGCTCCCTCGCCAGACCCTCGCACACACATTTTCTCTCATTGGTCTGTGTTCGTTTTCTTTCATTAAATCATGGGGGACTTTACTGCTAAAGTACGCAAGGTATTTATTTATATACAAGAAGGTACATTGGGTTTGAGAGAATACATAGCATAGTATTTGCAATCTTGTAAAGCCACTAGTACGGGCAGCGTTTCGGGCAGGTCCTTAATCTAACAGATAATTTTAAGTAGGTAAATTCTAGCAGAATTAATACAATGATAACGGATACATTGCAAGAAAAAAATATGATGAGAGAGATTAGTAAGTATATTAAAGCACATTGGTATATTAAAGCTCTGATTGATTACATTGACAGCTTGATTGGTAATTTAAACAAGATTAATAGACACCATACAGCAGATTGATAGCACATATAAGAAGACAGCAATGATCACAATGGTAATTATTGAATTATTTGAATTACACAATTGAAAGTAAAACAGGACGTGAAATCGAAAGTGAAACGTGCGTAGAAGAAAGTAATGATGTGCATGACGTAACGATGATAGAGTATAGTCAGGAGAATACACTTTCTAGTAGTGTTAGCGGTGTTCAACCTCCTGTTGTGACAAATGTTGAAAGAAAGGTTAAAGTAAAACGGTATACAGAAATAACAAAGAAAATAGATATGAATAATATTACCTTCGATGTTAGTAGTAGTTGTGCAAGTGAGGAGAAAGAAAAAATGTTACGGTGTTGGAAGGAAGTTTCTAAGGTACTCTCGTATCTCATGGAATGTGACGGACAGGGCAAAGGTAGTTTTATTATTAATCATGGATGAAAGTAAATTGAGAATATTATCTTGGAACGTTAATGGATTAAAAACTAGAGCGGTGGATGTACACTATTATACTCTTAGAGAGGATATTGACATAGTATATTGTACATTGATATTGACACAATATTGTACATTGTACATTACATTGTACATTGTACAATATTGTACAATATTGACATTGTATATTGTACAATTATATTGACATTGGATATTGACTGCCCGAAACGCTGTGCGTACTAGTGGCTTTACAAGAATGTAAATACTGTACTATCCAATGTATTCTCACAAACCCAATGTACCTTCTTGTATATATATAAATAAATAAATAAATAAATAAGTAGCACTCCAGGAAACTGGGGATAGGGATGGTAGCATTCTGAGGCTAAATGGCTATAGAGGTTTTCATTTATATGCTGATGTAGGAACTAGGGGGGGTCTCATGTTATGTCAAAAGTACCATACCTGCTGAGATAACTGGAATCCCTCAGAGATATAGAGGTATTGAAAGTATTAGCTTGCGGATACAATTAAAGGACCAAGAGTTAAATTTCATTAATCTATACATCTCTGATAGCTCCCTTGATTTAAGATACTTGCCAGATTCCTTCTTTTCTGAAGATACACTTGTGGTAGGGGATTTTAATGCTAGACATCCAGCTTTAGGATCAAGGGGTAAAGCAAATAGAAATGGTTGCAGATGGTACCAGTTTTTGCAGGAACATGAAGATGTTCAACTGCTGGGCGAGCCCTCTCCTACTCATTTGAGGGGAGGGAGATTAGATTATGCTTGTTTGATAAATGCTGAGGGTATAGAGGGGAATTGTCTTACTGTGGATGAAATGCTAAGTGATAATTTTGCATTACAAATACAGCTTAAACTAGATAAAAAGCATGCCTGCCTTCAGAGGAAAAGGTTAAAGTTTAATGAGGGAGAATTAAGGGGTCTTGTTGGCCATATTAAGTCTTGGTATAATACTTATAAGCCAGTTTCGGCAGAAGCATTTTATGAAGATTTAATTAAGGAGGTAGATGTATTTAATGCAACATTGAACCGGAAAACATCTAGTATAAAAAAGCATCCAACCAGAAAAGAAAATTATACACATGACAAGATGCTTAAGGGGTGGACATTGACAATGAGAAGAGCTCACTGAAATTAGAATAGGAATGGTAGGACTGAGGAAGGGAAGAATGCTTTACTGGCAGTTGCTAGGCTGTGTGGGGAGAAGATAAAGGAAATTAGGAGCAAGTATTAGCAGGAGTTTGCAGAGAAAGTTGGGAGTAACAGAAACTTGAAGGAAATCTGGCAAGACGTAAATAAAATAAGGGGTAAAAAGCATAATTTTGTTGCACATCCTGACCCGCAAGGAATTGCAAATGGTCTCGTAAATAAATGGGCGGAAGCTGCCAAACTTAGTTCATTACCCGCTGTAACGAGAGAGTCATTAGATTCTTGGAAAGATCTAAGAAAGGATTTTATACTTACAGCAGGTAACAGTCGTGGTGTCACTTGCACAGGCATTACCAGAGAAGAACTAATAACGGCGATTAAAGTTGGGAAATCTACCGCCCCTGGGGAGGATGGAGTAACTTATGAAATACTTAATGAACTTGCCATTATGACGAAAAGCCCACTTTTAGACCTCTTTAATATTAGTTATAAAGAGGGCAGTATTCCCAGTAAATGGAAAAAAGCTATGATCATCCCTATCCCTAAAGCCAATGGAGAGTACAGACCTGTCCTTAACCTCGTGTTTTTGTAAGATGATGGAGAGGATCATTTTAAATAGACTTTTATATATAATAGGTGATCAGCTGTCTAGTAATTTGTTTGGGTTCCTCAAAGAAAAAGTACCTCTGATTGTATTATTAAATGTCTAGCTAAAATCTGATAACAGATTTTTCCTGGGTGATGATGGACTTGAGGTGGTTTGCAGTGGTTGAACCCCATGCACAGATACCATAATTAAGATAGGGATAGATTAGTGCATAATAAATAAATAAATAAATAAATAAATAAATAAATAAATAAATAAATAAATAAATAAATAAATAAATGTTTATTTAGGTAAGGTACATACATAAAGAGATTTTACAAAGTTTGTTGGGTTAATACATAGAGCTAGTACATACAATGCCCAAAGCCACTATTACGCAAAGCGTTTCGGGCAGGAAAAACGTTAATGACTAAAGCTTAAAACTAATGGGTAAAAAACTAATGGGTAAAAAGAATAAAATGTGTTGAGAACAAATAAAAATAGAGGTAAAAGAGGGGGGAACATGGCTGAAAAAGCAGCACAAATACAATTACAAATTATTACAGAAAATTACATTCAAACAGCGTTGTTTTGAAAAAAAAAACATACATGGGTTGACAACAGAGGGATAAGGTAGGTTACAGGAAATTTATTAGGTAGTGCTTCGTTTTTATTTTAAACTGGTTGAGAGAGGTACAGTCTTTAACAACATGGTTGGGAAGATCATTCCACATTCTGGGTCCCTTGATTTGAAGAGCATTTCTAGTATGATTAAGTCGTACTCTAGGAATATCAAAACTGTATTTATTTCTGGTGTGGTGCTCATGGGTTCTATTACACCCTTCAATGAATCTTTTGAGGTCAGGATTGGCATTACAGTTCAGCGTTTTATATATGTATAATACACATGAGAGAATGTGCAATGACTTAATATCTAACATATTCAGAGATTTGAGTAGGGGTACCGAGTGATGTCTGGGGCTAGAGTTGGATATTGTCCTAATAGCAGCTTTGTGTTGAGTAATTAGAGGACGTAAATGATTTTGGGTAGTAGAACCCCAAGCACAAATACCATAGTTGAGATATGGATAGATGAGGGAGTAATAGAGAGTCACCAGGGCAGGTCGGGGTACATAATATCTGATCTTAGAAAGAATGCCAACAGTTTTTGAAACTTTTTTGATATATTTAGAATGTGTCCCTGGAAATTCAGCTTGTGGTCGATGAGAACGCCAAGGAATTTGCCATCTAATTTGTTACAAATTTGGGTATTGTTTATTTTGAGATTTATATGATTAGAGGATTTATTGCGAAACAGAATATAAAACGTTTTGTCAATGTTAAGGGTGAGTTTGTTGGCAGTTAGCCAAAGATGGACTTTTCTAGCTCAGTATTTACTGTGGCATTTAGAGCAAGGGGGTCAGGACTGGAGTAAATGAAGGTTGTGTCGTCAGCAATTAGAATTGGTTTGAGGTGTTGGGAGGCATTTGGAAGGTCATTAATGTAGATGAGAAAGAGGAGAGGGCCAAGTATGCTGCCCTGAAGAACACCAATGTTGATGAGTAGGGTGGGAGAAATTGTATTATTCACAGAAACATACTGGAGCCTGTCAGTAAGATAAGATTTGAGGTATTGCAGGGAGTGTCCTCTGACTCCATAATGATGTAATTTAAGAAGAAGGTTTTGGTGGTTGACAGTGTCAAAAGCCTTACGCAGGTCCACAAATAACCCAACAGGGAACTCCTTTTTATCAAGAGCTGCGTGAATCAAGTTAATCATACTAATAAGTGCATCGTTAGTGCTTTTTTTGGGTCTGAAGCCATATTGACATGAGCTAAGTATATTGTGTTTGGCTAGAAAAGAGTAAAGCTGCTTGTAGATTAGTTTTTCGAATATTTTTGACAAGTTAGGCAGGATTGATATAGGTCTGTAGTTGTTAACATCTGTGTGATCACCACATTTGTGGACAGGGGTTACTCTTGCTTTTTTTTAGAATGTCTGGAAAGGTTTGGAGTTCAAGTGACTTGTTGAAGAGCAATGCAATAGCAGGGGCTAAAGATCTGGAGGCTTTTTTGTAAATTAAAGTTGGTATCTCCTCGAGGGCACTAGACTTGGTTTTAAGGGAAAGGATTATCTCATTGACATCTGTGGAATTAGTAGGCTTTAGGTACAGAGACTGTGGATAGTTACCTGTAAGATAGTCATTAACATCAGTACTGGAAGATGGAATATCATTTGCAAGGGATGACCCAATGGAAGAGAAGAACCTATTGAACTCAATAGCAGAATCAGAGGCTGAAAGCTGACCAACGTTATTGGACAGGAGTGTTGGTTTGTTATTTAAAATCTTCTTTGATCCCAATATTTGTGAAATTGTGCTCCAAGTTTTTTTAATGTTGCTCTTTATTTGGGTAAATTTATCTTCATAGTATTTAGTTTTGCCTCGTCTAATTATTTTAGATAGCAATAACGAGTAATTCTTTGAGAATTCTTTGGAGACGGTTCCTAACCTATACTTCTTCTCAAGGTCGTGTTTTTTGTTAATGGATTTAAGTATTCCCTTTGTAAGCCAAGGATTGTTAAGCCTTTTGTTTGTGACTTGTTTTGTAAGCATAGGACAGTGGGTGTTATAAAGGCTAAGAGTTGTTTGTAGAAAAGATTGCACTGCTAGGTTGATGTCCCCTATGTTACCTAACTCGGACTCCCAGTTGACATTAGCAGCAGCAGTTATAAAATTGTTTAAAGCAGTTTCATTGTGCAGCCTAAAGCTTAACTCCCTTGACTCAAGAGGTGGTTTGATAATGTTAGTTAAGAGAAATGTGGGGTAATGGTCTGTAGTGCTGTCGGTGATTATACCTGAAGTATATAAGAATAATAATAATATAATAATAATAATAATAATAATAATTTTTATTTAGGTAAAGGTACATACATAAAGAGATTTTACAAAGTTTGTTGGCTTTATAGATAGAGCTAGTACATACAATGCCTAAAGCCACTAATTACGCAAAGCGTTTCGGGCAGGAAAAAACACTAATGACTAAAGCTTAAAACTAATGGGTAAAAAGAAAAAAATGCGTTGAGTACAAATTAAAATAGAGGTAAAAGAGGGGGGAACATTGTTGAAAAAGCAGCACAAATACAATTACAAATTATTACAGAAAGTTACATTCAAACAGCGTTGATTTGAAAAACAAAAAAAAACAAAAAACATACATGGGTTGACAATAGAGGGGTAAGGTAGGTTACAGGGAATTTATTAGGTATAGCTTCGTTTTTAACTTAAACTGGTTGAGAGAGGTACAGTCTTTAACATGGTTGGGAAGGTCATTCCACATTCTGGGCCCCTTGATTTGTAGAGCATTTCTGGTTTGATTAAGTCGTACTCTAGGAATATCAAAACTGTATTTATTTCTGGTGTGGTGCTCATGGGTTCTGTTACAACCTTCTATGAAGCTTTTGAGATCAGGATTGGCATTATAGTTTAGCGTTTTATATATGTATAATACACATGAGAGAATGTGCAGTGACTTAATGTCTAACATATTCAGAGATTTGAGTAGGGGTACCGAGTGATGTCTGGGGCCAGAGTTGGATATTGTCCTAATAGCAGCTTTGTGTTGAGTAATTAGAGGACGTAAGTGATTTTGGGTAGTAGAACCCCAAGCACAAATACCATAGTTGAGATATGGATAGATAAGGGAGTAATAGAGAGTCACCAGGGCAGGGCGTGGTACATAATATCTGATCTTAGAAAGAATGCCCACAGTTTTTGAAACTTTTTTTGATATGTTTAGAATGTGACCCTGGAAATTCAGCTTGTGGTCAATGAGAATGCCAAGGAATTTGCCATCTAATTTGTTACAAATTTGGGTATTGTTTATTTTGAGATTTATTTGATTAGAGGATTTATTGCCAAACAGAATATAGAAAGTTTTGTCAATGTTAAGGGTGAGTTTGTTGGCAGTTAGCCACAGATGGACTTTATTTAGCTCAGTATTTACTGTGGCATTTAGAGCAAGGGGATCAGGACTGGAGTAAATGAAGGTTGTGTCGTCAGCAAATAGAATTGGTTTGAGGTGTTGGGAGGCATTTGGAAGGTCATTAATGTAGATGAGAAAGAGGAGAGGGCCAAGTATGCTGCCCTGGGGAACACCAATGTTGATGGGTAGGGTGGGAGAAATTGTATTATTCACAGAAACACATTGGAGCCTGTCAGTAAGGTAGGATTTGAGGTATTGTAGGTAGTGTCCTCTGACACCATAATGATGTAATTTAAGAAGAAGGTTTTGGTGGTTGACAGTATCGAAAGCTTTACGCAGGTCCACAAATAACCCAACAGGGAACTCATTTTTATCAAGAGCTGTATGAATCGAGTTAAGCATACTAATAAGTGCATCGTTAGTGCTTTTTTTGGGCCTGAAGCCATATTGGCAAGGGCTAAGTATATTGAGTTTGGCTAAATATGAGTAAAGCTGCTTATAGATTAGTTTTTCAAAATTTTTTGACAAGTTTGGCAGGATTGATATAGGTCTGTAGTTGTTAACATCTGTGAGATCACCACATTTGTGGACAGGCGTTACTCTCGCTTTTTTAGCGGAGAGTAACTAAGTAACTAACTAGTTTAACAGAGAGTAAGTAAGTAAGTAAGCGGAGAGGTTATGTTGATCCAGATGTGATCTAGAGTCGTAGCAGTACTATCAGTGATTCTAGTTGGTCTAGTGATTAAGGGTATGAGGAAGCAGGAATTCATACAGTTGAGGAAGCTAACAGCAGTAGGGTGTTCAGGCTCGCAGAGGTCAATATTGAAGTCCCCTGCGATAATTAGATGGTTTTTGTTCAGTCTGTTATATAGAGAGATGAGAGCAGAGTTAGGTACATAATATCTGATTTTGGAGAGTATACCGACTGTTTAAGAGACTTTCTTAGTTATGTGTTGTATCTGGGTGCTGAAGTTGAGTCTCCTGGTAATGTTTACATTGTCTATCTGAAGTTGAATTACATTTGTAGATTTGCTTCCAAATAAGATGTAGTAGGTCTTTTCTATGTTAAGTGTTTGTTTGTTTGTTGGTTGACATCCATAAGTCGACTTTTTTTAGTTCATTATTAACAACATTATTTAGTGTATGTGGGTTGGGGTTAGAGTAGATGAGGGTAGTATCATCAGCAAACAAAATAGGTTTCAGAATGTTAGAGACATTAGGCAGATCATTGATGTATATAAGAAATAGGAGAGGTCCCAAGATGCTGCCCTGTGGCACTCCAACGGTTATTGGTAGAGTGGGAGAGGTTATATTATTGATGGTTTCACATTGGTGTTTATCACTAAGATAGGATTGGATATAGTCCAGTGCATGGCCTCGGAATCCATAATGATGAAGTTTATGTAAGAGGTAATTGTGATTAACAGTATCAAAGGCCTTTCTCAGGTCAATGAAGAGTCCAATCGGAAACTCATTTTTATCAAGGGCTGAGTAAATTATATCAAGGAGACTAATAATTGTATCGTTGGTACTCTTAATCAAAGTAGAAATGCTCTACAAATCAAGGGACCCAGAATGTGGAATGACCTTCCCAATCATGTTAAAGACTGTACCTCTCTCAACCAGTTTAAGATAAAAACTAAGCACTACCTGGTTGGCTCTGAAGGAGGAAGTGAGTACTGAGCAGTACTCAAGACGGGACAACACAAGTGATTTGAAGAGTACAACCATTGTGATGGGATCTCTGGAATTGAAGGTTCTCGTAATCCATCCGATCATTTTTCTGGCTGACGCAATACTTGGTTATGCTCCCTAAACGTTAGGTCGTCAGACATCATTATTCCCAAATCGTTGACATGCTGTTTTCCTTCTATGGGCAGATTCGATTGTGTTTTGTACCCTGTATTATGTTTAAGATCCTACCTCAAAAAATATTTATATAAAATCCAATTTTTATCCGATCGACTTGGGGATAGTTTAAAAATGTTTGCCATGAATTTTTTTTCTCTAATAGCCGCATAGCCTTTTTGGGAGCACGGCATTGCATGGCATCATCGTGGCAAGACCATTGTATTGTTGACACGACGAGTGTAATCGACGTAGTTTTATATTTTGTGCCGGTCTAACGCATCCTTGTGTGACATTGTATACTTATGTTCTTCTAGAACATTCTATTGCGAACACATTGGTACAAAAATGAAATACGTACATCGAAAATTAATGTCAGAACAGTGAAAAAGTGAATACACTTTTTATTAGGAGTTTCGCCGATGTGCCTTCGGGTGTGCAGTAACAGGTAACACTTTAGCTACTTCCCACTCTCTTGCGGGTGAGCCGCGGTCATGATTCTACATTTATATGCATATGTCCGTGTAGGGAATTTTATTGCCATCTCAGTGATACCAAATTTAACGCTACAGGACAAGTGTGGCGTTGACAACTCTGAAAAAGAGTAGAAACATTTCGTCGCTGTTTGGCGCTCACGGCTAGTGTTCGACGTAGTTCTTTATTTGGTACTGGTCTAACTCATGCTTTGGTGACATTTTATACTTATGTTCTTCTAGAACATTCTATTGCGAACACATTAGTACAAAAATTAAATACGTACATCGTAAATTAACGTCAGGACAGTGAAAAAGAGTATACACTTTTCAGTGTTGCCGCTCGATCGCGCGAAATGCTGCGCGCACACGTTTTTTTTTTTTTTCGTTTGTGAGAGCGCGAAAGTGAGCAACTGACATATGTGCAGAGCTAATCTCACAATTGATACGTTTGCACAATTGATATAGGCTGCACAATGAAACTGCTATAGGCAATTTTATAGCTGCTGCTGCTAATGTCAACTGAGAGTCCGAATTAGGTAACATAAGGGACATCAACCTAGCAGTGCAATCTTTTCTTCAAAAAAACTCTCAGCCTTTATAACATCCACTGTCCTATGCTAATGAAACAAGTCACAACTAAAAGGCTAAACAATCCTTGGCTTACAAAAGGAATACTTAAATCCATTAATAAAAAACATGACCTTGAGAAGAAGTATAGGTCAGGAATCGTCTCCAAAGAATTTTCAAAGAATTACTCGTCATTGCTATCTAAAATAACTAGAAGAGTCAAAACTAAATACTACGAAGATAAGTTTACCCAAAGGGCAACATTAAGAAAACATGGAGCACAATTTCACAAATATTGGGATCAAAGAAGATTTTAAATAACAAACCAATACTCCAGTCCAATAACGATGGTCAGCTTACAGCCTCTGATACTGCTATTGAGTTCAATAGGTTCTTCTCATCCATTGGGTCATCCCTTGCAAATGATATTCCATCTTCCAGTACTGATGTTCAGGATTATCTTACAGGAAACTATCCACAGTCTCTGTACCTAAAGCCTACAAATTCCACTGATGTTAATGAGATAATCCTATCCCTTAAATCCAAGTCTAGTGCCCTTGAGGAGATAAGAACACTGCTTTTCCCAAAAAAGCTGTGGGTTTTCTGAGAGGAAGGAAAACGTATGTCTGGGAGCCGAGTCTAATCGCCCAAGCTGCGCGCGCAACGAGCCGAGGTTATATAAGCTCTGCCCTGTTCTCGACAAGCAAGCAGCTGCGCACTGACAAAACATCTGGTCTGGACCGTTGCGATGAAGCTCCGTTGGTTTCACCAAGGACGCTGTTTAAATTGCAGCATGTTAACTGCCTAGTAGAACAGCTAGTTTAACTTTAACTGTAAACATTTAGTTTTAACTGATTAACTGCCTAGTAGATCGGGTTTTGTACCTTTTTCAGTCAGGAGGAACCTGGCTGTTTTTAATGATCTCTCCTGGGATGCAGGCATGGTTGCTGTCACAGAAAGGAGTGGCCATATTCCTAGTTAAAGGTTGGCGAGGAACACTCGCCTCGCAAGGTCTAGTTGATGGGCTCTTGCCTCTTTATGCTCATGGCACGTCGCGATGGCGCTCCGTTTGCTTCGGCAAGGAAGCTGTTTCACTTGTAGCATCTGTCTAGTAGACCCGGTTTGGTAACTTTTTCGGTCAGGAAAACCTGTCACGGGCACAGTTACAACCACAGTGCGAGTAGTCACATTCCTAGTTACAGCGGCCAGACGCCGCTCGCCCTTCGAGGTTAAGGGTTCAGTGCCGCTGGCCCTCGCGGGATGGGGGTGCTCCGCCGGAACCCCCAAAGTGATAAGCATGCAAATAGCTAAGAAATATTACCATGAATTGTAATTAGTGTAAATTCAAATAATGCAACTTTCAATTACTAACTATAGATGTAACTATTAATTGTAATTGATTTAATACTTTATCGTTATAATGATTATTCATTATAAGTATTCTTTAATACTTTGTTATGCACTTGTCACTAATTATTTATCATTCACCCTAATTAGCTATTTGATTCAATAAAAATAATTGCTTATCATTATACTATGTTAATAAATTATTATATAATAAATAATATTATTAATTTACTTTTTATTAATTTATTATTATTAATTTACTTTTTATTATTAATTTATTATTTACTTTTTATTAATTTATTATTAATTTAATTATTAATTTACTATTTACTATTATAAAATAAACAAGTCCCCAATCTATAATAATAATAATAAATGTTTATTTAGGTAAGGTACATACATACAAGAGATTTTACAAAGAATGGTGGATTTATAGATAGAGCTAGTACATACAATGCCTAAAGCCACTATTACGCAAAGCGTTTCGGGCATGAAAAACTTAAATGACTAAAGCTTAATACTAATTGAGCATAAAGAATAAAATGAGTTGAGAACAAATAAAATAAAATAAAAAAAAAGATATAAAAAGGGGGGAACATGGCTGAAAAAGCAGCACAAATACAATTAGGTCGACAAACAGCGTCGTTTAAAAAAAAAACAGACATGGGTTGACAATAGGGGTAAGGTTGGTTACAGGTAATTTATTAGGTATATCTTCGTTTTTATCTTAATATGGTTGAGAGAGGTACATCTGAGTGCGTTTTCTTCCACGAGTTTGTAGTGTATACAGGAGCGCGAGAAGGTAGGGTAGGCCTCACCGCAATTGAGGCAATGAGCCTGGGGAGAAGTGCACTCGGGCTTAGAATGACTATCGTCCCCACACATGGGGCATAGATACACAATACTGGTGCATGGACACCGTGCCCGAACTTCCAACACTTATTGCAAAGTCTAGGAGAGGGAATGTACTCCTGAACGGAGCATCTGGCACCAGCAAGAATAATAGAGGACGGAAGGGCCCTACTATCAAAGGTGATTTTTACAACTCGAAGGGGCCGACGGCGACGACCACGAGGGGGGTCGAGTAAACGTGTCCACCTGGAGTACAGAATGGCCTTGGGCTTCGAGGATATGTTTAATATCCTCATGACAATCTTTGAGGTCCCGAACACCAGTTGCAACATGGTGTGGGAGAACTGTGCCAACACTGGCATTTAACCGAGCGTTTTTGGAGACCCGAACAGAGGTCTCTCCAATGCAGGACAAAGCAGCTAAGCGAGGAGCAGCGACAACACGCGTACCATAACTGGTGGAGTTAAAAGTAACAGAGGCATCTACTAAATCAACAAGGTGTTTATGGAGGGAGAAATCATCAGGACGAGTAGAATCCAGATGGTGGAGATCAAAGTATTTAGTCCACGTAGCGGGACCAAACAAGGCGTTATAAGTATTATTACGGGAAGGGATCATGCGAGTGCGGCCGTGGCGGGGAAGGCGTTGAGAACCCCGAGAGAGAGAGAGAGGAGGTAAAAGGCGCAGTATTCACAGTGAGAGATGAAGCCGTGCCAGGGGACGAGGTGGTCACCACTGGGGGCTGGGAACTCGACCCTACAGCAGAGGGAGGGGAGCTGAGGGGAGTAGTCAGGGAGTCGGGGACCCAATGCAGCGAGGGCTACAGGGCCTGGTCTTCCAACACTGTCCGACTCAGGGGCTTGGTCGCCCACCCCACGAGCCCGAAAAGGTACAAGGGAAACATTATCTGCCATGAAAACGAGGAAAAACTTTCATTCACGAATGTGTCCCCACACCCACCATGGAGCCACAATTAGAGGCAGGACACCCAGCTATCGCCGATTTTGCTGGGGGCCCCCCAGCGGTGCGTCGTGAGTATACGCCACCTTAAGAACCGTGAGTCCGTCGAGAGCGGGTTCAATGACGAAAGGAGGATTGACAATAAAAGGTTCCTCTCGCTCGCGACGTTGGGTACTACAGTTCTACGGGTGCAAGAGTATGCCTCCTCGAGCACCCGGGCGTCAAAATAGAAGTAGTCCAAAGGAATAACCAAAACAAGCAAAAGGTCAGCAGGAAACGACAAGCAGATAGGAGAAGAGGGGGGAGAAAAACGAAACAGAAGGAAAAGGAAAAGGCGTCCAGCAAAATTCGTGAGGACAGCAGCAGGAGCACAAGGCTACAAAAGAACAGGGGACAGCCTTAAGGAGCATCACACTCCGGCAGCCGCCCACCAAGCCCCTCCACGGCAGCAACGAGCTGAACAGGGAGGGGATCTTCCTCGGTAGTGTAAACCCCCAGTGCCGCATCGCTAGAAATATATGTTCGTGATTGGAATCAAGATAGTAGTAATAATAACACTAATAATTCCAGTTAGCAGCACTTGCAGCTAATAAGGGATAAGAAATCAACATAATAATGAAACTATATTTTGTGGAACAAGAAATAGATGTGAAGAGAAAATCACACAGAGAAGAATACCGTTCAGTACTTCAATGAGAAGATAAGTTAGAGAGAGTTAAAGCAAGTGAGTATTTTGGTGAACTTAAACAAAACAAAGATAAACAAAATACTGTACATACATTGAACAGGTAAAATAAAACTCAGTATATTGATATGTTATGTTAAATACAAAATCTAAACTTGAATAGTGACTAGATTGATTAATGTCAGACAATTATGCTACAGTAATAAAAATGTTTAACAGTGCAGACGAGGAGTCACAATAACATGGCTGAAGTATGTTGACCAAACCACACACTAGAAAGTGATGGGACAACGACGTTTCGGTCCATCCTGGACCATTCTCAAGTCGATTGTGAATGGTGATTGTTAAACACAATCGACTTAAGAATGGTCCAGGACGGACCGAAACGTTGTCATCCCTTCACTTTCTAGTGTGTGGTCTGGTCAACAGTGTTTAACAATATTATAAAAACAATGTAAATGATAAATTAAATTTTATAAGTACAGTATGGGGCTGTTAAGTATAAATTTTATAAATTTATAAAATTTATACAATTTTATAAGTTTGGAAATGACAAAAATCTAACAACTCACATGGTACTGTATATGATGTTTAACAAAACAGATGTTAGTGTTATGATGTAAATGGGCAAACTTGGCTAAGTCTGGGACATAGTAATTAAATTAAGGTTGTCATATCTGAACAGTCAGAATCCAGGACACATCCACTAACATTCACCATGACCCTCCGGGGCCCCTGCCCAACACACACACACTTTGACCCTTTGGGGTTATAATATATTGTTGCACTGTACCTCAAGCTTTAATTTTTTTAAATATAATTACCATTATAATGGAAAACAAGGACAGTACTGTACAGAATTATTTTGAGAACAACAACAACAAAATCACCTTTACATAAGGCTGGTCATCTTTAACTTCTTGTTACAATCCTCTTCTCCCACTCTGTCTATGACTTTATGTGCCCATGCATATTTTTCTTGATGATCTGATTTTTTCCCAATGCCTTATCGGACTTGAAAAAGGAGAAGTCACTGCAAGATGCATCTCGGAAATTGTACTGTACTTCCTAATGCCTTATTGGACTTGAAAAAGGAGAAGTCACTGCAAGATGCATCTCGGAAATTGTACTGTACAGTCAGAATAGACGGACTTAAGAGCAGGAAACATCTGTGTCAGCCTTGTGATGCCAGGAAATAGTGATGGCCAGCGAGTCTTACTATGAGAGAGGAGCCTTCGGTACTCTACTCGGCAGACTCACAGTACTCCTTCAGCTGCTCAATTCTATGTAGATATGAAAATACTGATAAATTTTATTGATTATATTTTCAATATCAATAATTATTCTTTCTGCTCCATGATGGATACAGTTGTTTAAATTATTTACTTCTATCTGTAGAAATTCCACAGTATGCAATCTCATTTTCAAGACCTTTCAAGGAAACATCAACAGAATGCGGTGCAAGCACAGATATAATAATTGCTTGTCTTTGTTAGAGCACTAGAACACCTCTTCGCCACCTCAGAATCAGAGAAAGTATTTTTCAGCTAAACAGATGAACAATCCATGGACAGAAAACTACAGTATTGTGATGTTTAAGTGTGAAATGCGTCAGTACCTTCTGCAGCAGTGACAGTGCCTTCTGTTTTACTTCCTGTTGTGACAAAATAATCTGTCATTTTCACTGAGCCCATTATGTACCTCTGTAACCCTTTCCACTACCACCCACAAGATGGGTATGGGGTGCATAATAAATGAACTAAACTGAACTTTCAATGATGAGCTCTCTCTTCACACAGCTCTCTTGTGTTTTTCAGAGTACACGTGTGTGTAAATCACCAATAGCTCTATATGCCACAGAGAATTATGTTCCTGGTATGCACACCCAATGCTCTGCTTCCCATTCATTTCTGCCTCTCTTAAAGCACAGAAGTTTGTTATAGATCTTGGCAGTGATTTTACATGTACATTTGGACATTTTGTCAAGGACTTTTGTGTTTTGGAAAGCTTCAACAAATTACAAATAGCACATAGCAAAGTGCACACAAGCAAACAACGTCAAGTGTCAGAGCTGGTTCGACACTGGACTAAGACTGGCTGGCTGGGCAACCATATTACCACCGCCACCGGTAGTTGTCGTCAATACACGTAAATAATATTGCGAAAGTGACTAGATTATTGCTGAAAAAATGCAAAACTCTCTTACATGCAAATTAAGAATAACAAATGTCAATAATTGTATGCAATTGCCATTTATTATATGGCTACAACACCATTAATTATGAAAAACGTTGTACCTAGTAGCCAGAATGCACTATTTGGCCTACTATGCAAAGCTCGATTTCCCTAATAAGCCAAGTTTTCATGAATATATATTTTTTCTTATTTTATCTTATGAAATGATAAATCTATCCATTTCATTATGTATGGGTTAATTTTTTTTAATTTGACTTAAAACTAACATAATATATGACCGAACCTAACCAACCCTACCCTATCTAAACCTAACCTAAACATAACTAAGTCAACAATTTATGCTCTTGATATAATATAATAAGAATAAAAAAAAAGCAATTGTTAACAGTTTATTGAAAATAAAGAAAATCACTCGGCCTATTAAGCAAATCGGGCCTTGCATAGTAGGCCGAGAAGTGCATTCTGGCTACTAGGTATGACACACACACATTATTATATATATATATATATATATATATATATATATATATATATATATGTCGTACCTAATAGCCAGAACGCACTTCTCAGCCTACTATTCAAGGCCCGATTTGCCTAATAAGCCAAGTTTTCATGAATTAATGTTTTTTCGTCTACCTAACCTACCTAACCTAACCTAACCTAGCTTTTTTTGGCAACCTAACCTAACCTTACCTATAAATATAGGTTAGGTTAGGTTAGGTAGGGTTGGTTAGGTTCGGTCATATATCTACGTTAATTTTAACTCCAATAAAAAAAAATTGACCTCATACATAGAGAAAAGGGTTGCTTTATCATTTCATAAGAAAAAAATTATAGTAAATATATTAATTCAGGAAAACTTGGCTTATTAGGCAAATCGGGCCTTGAATAGTAGGCTGAGAAGTGAGTTCTGGCTACTAGGTACGACATATATATATATATATATATATATATATATATATATATATATATATATATATATATATATATATATATATATATATATATATATATATATATATATATATATATATATATATGTCGTACCTAGTAGCCAGAACTCACTTCTCAGCCTACTATTCAAGGCCCGATTTGCCTAATAAGCCAAGTTTTCATGAATTAATTTTTTTTCGGCAACCTAACCTACCTAACCTGACCTAACCTAACTTTTTCGGCTACCTAACCTAACCTATAAAGATAAGTTAGGTTAGGTTAGGTAGGGTTGGTTAGGTTCGGTCATATATCTACGTTAATTTTAACTCCAATTAAAAAAAATTGACCTAATACATAATGAAATGGGTTGCTTTATCATTTCATAAGAAAAAATTAGTGAAAATAAATTAATTCAGGAAAACTTGGCTTATTAGGCAAATCAGGCCTTGCATAGTAGGCTGAGAAGTGCGTTCTGGCTACTAGGTACGACATATATATATATATATATATATATATATATATATATATATAATGATAGATAGAAGTAATGTCTTAAGTGATGGAACCTGAAATTCTGGACTCTTAGAGAATTTTTTAAATTCTTCCCAGATGCAAATTTTGACACTTGAATCCAAGACATGACCTAGAAAATTTGCACATATGGCAACTATATTATTTAAGTAGCTAAGCAAAGAAAGCAAATAGCATATAAAATTAAGCCTTGATTAAAGTCTTAATCCCATTTACAGACTGGAAAAGAAGGGGGACTGTATAAGAGAGACAGACATCTGTAACTCAAGAGCTTGTAGCTACTGTTCCAATATATGTGACACACAACACTGCTAGTTGTCTCTTCCATGAGTATGACTATTATGCCAGAGCAATCCCTTTCTTAAGAGCTCCCAAGAAAATAATGATGTACACATGTGCGAGCTCGATACACATTGCTCTTGCAACATTCATTTGTGTTCTTGCTGGAACATCAGCCTTGTGGTTGCTGTAATTATTGGAGGATCACCTATCAGTTATCTTATGTAATGAAGTAATATATAAGTAATTTACCTGTCAAGGAATGTGTATATACTTTAATACAAATTTAAATCCAAATGCCTGAGTCTTTGGTGTGGAACTTTTCAGCACCTTATACCATCCTTAGAGTTCGTGCAGTAGTGAAATGCAATGATATATTAAGGCACTCTTGGATATTTCCATGATGCAGGCATGTGGTTTCACATTTGTTCCATGGTATACACTTATTCATTGGCATTTAATAAATATTAACACATGAGATTTTCATATTACAGAAGATAATTTGAATGATTATACACCTTAAATTCAGACCAGATAATAAATTTCACATTTATTATAAAAATATACACTGTACTATAGTTTATTACAGATTATTAATTATTAATACAGCTAGTATCACTGATATTATACCATCTACTGGGTTGCATCCGCCACAGAGTTCTATTTGGCCTACCTGGGACTAAGAGCCAGAACCTGGT
Organism: Procambarus clarkii; assembly: GCF_040958095.1. NCBI lineage: Eukaryota > Metazoa > Arthropoda > Malacostraca > Decapoda > Cambaridae > Procambarus > Procambarus clarkii. The sequence continues at coordinate 23,012,143 of NC_091172.1, forward strand.
CCTTTCACAGAGGAGAAGGGAGTAGTGGCATTTATTTATATATTTATGCCACTAGGCTGTTTGATGCGGCTGCTTGCAGCCGCATCAAAGTTATGATAAGTTATGATAACACAGTTATCCAAGTTATGATAACACAGAGCAGCCCACAGGCTGCTCCATGTAATCCATAAATAATATATAATAAAGTTCCATAAATAAATATATGCCACTGCTCTCTTTGCCTCTGTGAGGAGGCCAGGTTCTGGCTTTTGGACCTGTTAGGCCAAATAGAACTCTGCAGCTGATGCAACCCAGTAGATAATTCATAATAATTCATTGTGTCACCGGACAAGAAAACAGGTTATACAGACATTACATGTTAAGCTTATACCGAGCCCCCCCCCCCATCTTCCCGCTCCAGGGTCAAATTACTGATCCCGGCCAGGATGCAACCTCACAACAAGCCGACTCCTGGGTACCTATTTACTGCTAGGTTGACATGAATGAGTGACATAGCATGAGCTAGGTTTACTGCATGAGGTGAAAGGAAACAAGCCCAACCATTTCTGTGCTGACCTGGATTCAAACCCTGAATTCTCGACTGAGTCGCTAACAAACTCGATTGTACTACTGGGAGATGGCACACTATCAGTGATAGTAGCTTCAGGGAGCCACTGGAGCTCCCCCAGAAATTGGCATTTCATTACAGTCAATGCTAGTTTATTACAATGCATAGCATCTTCCCTTTAAATATATCTTTAGAGTTTGTATGAGATCAATACTTGATAAATATAATCAAAGCACTCTTACTCGAGAGAAAATTTAATTAATATCTCCATTATATATATTTATTGTAATATTAGAGGTTGATCTGAGCATAATAATAAAGGTGTACACTCTCATAATAAACTGAATGTGCATTAACCTTTACTTATTGTAAACAACTGAAGAAATTAGCACATTTAACTTAAAATAATATGGCAGAATCACAACTTGCATTACAGTATCATCTGATGTATCAGTGATATAATTTAATCACCTGATCAATCAGTGATATAACATTATTAGATGTATCACTTTTACCTAAATTTATATTCCATTCACAAGACACTTTTGTGCCTCACTGAAATTTCTTAGTATTAAATATACAGTGCTGTATATTTTGTCATTACTCTACTTAAGTGCATAATTTTTTATCACACAGAGAGATCACTGGCAAATTAGTTTGCTGAATTCTGTTTAAGTAATTTATTCACTGTACTGTACTTAGAATTTCATGATCCACTGGAATGGATAATATTTTCGAACATATCGAGAAGTCGCCTCACTTCCTTACTGAAATGTAAGTTAAGGAAAGTAGTTGTATAGAAAAGTATTAAAATAAGAAATAATTGATAACCATTATCTATAACCTGGCTGCCAACTTCCATATTAAATCGTATCAAAACAGTAGTCAAAATTGTACAGGTATTATTTTTATTTCGTCCAATTCATTAACCCCTGCACTGTGCACCTGTTTGTGGCAAAAACTTCACAGTGCAATTGTTAACACTATCGCATGCGGAGCGTGCGCTCCTCAGATATGTACGGTATGCTTCCGGCAGTGTAGGTGAGCGTGCGGCGACACCGAAATGTGTATACTCATTTCAGTTTTCTCATCTTAATTCTCATGGTACGTCGTTCGTTTGGCTATCATTGTGTTCGTAATAGAATTCCCTACAGGTGTATATGCACATAAGGTCTAAAAGCCTGGCGTGACTCCCCACAGCAAAGTGTAAAGTCGGCAACGTTACCCGTGAGCGCACGATATCAGTAAAATGTGTATACTCGTTTCAATTTTCTCACCTTAATTCTTGTGCTACGTCGTTCGTTTTGGTATCAATGTGTTCGCAATTGAAATCCCTACAGGGGTATATGCATACAAGGTCCAAGAGCCCGGCATGACTTCCCACAGCAAAGTCTAAAGTCGGCCAACCCATGAACGAGCACCAATTGGCACGCCGCAGCCTAATGTATATACTCGTTCAGTTTGATAACATCAATTTTCGTGTTACATCTTTCATTTAGGTATCAAATTGTTCACCATATAAAGGCGCGTATTTTAAAACTAGTCCCATTATATGTCCCATTAATAGAACAATAAATAGAATTTTAACAAATATTTTACATTTTGGACGCTCATCACCACAAAATTATTTACATCTTTTCAGTGTTCTGACATAAATTTTCATGTTACCTCTTTCATTTTGGTATCAAATTGTTCGCAATCTAAAGGTGCATATTTTAAAACTAGTCCCATAATAATATCACAATAAATGGAATTTTAACAAATATTTTAAAATTTGGACTACAAAAGTATTTATAATCTTTCAAGAGTTCTGACCTCAATTGACAGGCAACATCGTCATTATTATATCATATTGTGCGCAATCTAAAGGTACTCATTTTAAAACCACTTCCAGATTGATCAGATAAAATTTAAATTTTTAACAAATATTTTAAAATGATGGACACAAGCACGAGTCCACCCTGAGACATAGGGAGAAAAATTCTGGACTTTTTAAGAGTCAGAAGAAAGCAATAGTGTTAAGGACATATTTTTGTTGTTTTATAAATGTTCAGGTAAAGTAAATGTCAAAATGTTTCAAAACTCAACTATTTTCATTTCAAAACACAAAGACTGATTAAAACATTAAAATATAGCCCAATTAAAAAAATTGCACAACTCTCAAAACGACATTTGTTGTTTGACACAGTGCAGTGGTTAATAAGGAAATATTCAGTGTGAAAATCAGTATGGTAAGCAATAATGAGTATACAAAGGATACATTTGATCTTGTAGCTTGTAAATAGGTTTCATTGACTTGCTTAGTTCTTCTGTTTTAGCCATCAGCTGATACATGGACTGAAACAAAAGAATTTAATACATTAAGGATTCATGTATGTATGTATATATGTATGTATGTATGTAAGTATGTATGTGTGTGTGTGTACTCACCTATTTGTGCTTGCGGGGGTTGAGCTTTGGCTCTTTGGTCCCGCCTCTCAACTGTCAATCAACTGGTGTACAGGTTCCCGAGCCTACTGGGCTCTATCATATCTACATTTGAAACTGTGTATGGAGTCAGCCTCCACCACATCACTTCCTAGTGCATTCCATTTACTAACTACTCAGACACTGAAAAAGTTCCTTCTAACGTCTCTGTGGCTCATGTGGGTACTCTGTTTCCACATGTGTCCCCTTGTTCGCGTCCTACCAGTGTTGAATAGTTTATCCTTGTTTACCCGGTCGATTCCTCCGAGGATTTTGTAGGTTGTGATCATGTCTCCCCTTACTCTTCTGTCTTCCAGTGTCGTAAGGTGCATTTCCCGTAGCTTTTCCTCGTAACTCATGTCTCTTAGTTCTGGGACTAGTCTAGTGGCATACCTTTGGACTTTTTCCAGCTTCGTCTTGTGCTTGACAAGGTACGGGCTCCATGCTGGGGCCGCATACTCCAGGATTGGTCTTACATATGTGGTGCACAAGATTCTGAATGATTCCTTACACAGGTTCCTGAACGCTGTTCTGATGTTAGCCAGCCTCGCATATGCCGCAGACGTTATTCTTTTTATGTGGGCTTCAGGAGACAGGTTTGGTGCGATATCGACTCCTAGATCTTTCTCTCTGTCCATTTCATTAAGTACTTCATCTCCTATTCTGTATCCTGTGTCTGGCCTCCTGTTTCCACTGCCTAGTTTCATTACTTTGCATTTACTCGGGTTGAACTTCAACAGCCATTTGTTGGACCATTCACTCAGTCTGTCTAGGTCATCTTGTAGCCTCCTACTATCATCCTCTGTTTCAATCCTCCTCATAATTTTTGCATCATCGGCAAACATTGAGAGAAACGATTCCATACCCTCTGGGAGATCATTTACATATAGAGTATCAGAAACAGTATAGGTCCAAGGACTGACCCCTGTGGGACTCCACTTGTAACGTCTCGCCAATCTGAGACCTCACCCCTCACACTGACTCGTTGTCTCCTGTTGCTTAGGTATGTCTTTATCCAATGGAGTACCTTCCCTTTCACTCCAGCCTGCATCTCCAGCTTTTTCACTAGCCTCTTGTAAGGTACTGTATCAAAGGCTTTCTGACAATCCAAAAATAGGCATTCTGGCCACCCTTCTTTTTCTTGCCTTCGTTTTTGTGTGTACTCGCCTAGTTGTGCTTGCGGGGGTTGAGCTCTGGCTCTTTGGTCCCACCTCTCAACTGTCAATCAACAGGTGTACAGGTTCCTGAGCCTACTGGGCTCTATCATATCTACACTTGAAACTGTGCATGGAGTTAGCCACCACCACATCGCTTCCTAATGCATTCCATTTGTCAACCACTCTGACACTAAAAATGTTCTTTGTAATATCTCTGTGGCTCATTTCGGCACTCGGTTTCCACCTGTGTCCCCTCGTGTGTGTGCCCCTTGTGTTAAATAGCCTGTCTTTATCTCTAAGTCAGGTCAGGTCAGGTCAGTGAGAGTGTGAGAGAGAGACAGAGGGGGGAGGGGGGGGGGAGGGGGAGGAGGGGGTAAGGGGAGGAGGGGGTAAGGGGTGGAGGGGGGGGGAGTGGGGGGTGAGAGGGGTAAGGGGGTGAGGGGGAGGGGGGGTAAGGGGGTGAGGGTGAGGGGGAGGGGGAGGGGGGGTGAGGGGGGGGTGAAGGGGGTGAGGGTGGAGGGGGGACTCTTATTGATTAATACTCTCTTATGTGCAATGTACATACCTCAATGGCAGGGTGCTTTCCCAATCAACTTCCCGATAACAGGAAAACCTGGGTATGCTTTGACCTATGTCCCAGGAATGAACAGGGGGCTAACAGGCAATCACTATGAGATGCAAAAGGCAGGCCCAAAAAAATCTGCGTTGAATATAATGAAACGCCATTTTCTGGGCGAGCCCCGGAGGCTTCCTGAAGCTATCCGAACTGATATGTGCCATGTTGATGATACAGTTTGACCCCAAACTGATGATATGTTTGGGTTCCTTAGTCAAAGGAGTTCTAATTCCTACCGGGAACCACGAGCCAGAACCTGGTCCCCTCAGAGAGGTGCAGGGAGCAATGGTTTCCGAGCACTTTACATTTAAAGTACTACTGTACTGTATATCATAACTGCCATCGACTGGGGAAGGACCGAGAAAAGTAGGCGAATTAAAACAGACTACTGTCTGGTTAACCTGTGCAATATACATCCCAAAATATTAAAATAACTTCCCTCTCTAGAAAGAAACCAAACAAGCAACCCTTCATGCGAATAGCACTTCCGCTCATTAGCACCCCCCCTCCCTAGGAGGGGGAGAATAAGTAGGCATAAGAACTGTGACCGATGACCCCAAACTAATATAACACATAATATAGCACATATCCGTTTGGATAGCTTCAGGGAGCAGATGAGGCTCCCCACAGAAAATACCTGTAATATGGTCGGTACCTCACACAACTCCAGTGTGCGGGGACAACTAAAGCCACCCCCAGCACCAATGAGAATAAGGGACAGTCTACCAGCTAGGAACACTATGGAACCTTGTAATGCATCCATAACAAAGATGTAGACCCCAAACTCAACAGTGGAATGATCCATCAATGAGGTGTAATCTGGGTCTCACAGGAGGCAAGTAACTAGAAGTATCTCAAGCTGCTGCAGGAGGGACCAGAGGAAGAAAACCTCTAGAAAGATGATACCATCAGGCCAATGGGCACACGGAACCGAACCTCAGGGAAAGCTGCACCCAAATTATACTCACACATGGAGGGAGGTTTAGGAAAACCCCTTTCCCTGTGAATGCAAACCCTCCTCGGAAGGAACCAGGAACCATGTAGAGTCAAAAGGGACCCAAGAACCCAAATCTGATTCCCCCAGCCCCCCAAGTCTGAGTAGCCACAATTGAGGGCCCCGGGGCAGAGCCAGCATCCTGACCCATAAAAGTAGAGTACAAGGGAGAGGCTGACCAAATGCAGAACCAAGAAGTCTCAGACAGACCACACCCATTGGGAAAGGAAGAGAAGGTGTGGACGGAGCCAACGTGGAGAAAACAACACATCCAGTGTCGGGGTTCTAAAAACCAACTGGGGCAGATGAAGAACAACCAAATGGGCACACAACCTAGACCCCTGCAACTGAGAAATCTCAAGATGCAAAGCAGTTGATGCTTGGGAAACCCTAACCTAATCAGGAGGTCCACAAAGAAGAGCCATAAGAGAAGAGCAAACCACCACAGGACTCAGGGTGATAGATATCACCAATCCAATAGGCAGTACGGGTAAGGCAGAAGGAATGAATGCCACCATGTGGCACAAATAAGGAGTAACCCTCAAAATCACACGAAGCGAAAGCAGGTTCAGGAGGAATATCCATAGGACCACCAAACCCACAGGGGATTTACCAGGACCTGAATTGAGAAAATCCAGGCAGGACATCCAGGCACAGGGATTGCTATGCCATACCTTAAAGTAAGGCTGGCCTCAGCGAGTTGAGAGAAGCATGCTAACTACAATTGTGCCCTACCAGCTAAAGTCGCTTCCGACCCAAGTGAAGACAGGAATGTCCCATGATACCAGATTTCACCATAGGTGAGGGCCACCACAAGTGAGGAGGACCTCTAAATGAGCAACTCCCTAACACTCCAAGGAAGATAACCCTGGCAATGCAAGGCCAGCACTAGGAAGCTCACAGGGAAAGTAACCTTGTGCACATGCAGCTCCAAGAACACTCAAAACTTGGCTCATGCTACACCCCAGTGTACAGGAAATGCCACAAAGAACAAACACTACCACTTAGCTAAACAAGCAGAATACCTCAGCCAGCATGGAAGAGAGGCACTCCGGTACCCACTACTTCAGCCAGAGAACTGAGCATGGGAACAAATGGCTGGCAGTGGGCTACCTTGCCCTCCCCCAAACAAGTGGGAAAGGTGAGACAAATGAGCTGACGCTAGTTCTGTGAGAATTCGGTTATTTGTTTACATTGATGGGGGATTTTTTTAGTGGGTTATGAGGCTTCAGTCTCTATTGAAGCCAGCAGTGGTTTGTTTTGACTTGCTGATTTTTTGGTTGCCTTCCACTGTGGATTTTGAAAATAATTTCCCCTGCTCCCTGCACCTCTTTGATGGGATAAAGTTCTGGCGCTGGTCCCAGGTAGGTCTAAAGAACTTCGCAGCTGATGTGACCTCTTAGAAGGTACCATATCAGTACATAGTAGCTTCAGTGAGCCACAAGCGGCTCCCCTTAGAAATGTATCCTTAACACAAATTTAGAACTATCAGTAGAGTACTTTCCATTATTACCTCTATTAAATGTAACACTGATGATAGATGAGAGCATATTACTGCTCCTTACCTTAATATTTGCATCAACAGCATCGCAGGTTTTACACACCGCATCTCGGTATGTCTCAACACAGTCTACGGTTAGTGCCGAAATCTGAAAATAAGTTTTCAACATAACTAATCTATTGTGTCCAGTGATATCACACTATCTAATCCATTTCCTTTAATTTTTCTTTTGGGGTTACAGTGGGTTCCATGCAAAATAACTAAAAACAATTATAATTACACTATGGAGAGTTCCAGTGAGATTTTCAATAAGTGTGTCAACAGATGTTGCAATATGCCTGGCATGTGTTTCTATATCATTTATAATTGACGGATCAATGGGTGGCACTTGAGGGGCTAATGCTGCCCGTAACAAACTTGGGGTTGAACTTCTCGATCCTGGGAAAGATGTCACACCTGAAACATTAATATGAGAAAGCTCATTAGTAAGTAAAGTGTCAATAGGAATAGTACTGTAATATGATTTCTGAGCTCAAGAGATGCAATTTAATTGTACAGGATGCAAATTTTAAGAGAAGTGTACAGTATATTAAAAAATGTTCAGATCTGGTTGTGCAATACAAAATCTATTTAGCCTAGGAGATTATTATCCTATATTAAAGAGAATGATGGGATAAGAAAATGTCCAACCTTTAAAACCTGCACCAGCATTCCATGCTTTTCACGGGAGACATCTTCCGCCACGCAGGGTGCAGCCGCACCTCCACAAATCTCCAGTATCATCTATTGGTACTGGTAATGGCTCAAAAGGGCCACCACTTACGGGCTATTCGTGCCCGTGCCACCTTTTGGGTGGCTTAATCTTCATCAATAAATGAAATCCATGCCTTGCCATTCATGCACATAAACCGGCCACAGTATCACCCACTGCAGACCAGAGAACAAAACCTGGTCCACTGAAAGAGGTGCTGGGAGCAGGGGATACCAAATCGCCCAAATTAATAGGAAAAACCATCAGAATTGTAAAGCAAAACAAAACAGACAACAGCATGGAAAATATAAACAACCCTGCCTGCCCGGAGCACAGTAGTTGGGTAGTTACCTACCTCTACTGCCAGGTGACAACCCCAAGAGCTCACAGTTCACCAGAAAGAGCATTTTATTTCATTAAATGATGGATATCTGGAAGCAACCCAGTGGCTCCCTGGTGTTATTTCATCATGGAGAACACACAAAAAATGAGACTAACTACAATTCCTAAGAAGGGGAGAGCAGAACTGGGTAAACCACGCAATGTTACACTAGCCCGATGCAGGGCAAGAGAGAATGCCAAAACGCACAAGCCTGAATCTCAAATCAAATTGGACAAAAAGGTGCAAAGAGCCACATGACAACACATTATTGGCCTGGAAGGAGGCAGCAAGGCAGAGCAGCAGATGACCGGAGACAAATTAAACTACAGTATGGAACAAGGCATGCAAGAAATGGAGCATCACCACGATCAGACAGCAAACAAAGCACCATTGGACCAAAAAGAAGAAATGGCCACCTGGGCCAAACCCCCCAAAACCAGAATTGAATGTAATGAAACACCAATTTTTGAATGAGCCCCAGTGGCTCCCTGATAGTGTACCATCTACTGTACTAGGTTGTGGCAGCTGCAGAGTTCTATAAGCCTACTGGGGACAAGATCCAGAACCTGGCCCCCATCACAGAGGTGCAAGGAGCATTGACATTTATTAATTTATTTATGCTGGCACTGGGGAAGCAACCGGAAATTCAGTACAACAAAACAGATACTGCTGGCTTTAATAGAAACCACAGCCTCGAGAACTGCTCAAATAATTCCCCAAACTATCTAAACAAATGATTGAAATATCTCCAAACTAGTTCGCCCTACCTACCCCGCTCATTTAGAAGGAGGCAACCCACAGTCAGTCACCCTCAGTTCTACGGTAGGTATAACCAACCCCCTTGATTCCCTAGAGGGAGGGAGGGAGGGTGTCGGGGAGCCACCCAGTAATTGGCGTTTCATCACACTCAATTCTGGTTTTCTGGAGGGAACATGACGCCGACTCACCAGAGACAGACCGGCTGAGGGAAGTGCTTATGACCCAGCATCTGGCCCCACAGATGGCATACCTCAATCCACAGCAGGTGAAGCCCCATCTCTACCCAGCCGCCACCAGGAACGAGAACACAGAAGGTCCGAAAGAGGCTGATAGGCCGCAGCCACCAATGGGAGTAACTGTGCCATAATCTCAAAAGAGGAGTGGAGAAAACTGGGAGGCAGACAGGAGAGCCGATGCTGAATCTAAAGATCTGTCCAACACAGTCAATACACAAGACCAGCAAAGAACGTGGCCACCGCATCCCAGAGCACAGGAGTATACTGGTTGGGAGGTGCAGCCAAAGTCGCTGAAGCAGAGGTCAAGACCTCTTCATGTGGCCCCTCGCCCAGCTCATCATTGTCATCCTGGAAAATGCAGTGTACCCGATGCAAAAAATTATAGACCAAAAGCACTAACTTCACACATCATAAGAATCTTTGAAAGAGTGCTAATAAGATTACAGATCACATGGAATCACAACATCTACATAATCCCAGACAACACTGATCCAGAACAGGGTGCTCCTGCCTCTCACAGTTGCTAGATCACCATGACATGGCCTTAGATGCCATGCTTCATGCAAAATGCAGATGTAATATATATATATATATATACAGACTTTGTAAAATGTGACCATGGTGTTATTGCGCACAAAATGCATGCAAAATGAATTACTGGCTAAGTAGGAATATGGATCTTCAACTTCCTAACGAACAGAACTTGTAGTGTAATAGTCAACACAGTAAAATCCGGATCATCTACTGTGAAAAGCTCAGTCTCCCAAGGTACCGTACTTGCTGGTACTTTTTCTCATTCTAGTATCAGACATAGACAGGGATACAAACTACAGCACTTCATCATCATTTGCAGATGACACTAGAATTTTCATGCGAGTAGACAAAATCGAGGACACGGAACACTTCCAGAGCCAGAGAAATTGCTGACCTAGAAAACATGCAGTGATCCTTTACCACTAGAATCCACTCTATAAGTTATCTTAATTATTGGGACCGATGAAAAGTTCTAAATCTGTATTCTCTAGAGCACAGGCGAAAGAGATGCATAATAATTTACATGTGGGAGATATTAGAGGGACTGGTTCAAAATAATGAACACATAAATAACATCACATGAGACCAGTAGGCATGGCGGGCTGTGCAAAATACCCCCTTTGAAAAGCAGAGGTGCAATAGGTACACTGAGGGAGAACTCTATCACATCAAGGGCCCCCAAGACTTTTCAACACTCTCCCGCTACACGTCAGGAGCATAACTAGCCTGCCTCTCACAGTGTTCAAATGAGAACTCGACAAACACTTCCAAATAGTATCAACCAGGCTGAGATTTATACATCAGGCTGCGTGCAGCAGCATCCAACAGCCTGGTTGACCAGATAACCAACCAGGAGGCCTTGTCAGAGACTGGGCCTTGGGGCCGTTGATCCCCAGAAGCTACACAAGGTAGCCACAAGGTAGGAGCCAGTCCAAAGGAAACTCCAGGAGACCCAAGAAACACATGATGGAACTTAAAGTAGATGAGCCTGAAGGATATCCACCATAAGAGACACCGTCATAATCTTTTATCCATCATAAAAGGGGAACCTGGCCACGGAGTCACACGAGACTCATGATCCAAGAAGTAGCAGGAGCAAACCAGCAGTTGTTGATGGGAGCGAAAGAGAGCTCTCCAGAAACACTTGAAACCCGATTGACAACTCACGCCACGCAAGCGTGCAGGAAGACACACTAAGCACTAAGAGAGATGAAAAGATTGTTTGCCAGCCAGGAAGAATTCAGAACCTAGTAATGCATCCAAGAAGGAGAGGAAGACCCAAACACAAAAGAAGGAGAGGAAGACCCAAACACAAAAGAAGGAGGGTCCAACAATGAAGCAGAATCCAGATCATGCAGAAGGCACCTAAATAGTGCCTCACGAGCTCCTGCAGAAGGGACCCAAGAGGCAGGAAACCATCCGAAGGATGATACTGACAGACCCAATGGCAAGTAGAAACAAACCCTGGGGAAACCCGCACCCAAATCAGTCACACAGGGAGGGGAGGATGTGAAAACCCCCTCTCCCTGCAAAAGGAGATTCCATTCGGAGGGAACAAGAAGCCTTGGAGAGAAGAATCCCTGGAAGCTGCAGTCAAGGGCCTTGGGTGGAGGGAGGCATCTACGCCTACCGTTCAAAATAGAAAAGTGGCGTTCATGGAAAAGGCTGCTGTGGAAAGAGAGGGGCTGGCTAAAGGAAGACCCAGAAGCCTTGGTGGAACGAGCAGGCTCACCTGCCTAAGTGCCCTAACTGGAAGGGATGAAAAAAAAAAAAAAAGCTGAAAAAGCCACATTCTAAGCTAAACCCTGCCCTGACCTGGAAACCCTTAGATATCTCAAGGCCATTAGCAAGAAGGAAGGGAGTGGATCAGAAGAGGGGAAATCCATGTCTGTAGGGAAAGGAAACGGAAGTGTGGACGGAATCAAGTTAGAAGTTACCAAATGCCTCCAATTCTGGAACCCTAACCACCAACAGGGCAGCTCTGGGGCAAACAACTGGGCGCACAACCCAGACCATATAACCCTAGAAAACCAACACACAAAGTAGTTGCTGGTTAATAGGCCACAACCAAATCAGGAGGGCCACATTGAAGATTCATACAAGGAGAATAAACCTCCACAGGACTCGGGGTCCTGGTTGATACCTGGTTGATGGGGTTCTGGGAGTTCTACTCCCCAAGCCCGGCCCGAGACCAGACTTGACTTGTGAGAGTTTGGTCCACCAGACTTTTGTTGGTCGATGGTGTCTCCGACTCAACAGGCAGCAAGGAGGCAGATGGACTGAATGCTGTCACATAGATAACACGCATCCCTAAAACTCACTTAAAGCAAGAGCAGGCTGAAGGAGAAGGGAGGGGGGGGGGGGAAATTTCCATGGGACCACTGACCCCACAAAGGATTTCCAGGGGACAAAAGGGTAAACCAAGCAGGACACCCAGGCTCCTGGGATGCTACCCCGAACTTAATATTTATTAAGGTACTAGGTTATGTTGGTTTAAACCGACACAACCTAGTACACACGGCTGTGAAAGCCAACCTCAGTATATGACTACCCAGTGAACCCCTCCAACCAAATGTCACTCCTGACCCGAGTAAAGGTCAGAAGTCCCAAGACACCTTTTTGCCCAGGGCCACTACAAGTGAGGACCTCTAAGGTAATGATTCACAAACACTCCAGGGAAGACAATCCTGGCAACACAAGTGCAAGTAAAGAGCACACAGGGAAGATAACCCTGTGCACATGCAGCTCCAAGCACTTTTTTTTTAATTACTGGCTCACACTACACTGCAGTGTACAAGAATTGCTAACAAGGCAAAAACCACCACTTAGCTACACAGAACACTGGAGCCAGAGAGGTTGAGGGGTGACCTGGTGCCCCTACGTCAGCATAAAACTAAGGATGGAGATACCAGCCAAACTGTGAGCTGCCTCCCCCTTTCCCCCAAATGAGTGGGGGGGGGAAGTGTGAAAGAGCTTGTGCTAGTTTTGTAACGGGGGGTGGGGGGAAATGGCTCTAACTTGTCCATTATTCCACCCCCCCAGTTAACTAACGAGGCCGGGGGAAACAGCTCTCTCTAGTCCGTTATCCCGTCCCCAGTTAGCTAACTATTCTAGAGCACCTCCAGAGTTCCTAAGGCAACCTCTCTGGTTCAACACCTTGTAACCTAGGTATTTGACTACCTAGGTGCTAAGACTACAAGGCGCCGTAACTGGATCAGCTACCCGAAACTCTAGAGAGAACTCTAGAATACAGAATCATAGCCACAAACGTATAAGAGAAAACGAAAGGAAAGAAATGAATAGTGAAGTAATTAGTGAGGGTTTGGGGTGAGAGGCAGAGAGGTGGGAGGAGCGAGGGGGGTCATTAGTTGAAAGTGAGAGTTTAGAGAAGGGTGGAGGGAGAGGAGTAGATAGGTAGAAGTAGAAGAGTAGATAGTAGAAGTCGAAAGTAGATAGTAGAAGACGAAATGCTGCCACCATCCATTCATGATCATTACATACAAGACAAGGAATGGAACTTGTCTGTATCACAAAATTCTCAAATGATGTTATCAAGAGATCATTATTAGTAGTTCCCATCTTTATCATGTACTCATTCTACACCATGAAACCAGTAACCACAGAGGCTTTCTCACCTCAACTCAAAGCTCTAGGGAACAAAGTTAAACACAATTTAAATAATAAATTCATAATTATATTTCCCATGAAGTATCATAATTTAACAATTCAATTAAAATGTTCCAGTTTAATATGCAAAGTGAGTCATCATCCAAGAATTCGAGAACCCTACAACTTGACTGCCCCTGATCATCACACAACATATGTAAACACGACCAAGTCACCTTAATGTTCACTCACCGAGTACTGAGTCTAAGTTGAATAGAGAGGGGGGGGGTCTGTAGCTTGACAGAGACTGTCTCGCCCCTGCCGGCCGACAGCCTCCCTGGTAGGGAGCAGGTCTCTGCTCTCGTCTGCTGTTCTGTCTCTTAATGCTTTTTCTGGATAGCTCTCCGAGTTTATATTGGGGAACCTAGTAGCTAACTCCGCCCACAAATAGATAGCCTCCGGCACTACCAAGCCACTCCTTAAACGTCGGCTTGTTTGAAGGCTACCAGACTACAATTAAGAGCTTAGCGGAAGCAAGGTGAAATTCTCATGATCTGACCTCAGGTCACTTGAGGTCATTAACGCTTTGAGGTGTGAGATCTCAGGCAGACAACTGGCTCCTCTCAGATCCTTGTCTGTGACTCATATTCTATATATATTTTAAATAAACTAACCCAAACACTTTTACAGTGTTACATCTCCCCTTCTCCCCGAAATAAAGTTTTTGCAACACTGCTAAAGCAAGCTAGCTGTGTGCAACAACTTTATTAACGAAAAAAAATACATCCTAGCTAAACAAATATACATCATCCTACTCTAAAAAATGAAATATATAGACAGACGTCCATTGTCTCTGGCTGGGCGACGTCACTGCTTGGTCTTGTAGATAATCCTGTACCACATTTCTTCAACACAACTGCCTCCGTCGCTTCTCCGTCGTTAACGCACAACAACACTTGGTCAACCCGAAAGCCGTTACTACTTGAACTGCGCACAGGACCGTGGAATTCGGTTGTCCCAGCTGATCTGTAATTGGCCCTACGTCAGTCACCATGAGAGACGTATATTGGGGTTCTTCACAGCTATAGGGACTACAAGTTTCGAGACCTTCATATAGTTGCCAACAGTAGAAATCCCATCCTACTCTTCTTCCTCCCTGTTGCTCCAGCACGCCTCCTTCAGAGAGCTACTTCTGACAGCCACATCAAGTCTGCATGACACAGGAAGAATCACTCAACAGAGCTACCTGCTTGCAGGAGGGGCGGCCAGTCAAGGCAAACGATCCTGTCTTGCAATTACGCTCCATGCAATGATGCTGACACCAGCAAGGGACACTAGGTATCATGTCTCACTCAGCTTGTCTTATCTTCTCTTCTTTCTTCTTTCTTCTTTCTTCTTTCTTCTTTCTTCTTTCTTCTCTCTTCTTTCTTCTTTCTTCTATGGGTCTTAGACAAGCGACCTGGGGTCCATTGGGGGTCTGTCCGTCCTGGGGTCCATCCTGGGTAGACCGATGTTGGTGGGACAGACTGGAGTCGTTGTTCCTCTTCCATCTTTACTGGGTCGTCTGGGTTCGTCTGCAGAACGACCTGGGGTCCACTGGGGGTCCGTCCGTCTTGGGGTCCACTGGGGTCCGTAAGTCTTGGGGTCCCCTGGGGTCCGTCCGTCCTGGGGTCCACTGGGTAGACCAATGTTGACCGACCGAGAGGGCTGCATCTTGGGGTCCCCTGGGGTGGTGGTGGTGGTGGAGCCATGACCTCCAGGTAGTGGGCTGGTCGTGGTGGTGGTGATAAACGCCCCTGAGTGTGGTACATAGCAGCCGTCTCCCTCTTTTGTATGTGCGTCTCTCCTCTCTTCTGGCTCCCACCTGTGAAATGAACAGAAAGGCGACAATACGTGTTCCCAAGATGTTTGTGTGACCCTGTCGTTTGTATAGGGTTACACAGTCCTATCATACCGCTCTCCTCCTGGCAACAACTACACTTCAATTTTTAATAATTCAATTAACTCTGAATGATATTGACTTGGTGGAACATAAAACAGTAACAGAGTAAAGTTAGAGAAGAGAGAATAAGGTCATCACTACTTTTAACTTGTCACAAAAAAAAATCAACACTAATAGACAAAACACTAGCCTAAACTTAACTGTACCGTTCCTAATCTTAAGTACATAATTAACCATTACTCCCACCCTTAACCTACAGCCACCTACGTGACCCAGAGTGTTTCCCTAGCTTCTCCGCCGGTAAACAACTCCCAAACTGTTGTCACCCCTGTGACCAGACTATCTAACGTCGAGCGTCCCCAACGTGAAGTCTACTGACATACTAGTCCACACTAGCATGCTGTACAATACCAGTACACCTCGGGTTATTGCGTTCAAATGGAGTAAAACAGTCGATCGCAATAATCTGAGCAGAACCACTACTTAAAAACTACACCTGCCACTACCCACTGACCTGGAGACCAGCGGTGGCTGGGTGTCCCCGTGGGACATGCGAGGTCACCTGTCACACTCAGCTGACCTGCACTACCAACACCGCTAAGTTCCCAAATCGCCAAATCTTATTACTAACATAAATCACTACACACGCAAGTTCTGGTGAACATTCCCTGAACTACACAAAACTCACAAAATCACTAAACACAACACCAGAGAATCACTATCTCCTAACCTGAAAACTCGCTAAATCGCGAAAGTAAAACACCTGTCAAGATCTCCCTGATAGCGCCTGAGCGGCAAAAAGACACGTGGGACTGAACAATGTTAAAAGAACACCAACTACCTACAACATTGTTCAACACCGCTGCCAACATTGTAACGGGGGGTGGGGGGAAATGGCTCTAACTTGTCCATTATTCCACCCCCCCAGTTAACTAACGAGGCCGGGGGAAACAGCTCTCTCTAGTCCGTTATCCCGTCCCCAGTTAGCTAACTATTCTAGAGCACCTCCAGAGTTCCTAAGGCAACCTCTCTGGTTCAACACCTTGTAACCTAGGTATTTGACTACCTAGGTGCTAAGACTACAAGGCGCCGTAACTGGATCAGCTACCCGAAACTCTAGAGAGAACTCTAGAATACAGAATCATAGCCACAAACGTATAAGAGAAAACGAAAGGAAAGAAATGAATAGTGAAGTAATTAGTGAGGGTTTGGGGTGAGAGGCAGAGAGGTGGGAGGAGCGAGGGGGGTCATTAGTTGAAAGTGAGAGTTTAGAGAAGGGTGGAGGGAGAGGAGTAGATAGGTAGAAGTAGAAGAGTAGATAGTAGAAGTCGAAAGTAGATAGTAGAAGACGAAATGCTGCCACCATCCATTCATGATCATTACATACAAGACAAGGAATGGAACTTGTCTGTATCACAAAATTCTCAAATGATGTTATCAAGAGATCATTATTAGTAGTTCCCATCTTTATCATGTACTCATTCTACACCATGAAACCAGTAACCACAGAGGCTTTCTCACCTCAACTCAAAGCTCTAGGGAACAAAGTTAAACACAATTTAAATAATAAATTCATAATTATATTTCCCATGAAGTATCATAATTTAACAATTCAATTAAAATGTTCCAGTTTAATATGCAAAGTGAGTCATCATCCAAGAATTCGAGAACCCTACAACTTGACTGCCCCTGATCATCACACAACATATGTAAACACGACCAAGTCACCTTAATGTTCACTCACCGAGTACTGAGTCTAAGTTGAATAGAGAGGGGGGGGGTCTGTAGCTTGACAGAGACTGTCTCGCCCCTGCCGGCCGACAGCCTCCCTGGTAGGGAGCAGGTCTCTGCTCTCGTCTGCTGTTCTGTCTCTTAATGCTTTTTCTGGATAGCTCTCCGAGTTTATATTGGGGAACCTAGTAGCTAACTCCGCCCACAAATAGATAGCCTCCGGCACTACCAAGCCACTCCTTAAACGTCGGCTTGTTTGAAGGCTACCAGACTACAATTAAGAGCTTAGCGGAAGCAAGGTGAAATTCTCATGATCTGACCTCAGGTCACTTGAGGTCATTAACGCTTTGAGGTGTGAGATCTCAGGCAGACAACTGGCTCCTCTCAGATCCTTGTCTGTGACTCATATTCTATATATATTTTAAATAAACTAACCCAAACACTTTTACAGTGTTACAGTTTCAAGAGATATCAATTGTTTATTTACATAGCTGGGGGAGTTCTTTCAGCAGTTCTTGAGGCTGTGGTCTCTATTGAAGACAGCAATGGTTTGTTTTGACATGTTGATTTCTGGTTGCCTTTCCCATTAGTGGCAAAAACATATAAATAAATGTCACTGCTCGCTGCACCTCTGTGAGGAGGGGGCCAGGTTCTGGTGTTGGTCCCTAATAGATGTACAGAATTCCGTGGCTCATGCGACCAAGTAGTTGGTACTACATTAGCAAATGATAGCTTCATAGAGCCACAACGAGCTCCCCACCTCCCCCCCCCCTTCCAGAAATAAGTGGAGCCAGATTCAAGACGAAGGGCAGAACCTTTAAGTGGTAGCCTGAGGTCACAAAATGAAACCTAATCAGTCTCTAAAATCAGGATGACACAGGAAATGCCAATACACATTCTTGAGGTTGAAGGACACCATCAAAGAATTGATTCGCCACACTAGGCATACTGAGTAAAAGTGGTCACACAGAAGGTCGAACAGGGAATAAAGTGTTGAAGCCTGGGAGATTGAGGATGTACAATAGGTTTGCCAAGTCTTGCTGTGGGACAGCTAACAACTGGGAAACCCACCAAAGGGATGAAATCATTTCAACCAAGTCCAAGTCCAGTTAGTCCACAATGACCTGACATTCAGTCTTAATTTCTGGGCCTCTGAACTTGGTGTTCGGATCCACAAGCTGATCCCGCTGGCAGCTGATCTGGCTGACTTTCCACCTGCTGCCAGTGTCAGTTGATGGTGTGTGTCACGAGCACTTTGTCAGCATAATGGTAGGATTCCACTTGGAATGTTCATATTATTGCTTCATTTTGTTGTGCTTGTTTCCCTGGTTCATTATTCCAGTGTTTGGTTTTCTTGCTGGCTCACTGGTTTTTCATTCACCTTCCTACTTCTTATTACACATGTCTCGTCCGCTGCTTGTAGTGTTGCCTGTTTTACCGAGCTCTTGGTCCTGGGCAGGTGTTCAAGTTTATGTTTTCTGGCAATTCTGCTTCCTTAATCAGCCATTGACAGCCCTTTTTGTTGTCTGCATCTCCAAGGTGAAATACCTTGAGAAGATGCAGAGAAAAGCCCTCTCAGAAATCCAGCATTGAATATAGTGAAATCTCTCTTTCAGGTGGATGCCCACTGTAGCTCCCAGTTCCCATCTTTACCTTCTTCCTATGGTGTTTGGAGAGCCTTGGTTGGGTGGTGTGTAAATGAGAGGGGTAACTGCACCCCTAACCTTCGAGTTGTTGACGCTGCCATCTAGAGGCAAGGAAGTGAAGCTAACTAACAGCTGGACTTAGACAATAAGTGTGTAAGAATTTTAATTCAGGGATACAAATGTTTTCCAAGCAGTTGCAATGCTGGATTTTTACCTTTTACTACATTTTAAGCCATGCTAAATAATTTGCTTAAATTTTATTTCATAGCTGGGTATTTGCTTTATTTGGACTGTTGCACCCAAAATAGTTCACATTTTGTACCATTAATTTTGTGGAGGGTCTGAGAAAGAAAGCAACAATCATAGCAGACTTTTCTTAGGCATAGTACAGTATAGTACAAACATGTACTAAATTATGGTTCTAAGAGAGGATATGTTTATGGTTAGACTCTTTCAGGTTTTGTTATGACATTTACGGTTCCAATAGTACATAACATGTTTTTTTTAAGTGCAACAGTTCAGATTTTGTACATTCCATTAACAGTAGCTATAGGTACTAAAGTTTGGAGGATTAGTTCTTATTTGGACAATCTTAAGATCTAATATTAGAAAATAACAAAGGACAGTGAAAAATTAGTGTGGGCAAATATTCCCATACTCACTCTTTGACACTGGGCTTGAGAGCTTTATTTTGTTGTGAAGATCATCGGCCACGAAGGATATGATGTCTCCCTGTCGGGTAACCATTCCAGCACCCTGTAGCATTGACTCTGCTTGATCCGGGCTGCATCTCCCCACTTTAAGAGACCAAGGTCGTTCCTGACCATAAATTACGTTACAATAAGTAGAATTTTTAATGTGTTCAATGATGTTCATTTAATTTGTGATAAAATCTTTATTTTCTTATTCATATTACTAGGAAACATTTCTTTCATTTGACATGACCCATGTCAACCAGTTGATGATGAAGTACCACCATTAATAAATGAGTTTCAGCTTATGACAAGACTTTTTACAAGAATTTTAATTCTTAATGATGCACTGCAGGTGAACATAGGCCTACATTCAGAATATATCTAACACAAAACCTTATTAATCTTTGGGAAATTTAACTGATATATGACATGTCCTCTTTGGATGAAGGATGAAGCTCTTGGACCCTACAACAGGAAGCCAGGGCCACCAATACAGAGTCTTCGAAAAAGAATCCCAAACTGAAGAGGACACTGTAAATCAAGAAGAAAAACAAGACAATGTGATCCAAGGACCAAGTGGGCGGTGCATGAGCAGGCCAGAGATGGAACAAAATGCACGATAAAGCCTATGAAACAGTACCAAGGAAGTATCAACACCGAATGCATGATAAGAGGTGACAATTTGGTATTAATGTCAACCATTAGAAATCAAAACTTAAAATATTGAAAGAATTATGTTTCAGAAGATCGGCACTGAGCTGATCTTCTGAAAGAGGTGTAACTGTGGTAACATGCCTGGGGTCACACACCGATTAACCACTGCACTGTGCAGACTGCCTAAAGGCGCCCGATTGGGGGTGCACAGAGTGCCATATGGCACTTTTATGTATAGGGAACAATTCAAAACTGCTGTGGGTACAAGGGTCTTTCATCCTGTGCCTCAGGACTCCAGTAAACATACGCCATCTTGAAAAAAAATAGCAATCGTACTGGCTGTGAGAGCCTCAGTACTGAGACAGCGACCAAGGCTAGCGCATGCAGCAGGAGCTCACAGCACTGCTGTGCAGCTAGGGGCTGACAGCACTGCTGTGCAGCTAGAGGCTGACAGCACTGCTATGCAGCTAGGGGCCACAGCACCACTGTGCAGCAGGAGCTCACAGCACTGCTGTGCAGTTAGGGGCAGCAGTACCACTGTGCAGCAGGAACTCAGCACTGCTGTGCAGCAGAAACTCATAGCACTGTTATGCAGCTAGGGACCACAGCACCACTTAAGAATGATAATATAGGTAACTGTAATTATATTGCATTGACAGTGTTATAGGTGATCCTGACTGATAAAGACTAGGTACAACATTCAGATATCAGTGAATACAATGTAAGTTATGATATTCACAGCATGAGGTAGAGAGAGACAGCACCCAGCCTTTGCTTCCAGCTTTCAAACAACATGAAACGACTTTATGTTCCTTTACAATATAACCTATAACATTTCACCATAGTCACTGTCTAAGGGTTATTGACTGTTTACAGTTAAGGTGAGCATTTAAAATGTGTTTCAGTTGTTTTGGTGGTCTCTCTCTTGGTTACTGTGGTGATCATAAATTCCCAGACTCGCCTCTATTGAGGGGATCAGATTCTGCTAATGGTTCGTGTTGAGCACTCATGAATCGATAGATCCTAGTGAGGTACTAAAGGTTCAATAGATATCCAGGTGAGTAGCTCAGAGCTACAAGAGGGACCCCTCTAGTGAACTAGAAAAAGTATTCTTAAACAGTTCTCCATTATGAACCGTAGTGAAGCATTCCCAGCAACTGGCCTCACCTGGCAGTCATGACGTGATATTTCTGTTCCGTATTCTGGAGCTTCTCCAAGAGAGTCATCATGAGCCATGAAAGCACTTAGGCGCTCCTGAGTAAGAAAAGCTTGAACTGGGTCCATGTTAGAGCACACAGGAGTAATGGCATCCATCTGAAAA
Source organism: Procambarus clarkii (assembly GCF_040958095.1). NCBI lineage: Eukaryota > Metazoa > Arthropoda > Malacostraca > Decapoda > Cambaridae > Procambarus > Procambarus clarkii. The sequence continues at coordinate 23,033,681 of NC_091172.1, forward strand.
GAAACATGCTAAATTTGTATATACTGTACATAGTACTGTATATAATTTCCATTCAGTGTAAGGGTATTGCAAAAGGTTCTTAGTCCAACAAACTAACACTTAGTTAACAAGTTACTTTACTCTTTAACCACTGCACTGCCCATAGCACATTAAGGCACTCGATGGGTGGTGTGAAAATTGTTTTAATTTAGCAATATGTTAATGTTTTTAATGTTTTTTTCAGCGATTTGGGAAAAAAGTTGAATTTGGCAATATTTTGATATTTTTCTTGTTTTTAAAAGTTTCAGTTAATACACACAAATCACAATAGCGTGATACATCAAATGAACAAAGCCACAAGGGCCGTGATGAGGGTTTGAACCTACGTTTGGGATGATCCCAGATGTGCTTCAGTCAATTGCGCCACGACATAGTCAAAAAAGAATTGCAACCAGGAGTGCTACTGCCCTAACACGAATCCCGCAGCCTCTTCGAGAGAAACCTGGGGTTTACACAATTTCCCCATGCACCCGGGCTCTGTCAACAAGCTGTTCTACTTCTTCGCCCTTACGTCAATACACTGTAAAATTGTGTAAAACCCCGGTTTGTGTCTTGGAGAGGCTGCGGGATCCGTGGGAGGGCTAGTAGCACTCCCGGTACCAATATGGTACCAGCAGACATACCTATTAAAGATCCGTACGGGTTTTCTGGCAGTGTGATCGAGATGCTCATGGAACAATTGCTAAACAAGGGGCACATTCTGTATACTGACATTTATTATATCAGCCTTTTGCTAACTATGTTCCTGCTTAAACATATCACTTGAGTCTGTGGCACAGTAAAGCCACATAGGAGAAAAATGCCAGGTGTTTGACACTGGTATTGTAACGGACGCGTGTTAGCTCAGAAAAAGCGATAAGAGTTTATTAAAAGACATATGTGAAGTGAATATGATAACTATTTAAACTGGTAAAATAGTTGACAGTGACAGAACAGAATTTGCAACACAGGGAAAATTTTATAAACCAGATAGTGCCATTGTGTCATGAATGTTAGTAGGGAAATGTGGTCATTATCATATGATGATTTAATCAATTATTGCCTGGGTTTTACATGTATAATGCAAATATGGCTATAAAAGCTATCTCTCTAGATGTAAATAAAGAAACAAATGATAAACAATGAAACATCAGAATAAATCAGGAAGTGTCAAAAAGTCGAGCACAAGGCAGTGACAAGTGTCAGACGCATACTTACAGAGCGTCTCCACCCAGTGAAATGATATATATTCACTTATTTTTATGTTTTTCTTATATTCTGCATACAAATTAATAATTCTACAATGAAAAATTTTGTTTTGAATTGTTATATTTTATGTGCATAGGTGTGTACAGTGTGACCATTTCTCCATAGCCTCTGTCTAATGGTTAAAATACTTTGCGTTATTTTTTTTAATAAGTTAAATACTTAAAATACGTTAAAATGTGTCATCTCATTTCTGACTGCTTGAGCAACGCAGGGGAAGGTGAAGGTTTGTGAGTCTGGCTAATAATGTTAGTTATAACAATATGTTATAAAACTGTATTGTAATTTCTAAGATAATGTTTTGGCGAGTGAAAAACTACTTTCCGTTCGTTCTTTTTCAATCACCTTTTCCTTCCTCTTTTTTAATCTAAATGTTATCACATGATATACCATTAGAAAGGAAATTTATTTAGCTACATTACAACAACAAAAATAAATTTTCTATCTCTAATAGTTTTTATTACAAATATTTATTTGAGGTCATATGAAATTTGTGCACATCAGCTAACTTAACTTGCCTTTGTTATTTTATTTTGCTTTCATTCCATTTTTTAAATAACACCATAAAGTATAGATTTTTAGCTTAACCCCGGCAACTGTGCAACACACCTGCAGGCCCTCGACAGGGGGGTGCGCAACGCGCCTCTGGGTATTTTTATTTTTCACGTTCCATTCATAACTGGCGAGCGGCAATGCGGGTACGAAATGGACGCCTGGGGGCCCCAGTGATCGTCCGTCAACTTGAAAAAAAATTCCAGCATGCCCCGCAGCCGTGGGAGCCTCAGTTTCAAGGCAGCAACCATGTCTGATGCATCGTCTATGAGCTCTCGCTCCACAGTGACCCGCAATCATGGAAAACGACTCTCTGAGGAGATACGAGACATTTTGTACGATGACAGTGCTATGGATGACTTAGACTATGATCCAGAGAAAGACCTTACACAGAGGTCTGATACAAGTGAGGGAGAGACGGAGGTGGATGATGTGGCGAGCGTGTATGGTACACGCGCGTCGCCCGGCATGCCTCACCGCCCTAGGTCAACACAGTTATCACCACCACCACAATGTATGTCTCCAGATGCAAGTTTATTCAGTGACAGTACATACAATGAATCTTTCTCGGGTTTCAGTGACATAGGCTCTGATACGAGTAGTGTGGACGACCCGAGTACGAGCAGCGAGGGTGTTACCAGGCAGGGTTTTGCTACCTCAGCAACACGTCGTGGCAGGCAGGCATGTCTCGCAGCAACAGGTCAATAATGACAGTGGCCCCCCCTACGTCAGGAGTTCGTGGTAGGCCTTCGTTACGTAGATCTGCCTCATCGCCTACCATACCCTCATGCAACTCCAGCCCCAGACGACATAGCTGTGTTTTTGGTGGTGCTCGTGGTGGTGTTGGTCGTGGCGTTGGCACCACCACCAAACCCCCGGGTGCGCTTGTGTGGGAGGATTGTGCCACATTTGTTCCACATATACCAACGTTTGAGGGTACCGATGTTGGTGTTACACCATTATTCCTGTATACGGGTGATGAAATGGCAGAAGTGTAATATTTCCAGGCATATTTCAACAATGAATTCACGACCTATCCTGTGACGGAAACAAATAGGTACGCTCACAGCCTCATAGACGCCGGCATTTTACCTGCCTCACGCCTTATGCGATGGAAGGACACGATAATTGACTAAATGTACGTGTTTCTCACTCTCAGCATGACGATGAAGCACTCCGAGAAAGCTGTCGTCCAGAATTATTGGAGCAAAGACAGCCTTGTTCCATCGCCCGTGTTCAACCGATATATGTCGTGTGATAGGTTCCTCTTGATTCTCAGGTGCCTGCATTTTGAGAATAATGCAAATGAGGACAGACATGACAGACTGTGGAAGGTACGAAAGGTGTTCAGTGACATGAGAGGGAAGTTCAGGGATTATTTTGTACCTGCACAGAATGTGCAGGTAGGGAAGCAGAGAAGACTGTATAAAAATGACATCGAGTAAAGCCAAGACCCAACCAAAACTTCTCCCCACTGAAAAGAGTAGAACAGATACACAGAGAATGACAAGGTGTGTGAAGAACTCGACAAGAGATTCCAGGTGGTCTTCACAAAAGAACAGAGTAGCCCCTGCACTAAATAAGGAGGAGGCAAACCAAGCAACCTTGGAGGAATTTAACATCACCAGTGATGAGGTAAAAAAGAATCTGTTGGAGCTGAATGTGACAAAGGCTGTTGGGCCTGACAGAATCTCACCATGGATATTAAAGGAAGGTGCAGAAGCACTAAGTGTGCCACTCTCTATGGTGTATAACAGGTCACTGGAAACAGGAGGTCTACCGGAAAGTTGGAAGACAGCTAATGTGGTCCCAATATACAAAAAGGGTGACAGGCAAAAGGCACTGAACTACAGGCCAGTTTCCCTAACTTGTATACCTTGCAAGGTGATGGAGAAGATTGTAAGAAAAAAGCTCGTAGAGCATCTGGAGAGAAATAGCTTTCTAACACACCACCAGCATGGGTTCAGAGAGATGGTAAATTGTGCCTCATAGGTTTAATAGAATTCTATAACCAGGCAACAAAAATTAGGCAAGAAAGAGAAGGGTGGGCAGACTGCATTTTCTTGGACTGTCAGAAAGCCTTTGACACAGTACCTCATAAAAGGCTGTTAAAAAAGTTGAAGCAATAGGCAGGAGTAAAAGGGAAGGTGCTACAGTGGATAAGGGAGTATTTAAGCAACAGGAAACAGCGAATAACTGCGAGGGGGGAAACATCAGAGTGGCGAGATGTCACCAGCAGAGTCCCAAAAGGCTCAGTACTTGGACCCATCCTGTTTCTAATATATGTAAACGATCTTCCGGAAGGTATAGACTCATTCCTCTCAATGTTTGCAGATGATGCAAAAATTATGAGAAGAATCAAGACAGATAAAGATAGACAGAGACTACAGGATGATCTGGACAAACTGGAGGAATGGCCTAGAAAATGGCTGCTAAAATTCAGAAAAGTGTAAAGTAATAAAATTAGGTGAAGGGAGCAGAAGGCTGAACACAAGGTACCATCTGGGAGGTGAAATCCTGCAAGAGACAAATAGAGAGAAAGATCTGGGGGTTGATATCACACCAAACTTGTCCCCCAGAGGCCCACATCAAAAGAATATCATCAGCGGCATATGCTAGGTCGGCCAACATAAGACCTGCTTTAGAAACTTATGTAAGGAATCGTTCAGGACCCTGCATACCACTTATGTCAGACCAATCCTGGACTATAAAGCTCCAGCCTGGAGTCCATACCTAGTTTAACACAAGACAAAGTTAGAGAAGATTCAGCGGTATGCCACCAGACTAGTCCCGGAACTGAGAGGTATGAACTACGAGGAAAGGCTAAAGGAGCTGAACCCTCACGTCCCTGGAAAACAGAAGAGTAAGGGGAGACATGATAACCACATACAAAATTCTCAGGGGGAATTGACAAGGTGGACAAAGACAAACTATTCAGCACGGGGTGGAACACGAACAAGGGGACACAGGTGGAAACTTAGTACCCAGACGAGTCACAGAGATGTTAGAAAGAATTTTTTCAGTGTCAGAGTAGTTAACAAATGGAATGCATTAGGATGTGATGTGGTGGAGGCTGACTCCATACACAGTTTTAAATATAGGTATGACAGAGCCCAGTAGGCTCAGGAATCCGTTTACCAGTTGATTGACAGCTGAGAGGCGGGACCAAAGAGACAAAGCTCAACCCCCGCAAGCACAACTAGGTGAGTACCTCTCCTCCTCCCTCCTCACCGTCTTCCATACGCCAACAAGAGTCATCAGTAAAGGTAAGCAGTAACTTGTACATACTTCAGTACTAAAGATTTGGGTGAATTAGGTATAAAATTTACTTTGAAGTTAATATTTTTGGGAGTGTGGAATGGATGAATTCAATTTACATTATTTCTTATGGGAAAATTCGCTTCAGTTTACAAATTTTTGGGTTATGAACTGTCCCTGGGAACGGATTACATTCGTAAGCTGAGGTACCACTGTAAATCAATCTTTGTACTATGGTGCACATAGTTACAAAGACTACTACCTAAACAGGAGGCAAGGTTGGTTTATTGCCCAACCTGTCAAGGCTATCTAGAAGAGTCTAGACAACTTAAGTCTGTGGTCAAATCTTAAACTGTACAGCACCTTTCTGAGCAGAAGCATTTAGTTGACCCCTAAGATACGATTCACTGTCAAAAGTCAGGTTCACAAATATCACAGGATATCTCACATGTGTATTCAAGTTCAAACCTATCTTAAAATACAGTAACAGCTCTAAGCTTTCCTATACTGTACTGTACAAGATAATCTAATTACATATAATATTATCTACAATATTATCTCATATACAGTAACCTCCTATCTTGCTATACTGAGTATATTTATTAAACTTAGAGCACCTCTCATAAGCTGCATGGCATATAATGTTTTACATAAAAGTACATCTTACCTCATCTCTAGCCACATCATCTTGCTCATCTCCCTGCTCATCTTCTTCAGCAATACGCTGTCCCAGCAATGGCCGCTCCAAAATTTCAGAGTAGGAGCCAGTCATTGTCTGTAACTTTAAAAATTAAATTTATAATGTAGTTGTACATAACAAGGAACTAAACTTATGATCAACCCACTCGACTTCTTTTGGGTGTTAACCATGACTTTGCCCTCCTCTCTTTCACTGATATCTCTGTGTCACCAATTGCAGCACATCATGAACCTAAAGGTAATTGTTACACATGTGATAACCAACCAATTGATAATAATACTTACCAAATGTTCTGTTCTATAACACATTCTTCATTAGAAAATGGAGATTATCTAGATATGTTTTGGTTTTTTATTACAGGAAGGTGATCACTTCTCAGGACACAAGGAGGGTGGTGCAATGTGTACAGTGTGTGTGATGAATTAAAGAAAGTATAATGAACTGAAGGAGTATAATGGATTCAGGCTGATGTAATATATACAAGATGGTGTATTGAGCACTGGTTGATACAATAATTATTTTTTGTTTGGGACAGGCAGCCTGTGTGTCTTCATATAAAGGAATGTCTGTGCCCAACAATGGATGCCAGACACTTGGCAGGGGAAATGGTCTAGAGTACAGGACAGACATATGCTGGTCAAGGTCAGTCTTACTAGTCTAATAACCTCTCACATTAATAGATTATCAGTCTATTAACCTCTCAGATTAATAGATTATCAGTATATTAACCTCTCAGATTAATAGATTATCAGTCTATTAACCTCTCAAATGCACAAGTCAATCATGGATTCCGGCACCATTTCTGATACCACTGTCCGAGTCAATGAGAGATGATTTAAAATACTGTACTGCATTAGATTTGAAAGTGTCTGCACATACATAAGTCTCACATTTACTCAGCCTCCAGTAAACTTGTGGATACCCCTCCTAGGTGAGAAGGCCACAGTACTGAAAAAGCAATCATGGGTAGCACCTGTTACAGCAGCTCACAGTACTGTCATGCAGCTTTTGCCCAAAGCATTGCTTAATAATGATGAAATAAAAATAATTATTTTGCAAAGATACCGTCATGCAAGATCCTGACTGATAAATACTTCGTACATGGTTCAGATATCAGTGAACCCAATGCTGTTATGATGTTCATTCACTGTGTGATGCAGAAATCCACAGCACACAGCCGCGGTGTCATGCATATATTCATCATGAAACGGGACCTCGTGTTCCTATAGAAAATAAACTTGTGAAAAATTATTCATATTCTTGATTTAGTGACCAGGATTTAAATTCATGATTTAGTGACTATATCTTGCTCTTGTTAGGTGCCATATAGATGATGTAGTTCAGTTTTAGTCTCCATACTATAGAATGGATATAAATTCGCTAGAATGCATCCAGCATTGGATGACAAAGTTAATCCCGCAAATAAGAAACCTGTCATGTGAAGAAAGATTGACAAAAATTTAAACAGTCTTGGCCTCCACCACCTTCTCACCTAACTTGTTCCAACCGTCTACCACTCTGTTTGCGAAAGTGAATTTTCTTATATTTCTTCGGCATCTGTGTTTAGCTGGTTTAAATCTATGACCTCTTGTTCTTAAAGTTCCAGGTCTCAGGAGATCTTCCCTATCGATTTTATCAATTTGTTACTATTTTGTATGTAGTGATCATATCACCTCTTTCTTCTGTCTTCTAGTTTTGGCATATTTAATGCCTCTAACCTCTCCTAGTAGCTCTTACCCTTCAGTTCTGGGAGCCACTTAGTAGCATGTCTTTGCACCTTTTCCAGTTTGTTGATGTGCTTCTTAAGATATGGGCACCACACAACCGCTGCATATTCTAGCTTTGGCCTAACAAAAGTCGTGAACAATTTCTTTAGTATATCACCATCCATGTATTTAAAAGCAATTCTGAAGTTAGATAGCATGGCATACGCTCCTCGCACAATATTCTTTATGTGGTCCTCAGGTGATAGAAAACTATCTAGAACCACCCCTAGCTCTCTTTCTTTATCAGAATTCTTTAAAGATTTCTCACATAATATATAGGTTGTGTGGGGTCTATGTTCTATTCCACATTCCATAACATGACATTTATTAACATTAAATTCCATTTGCCAAGTGGTGCTCCATATACTTATTTTGTCCAGATCATCTTGAAGGGCATGACAATCATCTAAATTTCTTATCCTTCCTATTATCTTAGCATCATCAGCAAACATGTTCATATAATTCTGTATACCAACTGGTAGATCATTTATGTAGACAAACATCACTGGTGCAAGAACTGAACCCTGTGGTACTCCACTTGTGACATTTCTCCAGTCCGATACATTGCCTCTGATCACTGCCCTCATTTTTCTATCAGTCAGAAAATTTTTCATCCATGTTAGAAGATTACCTGTCACCCCTCCAATATGTTCCAGTTTCCAGAACAACCTCTTATGAGGAACTCTGTCGAAAGCCTTTTTTAGGTCCAGATAGATGCAGTCAATCCAACCATCTCTTTCTTGTAATACAGTATCTCTGTTGCTCAATCATAGAAACTGAGTAAATTCGATACACAGGATTTTCCAGATCGAAAACCATACTGTCTGTCTGATATTATATCATTTCTCTCCAGGTGTTCTACCCATTTAGTTTTAATTATTTTTTCCAATATTTTGACTATTAAACTTGTCAATGATACAGGTCTATAATTAAGGGAGGTCTTCCCTGCTTCCACTTTTGTAGATTGGAACTATGTAGTAGTGTGTGTGTGTGTGTGTGTGTGTGTGTGTGTGTGTGTGTGTGTGTGTGTGTGTGTGTGAAGATATTGCACTCTCGAAGACAGTGCAGCGCTTTTTATATATAAAGCGCTGCACTGTCTTCGAGAGTGCAATATCTTCACAGACACAAACACACACACACTACTACATAGTTCCAATCTACAAAAGTGGAAGCAGGGAAGACCCCCCCTTAATTATAGACCTGTATTATTGACAAGTTTAATAGTCAAAATATTGGAAAAAATAATTAAAAATAAATGGGTAGAACACCTGGAGAGAAATGATATATCAGACAGACAGTATGGTTTTCGATCTGGAAGATCCTGTGTATCGAATTTACTCAGTTTCTATGATCGAGCAACAGAGATACTGTATTACAAGAAAGAGATGATTGGGTTGACTGAATCTATCTGGACCTAAATAAGGCTTTTGACAGAGTTCCACATAAGAGGTTGTTCTGAAAACTGGAACATATTGGAGGGGTGACAGGTAAGCTTCTAACATGGATGAAAAATTTTCTGACTGATAGAAAAATGAGGGCAGTGATCAGAGGCAATGTATCGGACTGGAGAAATGTCACAAGTGGAGTACCACAGGGTTCAGTTCTTGCACCAGTGATGTTTACTGTCTACATAAATGATCTACCAGTTGGTATACAGAATTATATGAACATGTTTGCTGATGATGCTAAGATAATACGAAGGATAAGAAACTTAGATGATTGTCATGCCCTTCAAGATGACGTGGACAGAATAAGTATATGGAGCACCACTTGGCAAATGGAATTTAATGTTAATAAATGCCATGTTATGGAATGTGGAATAGGAGAACATAGACCCCACACAACCTATATATTATGTGAGAAATCTTTAAAGACTTCTGATAAAGAAAGAGATCTAGGGGTGGTTCTAGATAGAAAACTATCACCTGAGGACCACATAAAGAATATTGTGCAAGGAGCCTATGTCACGCTTTCTAACTTCAGAATTGCTTTTAAATACTGTACATGGATGGCGATATGCTAAAAAAATTGTTCACGACTTTTGTTAGGCCAAAGCTAGAATATGCAGCGGTTGTGTGGTGCCCATATCTTAAGAAGGACATCAACAAACTGGAAAAGGTGCAAAGACATGCTACTAAGTGGCTCCCAGAACTGAAGGGCAAGAGCTACGAGGAGAGGTTAGAGGCATTAAATATGCCAAAACTAGAAGACAGAAGAAAAAGAGGTGATATGATCACTACATACAAAATAGTAACAGGAATTGATAAAATCGATAGGGAAGATCTCCTGAGACCTGGAACTTTAAGAACAAGAGGTCATAGATTTAAACCAGCTAAACACAGATGCCGAAGAAATATAAGAAAATTCACTTTCGTAAACAGCAGCTAAACACAGATGCCGAAGAAATATAAGAAAATTCACTTTCGTAAACAGAGTGGTAGACGGTTGGAACAAGTTAGGTGAGAAGGTGGTGGAGGCCAAGACCGTCAGTAGTTTCAAAGTGTTATACGACAAAGAGTGCTGGGAAGACTGGACACCACGAGCGTAGCTCTCATCCCTGTAACTACACTTAGGTAATAACAAAGCGGTCCGTCTAATTACTGCAAGCTACCACGAGCTACACAAGCTTCACAAAGCTTCCTGGCAATACGATAGTAATGAATAAATATGATATATTTACTCATTATAATGTTGATGCTGAATGTACAACACGAAAAAAATTAATTTTAATCTGAAAATGTATCTTTTTATAAAGAAATTAGACGAAAATAAAGAGCTGGTAATGCCAAATCATGTCGACGATCCAAGCGTCGGTTAGGTTAGGTTAGGTTTGGTTAGGTCATCCTAACCTATCATATTTATTCATTAATAACGTGTTGCCAGGAAGCTTTGTGAAGCTTGTGGGAGCTTGCGGTAATTAGACGGACCCCTACAAAGTAATTTTGATAACAAATTAGCTCTAGAGTGGGCACAGCCTAACCCATCTACAAGGATTACATTCTTACACCAATAGATCCCTTCATGTTTCAGTTACAGACCTTCTCATCGTCGACATCAATGGACATGGTGACGGCGCCGCGGCTCACGGCCCACATCTGTCTCTGAGGAATCTCCGCCAGGGGCGTCTGGTCTGTGTCGCCTGTGATGGTGGAGGCTATGGATCCCTCAGTGGACCCACCATTACCCTCCAGGCCAGCCTGCAACACGTCTTCCTCCACCAGGCTGCCGTCCGTGTACAGGAAAGGATTGGTGGATATCCTCTTCCTCTCGTACTCCTCGCCCATGGCTGCTGTTGACCACTTACACCCGCGCTCACAAATTACGAATCGAGTCGGTTCGCTAGCTCGCTCGCTCGCTCCGGACAACTCGTACCACTTTCTGGGACAACTGGTTATGTTCAACTCGTTCAGTCGTACCACTTTCTGGGACAACTGATTATGTTCAACTCGTACAGTCGTACCACTTTCTGGGACAACTGGGGCCGGATTCAGGAAGGTACTTACGAAGGTTTTTCCTCTTAGCTAAAAGCGTTTTCCGTCGGATACTGTACAAGACACTCCGTACATTGACAACATCGCACACTAATATTTTTACCACTTCGGACACCAGCTTTGGACGTTTCGCATATGTGTACGTGTTTCATATTAAAACGACAATATAATGCTATTAACAATTAAAATCTTCTACTTAACAGGCATATAGTTATTAAATGAAGTTTAGTGATGTAATAGACATAATCCGGAGTTGGTAAGGACGCCGCCCGCCAGCGTAAACACAACACACCCGAATGCCCACAAACACGATACAACGCACAAAACACAACACTTCTGTCAGTTTTTGGGTAAACTCCTTTTATATTTATTATGTGATAGTTATACATGTATAAAATGATAATTATTATAAGTAAGCGCCTAATATTTAATATTAATCAATAAATAAGAAGTCAGAAGCCACACGCCTGTCTGTACATGTCTTTTGTGTAAAAGTATTTTAGGCGCTCATGTACTTGTGCGCTAGCTGGCGTTCACAACTGTGCCTACAAGCATTAGAATTAAACAAACGAATTTATTTTTTCATTTATATGCAAGAAGAGAAGGCTACCCTTGAGTCTGTAATATTCATCTGATCACTGGTCTCCCATTTGGTCCTCATTGCTTTATCTTACTATTATTGAATGTCAATAACCGTATTATGCAATTTCAATTTCTTCTATTGCTTTCTTTATTATGCACCCCATACCCATCCCGTGGGCGGTGGTGTAAAGGATTACAGAGGCACATAATCGGTTCAGGAACTGAACTCTCTAGTTCGTTTAGCTTAGCAAATAACAATGTTTGACGCTAGTTACAAAATTATTAATGTTGTATACACATGTACACACTCATACATGTACATGTACATGTACATGTACATATATATATATATATATATATATATATATATATATATATATATATATATATATATATATATATATATGTCGTACCTAGTAGCCAGAACGCACTTCTCAGCCTACTATGAAAGGCCCGATTTGCCTAATAAGCCAAGTTTTCATGAATTAATATATTTTTTCAAATTTTTTATTCATGAAATGATAAAGCTACCCATTTCATTATGTATGAGGTCAGTTTTATTTTATTGGAGTTAAAATTAACTTAGATATATGACCGAACCTAACCAACCCTACCTAACCTAACCTAACCTATCTTTATAGGTTAGGTTAGGTTAGGTGGCCGAAAAAGTTAGGTTAGGTTAGGTTAGGTAGGTTAGGTAGTCGAAAAACAATTATTTCATGAAAACTTGGCTTATTAGGTAAATCGGGCCTTGCATAGTAGGCTGAGAAGTGCGTTCTGGCTACTAGGTACGACATATATATATATATATATATATATATATATATATATATATATATATATATATATATATATATATATATAATGTGTGTCGTACCTAGTAGCCAGAACGCACTTCTCAGCATACTATGCAAGGCCCAATTTGCCTATTAAGCCAAGTTTTCATGAATTAATTGCATTTCGACTACCTATCCTACCTAACCTAACCTAACCTAACTTTTTCGGCTACCTAACCTAACCAATAAAGATAGGTTAGGTTAGGTTAGGTAGGGTTGGTTAGGTTCGGTCATATATCTACGATAATTTTAACTCCAATAAAAAAAATTGACCTCATACATAATGAAATGGGTAGCTTTATCATTTCATAAGAAAAAAATTAGAGAAAATATATTAATTCAGGAAAACTTGGCTTATTAGGCAAATCGGGCCTTGCATAGTAGGCCGAGAAGTGCGTTCACAGAGAACCCACCCCGAGCCCGACCAAGAACCTACCCCGAGCCCTACAAAGGTTCCCCAGGCCCGAGAGCCCATCCCAAACCCGAAAGAGCCCACCCCGAGCCTGACCGGGAGTCAACCCTAAGCCCTACCAACACCCCACCCCCAAGCCCTACCAAGACCCCACCCCCAAGCCCTACCGAGACCCCACCCCCAAGCCCTACCGAGACCCCACCCCCAAGCCCTACCGAGACCCCACCCCCAAGCCCTACCGAGACCCCACCCCCCAAGCCCTACCGAGAACCCACCCCCAAGCCCTACCGAGAACCCACCCCCCAAGCCCTACCGAGAACCCACCCCCCAAGCCCTACCGAGAACCCACCCCCCAAGCCCTACCGAGAACCCACCCCCCAAGCCCTACCGAGAACCCACCCCCCAAGCCGTACCGAGAACCCACCCCCCAAGCCCTACCGAGAACCCACCCCCCAAGCCCTACCGAGAACCCACCCCCCAAGCCCTACCGAGAACCCACCCCCCTAGCCCTACCGAGAACCCACCCCCCAAGCCCTACCGAGAACCCACCCCCCAAGCCCTACCGAGAACCCAGCCCCAAGCCCTACCAAGAACCCACCCCAAGCCCTACCAAGAACCCACCCGAAGCCGGACAGACACCCACCTGGAGCCCGAACAGTCACCCACCCGGAGCCCGACCAGTCAAACACCCGGAGCCCGCCAGTTGAGTGAACCGGAGCCCGCCAGTTGAGTGAACCGGAGCCCGCCAGTTGAGTGAACTGGAACCCGTCAGTTGAGTACCTGGAGCCCGCCCCGAGCCCTACCGAGAACCCATCCCGATCCCTACAAAGAACCCGCCCCGAGTCCTACCAAGAACCCACCCTGAGCCCTATAGAGAACCCACCCTGAGTCCGACCAAGAACCTACCCCAAGCCCTACAGAGGTTCCCCAAGCCCGAGAGCCTATCCCGATCCCGAAAGAGCCCACCCCGAGCCTGACCGGGAGCCAACCCCAAACCCTACCATGCAAGAACCCACCCCCAAGCCCTACCAAGAACCCACTCCAAGCCCTACCAAGAACCCACCCCCAAGCCCTACCAAGAACCCAGCCCTAATACCTAACAAGAACCCACCCCAAGCCCTACCAATAACCCACCCGAAGCTGGACAGACACCCACCTGGAGCCCGAACAGTCACCCACCCGGAGCCCGACCAGTCAAACACCCGGAGCCCGCCAGTTTAGTAAACCGGAGCCCGCCAGTTGAGTGAACCGGAGCCCGCCAGTTGAGTGAACTGGAACCCGTCAGTTGAGTACCTGGAGCCCACCCCGAGCCCTACCGAGAACCCACCCTGAGCCCGACCAAGAACCTACCCCGAGCCCTACAGAGGTTCCTTAAGCCCGAGAGCCTATCCCGATCCCGAAAGAGCCCACCCCGACCCCTACCGAGAACCCACCCCCCAAGCCCTACCGAGAACCCACCCCCCCAAGCCCTACCGAGAACCCACCCCCCCAAGCCCTACCGAGAACCCACCCCCCCAAGCCCTACCGAGAACCCACCCCCCCAAGCCCTACCGAGAACCCACCCCCCCATGCCCTATCGAGAACCCACCCCCCCAAGCCCTACCGAGAACCCACCCCCCAAGCCCTACCGAGAACCCACCCCCCAAGCCCTACCGAGAACCCACCCCCAAGCCCTTACTGAGAACCCAGCCCCAAGCCCTACCGAGAACCCAGCCCAAAGCTCTACCGAGAACCCAGCCCCAAGCCCTACCGAGAACCCAGCCCAAAGCCCTACCGAGAACCCAGCCCCAATACCTACCAAGAACCCACCCCAAGCCCTACCAAGAACCCACCCCAAGCCTGACAGACACCCACCTGGAGCCCGAACAGTCACCCACCCGGAGCCCGACCAGTCAAACACCCGGAGCCCGCCAGTTTAGTAAACCGGAGCCCGCCAGTTGAGTGAACCGGAGCCCGCTAGTTGAGTGAACTGGAACCCGTCAGTTGAGTACCTGGAGCCTGCCCCGAGCCCTACCGAGAACCCACCCTCAGCCCGACCAAGAACCTACCCCGAGCCCTACAGAGGTTCCCCAAGCCCGAGAGCCTATCCCGATCCCGAAAGAGCCCACCCCGAGCCTGACCGGGAGCCAACCCCAAACCCTACCAAGAACCCACCCCCAAGCCCTACCAAGAACCCAGCCCTAATACCTACCAAGAACCAACCCCAAGCCCTACCAAGAACCCACCCGAAGCTGGACAGACACCCACCTGGAGCCCGAACAGTCACCCACCCGGAGCCCGACCAGTCAAACACCCGGAGCCCGCCAGTTTAGTAAACCGGAGCCCGCCAGTTGAGTGAACCGGAGCCCGCCAGTTGAGTGAACTGGAACCCGTCAGTTGAGTACCTGGAGCCCGCCCCGAGCCCTACCGAGTACCCACCCTGAGTCCGACCAAGAACCTACCCCGAGCCCTACAGAGGTTCCCCAAGCCCGAGAGCCTATCCCGATCCCGAAAGAGCCCACCCCGAGCCCTACCGAGAACCCACCCCCAAACCCTACCGAGAACCCACCCCCCAAGCCCTACCAAGAACCCACCCCCCAAGCCCTACCAAAACCCACCCCCAAGCCCTACCAAGAACCCAGCCCTAATACCTACCAAGAACCCACCCCAAGCCCTACCAAGAACCCACCCGAAGCTGGACAGACACCCACCTGGAGCCCGAACAGTCACCCACCCGGAGCCCGACCAGTCAAACACCCGGAGCCCGCCAGTTTAGTAAACCGGAGCCCGCCAGTTGAGTGAACCGGAGCCCGCCAGTTGAGTGAACTGGAACCCGTCAGTTGAGTACCTGGAGCCCGCCCCGAGCCCTACCGAGAACCCACCCTAAGCCCGACCAAGAACCTACCCCGAGCCCTACAGAGGTTCCCCAAGCCCGAGAGCCTATCCCGATCCCGAAAGAGCCCACCCCGAGCCCTACCGAGAACCCACCCCCAAACCCTACCGAGAACCCACCCCCCAAGCCCTACCGAGAACCCACCCCCCAAGCCCTACCAAAACCCACCCCCAAGCCCTACCAAGAACCCAGCCCTAATACCTACCAAGAACCCACCCCAAGCCCTACCAAGAACCCACCCGAAGCTGGACAGACACCCACCTGGAGCCCGAACAGTCACCCACCCGGAGCCCGACCAGTCAAACACCCGGAGCCCGCCAGTTTAGTAAACCGGAGCCCGCCAGTTCAGTGAACCGGAGCCCGCCAGTTGAGTGAACTGGAACCCGTCAGTTGAGTACCTGGAGCCCGCCCCGAGCCCTACCGAGAACCCACCTTGAACCCGACCAAGAACCTACCCCGAGCCCTACAGAGGTTCCTTAATTAAGCCCGAGAGCCTATCCCGATCCCGAAAGAGCCCACCCCGACCCCTACCGAGAACCCACCCCCCCCAAGCCCTACCGAGAACCCACCCCCCCCCAAGCCCTACCGAGAACCCACAGCCCCAAGCCCTACCGAGAACCCACCCCCCCCCAAGCCCTACCGAGAACCCACCCCCCCAAGCCCTACCGAGAACCCACCCCCCCAAGCCCTACCGAGAACCCACCCCCCCAAGCCCTACCGAGAACCCACCCCCCAAGCCTTACCGAGAACCCACCCCCCAAGCCCTACCGAGAACCCAGCCCCAAGCCCTACCGAGAACCCAGCCCAAAGCCCTACCGAGAACCCAGCCCCAATACCTACCAAGAACCAACCCCAAGCCCTACCAAGAACCCACCCGAAGCCGGACAGACACCCACCTGGAGCCCGAACAGTCACCCACCCGGAGCCCGACCAGTCAAACACCCGGAGCCCGCCAGTTTAGTAAACCGGAGCCCGCCAGTTGAGTGAACCGGAGCCCGCCAGTTGAGTGAACTGGAACCCGTCAGTTGAGTACCTGGAGCCTGCACCGAGCCCTACCGAGAACCCACCCTCAGCCCGACCAAGAACCTACCCCGAGCCCAACAGAGGTTCCCCAAGCCCGAGAGCCTATCCCGATCCCGAAAGAGCCCACCCCGAGCCTGACCGGGAGCCAACCCCAAACCCTACCAAGAACCCACCCCCCAAGCCCTACCGAGAACCCACCCCCCAAGCCCTACCAAAACCCACCCCCAAGCCCTACCAAGAACCCACCCCAAGCCCTACCAAGAACCCACCCGAAGCTGGACAGACACTCACCTGGAGCCCGAACAGTCACCCACCCGGAGCCCGACCAGTCAAACACCCGGAGCCCGCCAGTTTAGTAAACCGGAGCCCGCCAGTTGAGTGAACCGGAGCCCGCCAGTTGAGTGAACTGGAACCCGTCAGTTGAGTACCTGGAGCCCGCCCTGAGCCCTACCGAGAACCCACCTTGAGCCCGACTAAGAACCTATACCTCGAGCCCTACAGAGGTTCCCCAAGCCCGAGAGCCTATCCTGATCCCGAAAGAGCCCACCCCGACCCCTACCGAGAACCCACTCCCCAAGCCCTACCGAGAACCCACCCCCCCCAAGCCCTACCGAGAACCCCCCCCCCAAGCCCTACCGAGAACCCCCCCCCCAAGCCCTACCGAGAACCCCCCCCCAAGCCCTACCGAGAACCCACCCCCCCAAGCCCTACCGAGAACCCACCCCCCCAAGCCCTACCGAGAACCCACTCCCCCAAGCCCTACCGAGAACCCACTCCCCCAAGTCCTACCGAGACCCCACCCCCCCAAACCCTACCGAGAACCCACCCCCCAAGCCCTACCGAGAACCCACCCCCCAAGCCCTACCGAGAACCCAGCCCAAAGCCCTACCGAGAACCCAGCCCAAAGCCCTACCGAGAACCCAGCCCCAATACCTACCAAGAACCCACCCCAAGCCCTACCAAGGACCCACCCGAAGCCGGACAGACACCCACCTGGAGCCTGAACAGTCACCCACCCGGAGCCCGACCAGTCAAACGCCCGGAGCCCGCCAGTTTAGTAAACCGGAGCCCGCCAGTTGAGTGAACCGGAGCCCGCCAGTTGAGTGAACTGGAACCCGTCAGTTGAGTACCTGGAGCCTGCCCCGAGCCCTACCGAGAACCCACCCTGAGCCCGACCAAGAACCTACCCCGAGCCCTACAGAGGTTCCCCAAGCCCGAGAGCCTATCCCGATCCCGAAAGAGCCCACCCCGAGCCTGACCGGGAGCCAACCCCAAACCCTACCGAGAACCCACCCCCAAGCCCTACCGAGAACCCACCCCCAAGCCCTACCAAGAACCCACCCCCAAGCCCTACCAAGAACCCACCCCCAAGCCCTACCAAGAACCCACCCCCAAGCCCTACCAAGAACCCACCCCCAAGCCCTACCAAGAACCCACCCCCAAGCCCTACCAAGAACCCTGCCCTAATACCTACCAAGAACCCACCCCAAGCCCTACCAAGAACCCACCCGATGCTGGACAGACACCTGGAGCCCGAACAGTAACCCACCCGGAGCCCGACCAGTCAAACACCCGGAGCCCGCCAGTTTAGTAAACCGGAGCCCGCCAGTTGAGTGAACCGGAGCCCGCCAGTTGAGTGAACTGGAACCCGTCAGTTGAGTACCTGGAGCCCGCCCCGAGCCCTACCGAGAACTCACCTTGAGCCCGACTAAGAACCTACCTCGAGCCCTACAGAGGTTCCCCAAGCCCGAGAGCCTATCCCGATCCCGAAAGAGCCCACCCCGACCCCTACCGAGAACCCACTCCCCAAGCCCTACCGAGAACCCACACCCCCAAGCCCTACCGAGAACCCACCCCCCCAAGCCCTACCGAGAACCCCCCCCAAGCCCTACCGAGAACCCCCCCAAGCCCTACCAAGAACCCACCCCCCCAAGCCCTAGTGAGAACCTTCCCCCCCAAGCCCTACCGAGAACCCACCCCCCAATGCCCTACCGAGAACCCACCCCCCCAATGCCCTACCGAGAACCCACCCCCCCAAGCCCTACCGAGAACCCACTCCCCCAAGCCCTACCGAGAACCCACTCCCCCAAGTCCTACCGAGACCCCACCCCCCCAAACCCTACTCAGAACCCACCCCCCAAGCCCTACCGAGAACCCACCCCCCAAGCCCTACCGAGAACCCAGCCCAAAGCCCTACCGAGAACCCAGCCCAAAGCCCTACCGAGAACCCAGCCCAAAGCCCTACCGAGAACCCAGCCCCAATACCTACCAAGAACCCACCCCAAGCCCTACCAAGGACCCACCCGAAGCCGGACAGACACCCACCTGGAGCCTGAACAGTCACCCACCCGGAGCCCGACCAGTCAAACACCCGGAGCCCGCCAGTTTAGTAAACCGGAGCCCGCCAGTTGAGTGAACCGGAGCCCGCCAGTTGAGTGAACTGGAACCCGTCAGTTGAGTACCTGGAGCCTGCCCCGAGCCCTACCGAGAACCCACCCTGAGCCCGACCAGGAACCTACCCCGAGCCCTACAGAGGTTCCCCAAGCCCGAGAGCCTATCCCGATCCCGAAAGAGCCCACCCCGAGCCTGACCGGGAGCCAACCCCAAACCCTACCGAGAACCCACCCCCAAGCCCTACCAAGAACCCACCCCCAAGCCCTACCAAGAACCCACCCCCAAGCCCTACCAAGAACCCACCCCCAAGCCCTACCAAGAACCCACCCCCAAGCCCTACCAAGAACCCACCCCCAAGCCCTACCAAGAACCCTGCCCTAATACCTACCAAGAACCCACCCCAAGCCCTACCAAGAACCCACCCGAAGCTGGACAGACACCCACCTGGAGCCCGAACAGTCACCCACCCGGAGCCCGACCAGTCAAACACCCGGAGCCCGCCAGTTTAGTAAACCGGAGCCCGCCAGTTGAGTAAACCGGAGCCCGCCAGTTGAGTGAACTGGAACCCGTCAGTTGAGCACCTGGAGCCCGCTCCGAGCCCTACCGAGAACCCACCCTGAGCCCGACCAAGAACCTACCCCGAGCCCTACAGAGGTTCCCCAAGCCCGAGAGCCTATCCCAATCCCGAAAGAGCCCACCCCGAGCCCTACCGAGAACCCACCCCCCAAGCCCTACCGAGAACCCAGCCCCAAGCCCTACCGAGAACCCAGCCCCAAGCCCTACCGAGAACCCAGCCCCAAGCCCTACCGAGAACCCAGCCCCAAGTCCTACCGAGAACCCAGCCCCAAGCCCTACCGAGAACTCAGCCCCAAGCCCTACCGAGAACCCACCCCCAAGCCCTACCGAGAACCCACCCCAAGCCCTACCGAGAACCCACCCCAAGCCCTACCGAGAACCCACCCCCCAAGCCCTACCGAGAACCCACCCGAAGCCGGACAGACACCCACCTGGAGCCCGAACAGTCACCCACCCGGAGCCCGACCAGTCAAACACCCGGAGCCCGCCAGTTTAGTAAACCGGAGCCCGCCAGTTGAGTGAACCGGAGCCCGCCAGTTGTGTGAACCGGAACCCGTCAGTTGAGTACCTGGAGCCCGCCCCGAGCCGTACCGAGAACCCACCCCGAGCCCTACCGAGAACCCAACCCCCCCGAGCCCTACCGAGAACCCACACCCCCCCGAGCCCTACCGAGAACCCACACCCCCCCGAGCCTTCCAAGAACCCACACCCCCCCGAGCCCTACCAAGAACCCACACCCCCCCGAGCCCTACCAAGAACCCACACCCCCCCGAGCCCTACCAAGAACCCACACCCCCCCGAGCCCTACCAAGAACCCACACCCCCCCGAGCCCTACCAAGAACCCACACCCCCCCCGAGCCCTACCAAGAACCCACACCCCCCCCCCCGAGCCCTACCAAGAACCCACACCCCCCCGAGCCCTACCAAGAACCCACACCCCCCCAAGCCCTACCAAGTACCCACACCCCCCCAAGCCCTACCAAATACCCACACCCCCCCAAGCCCTACCAAGAACCCACACCCACACCCCACCAAGCCCTACCAAGAACCCACACCCCCCCAAGCCCTACCAAGAACCCACACCCCCCCAAGCCCTACCAAGAACCCACACCCCCCCAAGCCCTACCAAGAACCCACACCGCCCCAAGTCCTACCAAGAACCCACACCCCCCCCCAAGTCCTACCAAGAACCCACACCCCCCCCAAGCCCTATCAAGAACCCACACCCCCCCAAGCCCTACCAAGAACCCACACCCCCCCAAGCCCTACCAAGTACCCACACCCCCCCCAAGCCCTACCAAGTACCTACACCCCCCCAAGCCCTACCAAGAACCCACACCCCCCAAGCCCTACCAAGAACCCACCTGAAGCCGGACAGACACCCACCTGGAGCCCGAACAGTCACCCACCCAGAGCCCGCCAGTTGAGTACCTAAAGCCTGCCCGGAGCCCCGACCGACAACCCACCCCGGAGCCCCGACCGACAACCCACCCCGGAGCCCGGACCGACAACCCACCCCGGAGCCCCGACCGACAACCCACCCCGGAGCCCCGACCGACAACCCACCCCGGAGCCCCGACCGACAACCCACCCCGGAGCCCCGACCGACAACCCACCCCGGAGCCCCGACCGACAACCCACCCCGGAGCCCCGACCGACAACCCACCCCGGAGCCCCGACCGACAACCCACCCCGGAGCCCCGACCGACAACCCACCCCGGAGCCCCGACCGACAACCCACCCCGGAGCCCCGACCGACAACCCACCCCGGAGCCCCGACCGACAACCCACCCCGGAGCCCCGACCGACAACCCACCCCGGAGCCCCGACCGACAACCCACCCCGGAGCCCCGACCGACAACCCACCCCGGAGCCCCGACCGAGAACCCACCCCGGAGCCCCGACCGACAACCCACCCCGGAGCCCCGACCGACAACCCACCCCGGAGCCCCGACCGACAGCCCACCCCGGAGCCCCGACCGACAGCCCACCCCGGAGCCCCGACCGACAGCCCACCCCGGAGCCCCGACCGACAGCCCACCCCGGAGCCCCGACCGACAGCCCACCCCGGAGCCCCGACCGACAGCCCACCCCGGAGCCCCGACCGACAGCCCACCCCGGAGCCCCGACCGACAGCCCACCCCGGAGCCCCGACCGACAGCCCACCCCGGAGCCCCGACCGACAGCCCACCCCGGAGCCCCGACCGACAACCCACCCCGGAGCCCCGACCGACAACCCACCCCGGAGCCCCGACCGACAACCCACCCCGGAGCCCCGACAGAGAACCCACTTGGGGCCCGACAGAGAACCCACTTGGGGCCCGACAGAGAACCCACTTGGGGCCCGACAGAGAACCCACTTGGGGCCCGACAGAGAACCCACTTGGGGCCCGACAGAGAACCCACTTGGGGCCCGACAGAGAACCCACTTGGGGCCCGACAGAGAACCCACTTGGAGCCCGACAGAGAACCCACTTGGAGCCCGACAGAGAACCCACTTGGAGCCCGACAGAGAACCCACTTGGAGCCCGACAGAGAACCCACTTGGAGGCCGACAGAGAACCCACCCCGCGCCCAACCTTTCATGGAGAAAATTGAACACCAGGCGACAAAAATAATTGCAGAATGAGGTCTAGTTTCATACCATGAACGGTTGAGGGTCACAGGGCTAACAACACTGCAAACTAGGCATGCCAGGATGGATCTCACCGAAACTATTAAAATATCGACTTGAATCGACTTGAGAATGGTCCAGGACGGACCGAAACTCTTCGTCCCTTCAACTTCTAGTGTGTGGTCTGGTCAACATACTTCAGCCACGTTTTTGTGACTCATCGCCTGCCTATTAAAATATTGAAGAGTTTCGAAGATATGGATCCAGAGAACAACTTCAAAAGGTCAGATGGAACACAAACAAGGAACAACGGTTTCAAGTCCAACAAGCCGCAGTGTAGGACTGAAAACATACGCTATATTTTCACCCACAGGGTTATAAACCCATGGAACCGCCTATCTGCTAAAGCAGTAAATAACATAACACTTGAATTGTAAAATCCAATTTGAAAAAAAAAATCGGAACAAATGGGGGACCTGATCTGCTACCAGAAATTTTAGCCAAATATCCCAAGTCTGCTAACTGTAGGTAGTAACCGAGTGATTGTAACCTATCCACCGCTGCCCACTGGATGGGGGGCGGTGTGCAGGACAAACATAAATTGTGACACTAGCTCTCCACATATGTCAGGTGCTTAATTTAGAACCTGTACTTGAGGTCGATCTCGAACCCATTGTTGATGTGACGACTTATATTGAATTTTGTAACTAGCTCATCAAGATTGTAACTTGCTTAGCTAAATGAATTGTGGGGTTCAGTCCCTGAGCCCATTATGTGCCTCTGTAACCCTTTCCACTACCGCCCAGCAGAGGTACAACAGGTACTCAGAGAGAACTATCAACATCAGAGGCCCGAGACTGTTCAACACGCTTCCACTACACATAAGGGGCATAACTGGCCGACCCCTCACAGTGTTCAAGAGAGAACTGGATAAGCACCTCCAAAGGATACCTGATCAACCAGGCTGTGACGCATACGTCAGGCTGCGAGCAGCCGCGTCCAACAGCCTGGTTGATCAGTCCAGCAACCAGGAGGCCTGGTCGACGACCGGGCCGCGGGGACGCTAAGCCCCGGAAGCACCTCAAGGTAACCTCAAGGTAGGTAACTCTGAATACCGCAACGTCTGTGCTTATATGAATATATGTCACATACACATATTTTATAGCACACATTTAACTTGTATCTATACCCACAAGATGGGTATGGGGTGCATAATAAACGAACTAAACTAACATTGATAGGCATTGTTCGAAGTAAACTTCATACGCGAAACCCCATTATATTATATAATTCTATATACTGTGTATATATAAGATATAAATATGTCAAAAAGAATTATCACTCTTACCTGGAGCAATGTTGCTGATGTCGCGGAAATCAGCGGTACATGTTGTCGCGTCGGCGGCAGCGACAATACTGAGTTCCTGAGCCTTCAACGACCAACCGCCGTTTGAACGCCATTTTGAAATTCCAGGCGTACTACCCGAAAAGTGCGTAAACTAGTATTTGCGTGCATTATAGGCCATTCCAAGAAACCTTATTGCTATGAATATCTTGTTATCTAACAAACGAATTATTTATGTTAATATTTTTAGCACATATGTTAAATTAGGCCATTTTTCATTTAGAGGGGGTATATATATATATAGCTATTTACATTTTAAGTTTGAAAAATTACCGTAAAATTACCGTACAAATTGAGAGTGGGCAATTACTGTGCCCATTCTCAAGCTAAACGAAATTTCTTTCATCCTAAACCTGCTTCCAACACTAGTAGCACTGTACTATGCCTTCCCTTCATATCTGAACTCAAAACTTTTACCAATACCTTTCGTCCTCTTGACATTAAACTCGCCTTTCGACAAACTAACACACATCGTAGCAATCTAGTTCACACTGCTCCTCCTGCTTCTAATGCTGCTGGTGTCTACTCTATTTCCTGTTCATCTTGTCCTCTCCAATACTTTGGCGAAACTGGCCGTACACTGAATGACAGACTTAAAGAACACAAGAGAAGTGTTAAGTCTGCAGACACTAACAATGCTCTCTTCTGCCATGTGAGGGATTCTAATCATCCCATTGATTGGTCTTCCTCCAAAATAATCTTTCCTGCCTCTACTCTACACAGACGCCGTCTTGTAGAATCGGCTCTTATAAACAATGTACCCAACATGAACTTGAGTCCTGGCTTTGTTGCTGTGGACTCTTCCCTTTCACAGTATATACTCAAATGCTCTAATCTTTCTAACAAACGTGACTTAACATAAGCTTTCCCCCTTCCATTTCTTTCTTTCTCTTTTCTTTCTCTCTTCTCCCTTTTTCTGTTCATTGTCTTCTCCTACGCTCCCTTGCTATCCTCTTCTTTTTCCTATTTCTATCTCCTTCGGTGGTTATAATAGGAGCTGCCTCGTATGGGCCAATAGGCCTGCTGCAGTTCTCATTACTACTATCCCCTACACCTTACTTTCCTCAGCTCTCTCTTGCCTATTTATTGCCTGTCCCTACCTCCTCATCACAATCGACTTGAGAATGGTCCAGGACGGACCGAAACGTCGTCGTCCCTTCAATTTCTAGTGTGTGGTCTGGTCAACATTACCGTACAAAATTGAATGCAAAGATAAGATAAGATTTATTTATACAACCCTATTTGGAAATTAACTCCTTTTACAATGAAATAAGACGCAAATAAGAACCTCAATTGTGTAGTGAATTTATGTATTTTGTTTTGATTAAAAGCTTAGGTAGTACAATGTACTACTTCTACTACTAATACCATACTATATATGAGGGGCTACTAAATAAAATTAAAGCACAAGCATGTTCACCTAATATCATTAGCTGACAGGTGAAATAATATGAAAGTCGGAAACTATTTGATTCTCTCTTAGAATTTCTACTAATCCTTTCTTTCGTCGAGACCAATATATGTCAGTGACCCCTCAGATAAATTTCATTTGCAGAAATCAAATTATTCAGACCGTTTCAAAGAAAACGAGTTAGATATACTTTTATATTTTACCTGAATTTACCCGAGTCTGCAGTTTAATGCTGATAAATGTAAAGTTCTGAGGCTAGGTAATGATGATAGAGTTACAAGATACGAGCTTGATGGTGTTGAGATTGCGAAGTCGGATTGTGAAAGGGATCTGGGAGATATGATTAGTAAGAATTTAAAACAAAATGATCAATGCCTGAATGTTCGTAATAAGGCAAATAGGACACTGGGATTTATTAATCGAAGCGTTAGTAACAAGACACCTGGTGTTGTTCTTCAGTTATATCTTGCTCTGGTTAGGTCGCATTTAGATTATGCAGTTCAGTTTTGGTCGCCGTATTATAGAATGGATATAAATTCACTTGAACGTGTCCAGCGTAGGATGACTAAGTTAATTCCCCAAATTAGAAATCTTTCATATGAAGAAAGATTAACAAAGCTTAAGTTGCATTCACTGGAAAGGCGAAGAGTTAGGGGTGACATGATAGAGGTTTACAAGTGGATGAATGGACATAACAAAGGGGATAACAGCCATTACATGCCCTTTCCACTACCACCCACAAGATGGGTATGGGGTGCATAATAAATGAACTAAACTAACTAACTAAAAAAGTATCAACACAAGACAGAACACGAAACAATGGGTATAAATTGGATAAGTTTAGATTTAGGAAAGACTTGGGTAAATACTGGTTCGGTAACAGGGTTGTTGATTTGTGGAACCAATTACCGCGTAACGTGGTGGAGGTGGGGTCCCTCGATTGTTTCAAGCGCGGGTTGGACATGTATATGAGTGGGATTGGGTGGTTATAGATAGGAGCTGCCTCGTATGGGCCAATAGGTCTTCTGCAGTTACCTTGTTCTTATGTTCTTATGATTCACTAACACTAGTGGCCTCGACGAAGACAGGAAGCCGCTTCTTGTTAGAAGCCGGCGGCCTGTCAAAGGTCCCCCCATTTATTTTGATGATTTTTTTCACGCTAGATCTTAAAATTCAACAGTGTTTTGACATTTACGGCTTCGGCGGGTAGGTAGTTCCATGGGTTTATAACCCTGTGGGTTAAAAAGCAGCTCCTGTTTTCAGACCTACATTGAGGTTTGTTAAGCTTGAAACCGTTGTTCCTTGTTTGTGTTGCATCTGACATCTTGAAGAAGTTGTCTGGTTCAACATCCTCCAAATTATTTAGTGTTTTAAACGTTTCGGTGAAATCCGCTCTGTCATGCGTGGTTTGCAGTGTGGTTATACCATCTTGTATATAAATAAATAAGTAAATAAGGTTAGCTCTGTGGCCCTTAACCATTCTTGGTATGAGAGTTGACTTAGTTCTGGGATATTTATATCGGCCGGTGTTGAACTTTCTTCGGTGAAACTATATCTTAAAATAAAAAATAAAAAAATAAAATAAAATAAAATGTTTATTTAGGTAAGGTACATACATACAATAAATTTTTACAAAGAATGGTTGACTTATAGGTCGAGCTAGTACATGCAATGCCTAAAGCCACTATTACGCAAAGCGTTTCGGGCATGATAAACTTAAATGACAAGCTTAATACTAATTGAGCATAATGAGTAGAATGAAAACAAGAAATGAAAACATAGATGAAAAAGCCGCACAAATACAATTATGTCGACAAACAGCGCTCTTTAAAAAAAACAGACATTGGTTGACAATAGAAGGGTAAGGTAGGTTACAGGGAATTTATTCAACCCGTTCTCGCAAATTCGTAAAGTCAATATTGACTTATTAACTACGTGCATAGGTGATATACTAAACATAATAGATACCCCTAAAAAGATTCATAGAAAACACCGACCTTACCTAACCTTGTTAGTATCTTAAGATAAGCATCTTATTGCTTCGTAATTACAATTATTACTTAACCTATACCTATTATAGGTTAGGTAATAATTGTAATTACGAAGCAATAAGATGCTTATCTTAAGATACTAACAAGGTAAGGTAAGGTCGGTGTTTTCTATGAATCTTTTTAAGGGTATCTATTATGTTAAGTATGTCACCTATGCACATATTTAATAAGTCAATATTGACTTATTAAATTTGCGAGAACGGGTTGGTCGAGTGCTACATTGTTGACTTGAAATTGTACTGCTTTGCTATTCGATTGATTGATTGATGATAAAGATTAAGCCACCCAAGAAGTGGCACGAGTATGAATAGCCTGTAAGTGGTGACCCTTTTGAGCCATTACCAGTATTAATTAAGAGCTGATACTGGAGATCTGTGGAGGTGCGACTGCACCCTGCGTGACGGGAGATGTCTCCCGAGGTTTGCTATTCTAAAAATCGCTTGCTTATATACGGTGACTACACCTCACAATAAGATAGGAGGGCAGAAACCGTTACCTGTAAATAGGGATAGGATTATAGCTTGTGTAGTTAGTGCTAATTAGTTATGCCATTAAGATGATGAGATAATGGAGCAAGTATAAGGCTTACTCGCTACAGTGGTGAAGCCTCACTTTGATTATTGACTCCAAGCATTGAAACCTCATTATCATAAGATACCCCCTCGGTACCCCTACTCAAATCTCTGAATATGTTAGACATTAAGTCATGTGTATTATACATATATAAAACGCTAAACTATAATGCCAATCCTGATCTCAAAAGCTTCATAGAAGGATGTAACAGAACCCATGAGCACCACACCAGAAATAAATACAGTTTTGATATTCCTAGAGTACGACTTAATCAAACTAGAAATGCTCTACAAATCAAGGGGCCCAGAATGTGGAATGACCTTCCCAACCATGTTAAAGACTGTACCTCTCTCAACCAGTTTAAGTTAAAAACGAAGCTATACCTAATGTTGAGAACGGGTTGCACTCGACAGTGCTAGGTAAGCACTGGAATTTTTTTTTTTTTTTCTTTTTTGGGTCAAATTGATTGGAAAGGCTTGGGTATGGGGTGTGGGCCGGTCTTGGAGCGAGACATGAACCCAGCGATAGGTGACTTAAATGGGGATTTCGATGTGGATTCAATATATAACTTATTTAAGAATATTCTAAACAAAGCACAGGAACGTAGTATACCATACAAATTGAATAGATCGTATACTAATGACCCAAAGTGGATAACAAAGAATTTGAAGAACCTTATAGGTAAAAAGAGAGCTTGGTACAAAAGGATTAAAAATGGGGAGGTCACTTTAGAACAGGAATTCGTACAACTGGTTAGAAATGTTAAAAAAGAGATAAGGAAAGCAAAAAGAAACTATGAAGTTCGCATAGCAGGGCAAGCAAAGACAAATCCTAAAGGGTTTTTTCAGTTATATCGTACTAAGACTAGGGAAAGGATAGGTCCATTAAAAACTGAGACAGGTCAAATAACAGATAGTGATGAAGAGATGAGTAGTATTTTTAATAAATATTTTGTATCTGTATTTACTAAAGAGGAACTTAACAATATGCCTTCAGCCGAACAAGTCTATGTGGGTGGGGACGAGGACAGGTTGACGAGTTTAGCAGTTACCAGGGAGGATGTTCTTAAACAAATAGTAAAACTCAAACCAAACAAATCCCCAGGGCCGGATGAAGTGTTTGCTAGGGTGCTTAAAGAATGCAAAGAGGAGCTTTGTGACCCACTGTCAACCATATTTAATAAATCAATAGAGTCAGGCAGAGTGCCAGAGTTTTGGAAAGTTGCTAATGTGATACCAGTTTTTAAGAAAGGAGATAGATCACTTGCGTCTAACTATCGACCAATTAGCCTAACGTCTATTGTGGGAAAGTTACTCGAATCTATAATAGCAAATAAAATTCGTCTTCATCTTGAAAAACATAAATTAATAATTGAGTCGCAACATGGTTTTATAAATGGCCGTTCATGTTTAACAAATTTGTTATCTTTTTATTCTAGCATTGTTGAGGCAGTTGATAGTGGTAAGGATTGCGATGTTGTATACCTTGACTTTAGCAAAGCTTTTGATACAGTGCCACATGAAAGACTGATTAAAAAAATAGAGTCTCATGGTATTGGGGGTGCTATATTAAGCTGGATTAGGGCATGGCTATACCAAAGGAAACAGAGAGTTAGTATAAATGGAATCAAGTCAGAGTGGGAAAATGTTGTAAGTGGAGTGCCTCAAGGCTCTGTCCTGGGACCTCTGTTGTTTATAATATATATAAATGATTTAGATTCAGGTTTGAGTAGCAACATTTGCAAATTTGCCGATGATACGAAAATCGGTAGGGAAATTAATTCGGAGGAGGACTCACTATCACTTCAAGTTGATCTAGATAGGGTTTTGAAATGGTCAAAGGATTGGCAGATGCAGTTTAATGCTGATAAATGTAAAGTTCTGAGGTTAGGTAATGATGATAGAGTTACAAGATACGAGCTAGATGGTGTTGTGATTGCGAAGTCGGATTGCGAAAGGGATCTGGGAGTTATGATTAGTAAGAATTTAAAACAAAAGGATCAATGCATAAATGTTCGTAATAAGGCAAATCGGACACTTGGATTTATTAATCGCAGCGTTAGTAACAAGACACCTGGTGTGGTTCTCAAGCTATATCTTGCTCTAGTTAGGCCCCATTTAGATTATGCAGTTCAGTTTTGGTCGCCATATTATAGAATGGATATAAATTCACTTGAACGTGTCCAGCGTAGGATGACTAAGTTAATTCCCCAAATTAGAAATCTTTCATATGAAGAAAGATTAACAAAGCTTAAGTTGCATTCACTGGAAAGGCGAAGAGTTAGGGGTGACATGATAGAGGTTTACAAGTGGATGAATGGACATAACCGGGGGGATATTAATAGGGTATTAAAAGTATCAACACAGGACAGAACACGAAACAATGGATATAAATTGGATAAGTTTAGATTTAGGAAAGACTTGGGTAAATACTGGTTCAGTAACAGGGTTGTTGATTTGTGGAACCAATTGCCGCGTAACATTGTGGAGGTGGGGTCCCTCGATTGTTTCAAGCACGGGTTGGACAAGTATATGAGTGGGATTGGGTGGTTATAGAATAGGAGCTGCCTCGTATGGGCCAATAGGCCTTCTGCAGTTACCTTTGTTCTTATGTTCTTATGTTCGACGTGTACAGTTCTAATCGACCCAAGATGCTACAGCCTCGACACAGAGCAGACAGCAGACTACGACCTCATCGAGCTACAACGCTCTCCCACATAGAGCTCCGCGACTCCGGCCACACTCAGCTCTCTGCTCTGCTCCAAGCCCCGTCTCAACGTCTACGACACTGCTGTATCCAGGACTACTAAATAAATATGAAACTAACTAAACACTGTATCTAATGTACCCAACAACGTAACATAACCGTACGTTACAGCGCTTTCCCCCCTGAGAGTTCCCTTCCCTTCTCTGATACGAGAGCGCTTTGTTAACAAACAAAGTAATACAAACAGTGCGCTAAGCATTGTTAATGGAAGCGCTAATAATTATATGATGAAGTGTTATGTATTTATTCAGACGAGAACAGCAGCGAACACAAACCAGCGCATATACGAACAAATTGGTTTGGAAGTACAAATTTCTCAGTGAACGAAGTTGTTTCTAGCCCGGTATCCGAAATTACAGTAGACGACTTGTTTAGTTTCGTTCATTTATTATGCACCCCATACCCATCTTGTGGGCGGTAGTGAAAAGGGTTACAGAGGCACATAATGGACTCAGGGACTAAACCCCACAATTCATTTAGCTAAGCAAGTTACAATCTTGATGAGCTAGTTACAAAATTCAGACGACTTCACCAGTCCCCCTCGAGGCCGACCATAGTGTGTTCGAAGCTCGAGTGAGCGAGACAGCGAGGCGACGAGGGGCTCCCCACCACGATCACACCATCACTCTCCCCTCCACCTCTACACCACCGGTGTCCCCTCTACACTACCGGTGTTAATGATGGCAGCTTTCCGTCACACTCTCTTGACCTTCGTCAGGTAATGAAAGGCGGCGGGGAGGTGTGGTTTCAAACTGCTTCATGTCTTTGAGATTCGTTGTATGGTGTCCGCGGTGTCTTGGCGATACAATTGGGTTTTATATTCGTTTGGGGGAAACTTTGTGGTATTGTAGAAAGGACTTCCCCAAGGGAGCCACCATCTCTAGTAGTCTCGACATGGCCCAGAAGCCGGCGGCTTGTCTGGAGTTACTCTTTTTCTCCAGACTTTGAAAATCTGTTCTCAAACATGGCCAAAGTATTGCCATCAAACTTTGCACCTCACACTGCTACAGCTTTCCCATATAATTTTCAGACTTCAAATAAAGTACAATGAGAAATTTGAGTGAAGCGTTCTATTGTTAATTAAATCGTGATGTTCCTAATCGTTGACTACCTTTTTAATCCACTTCTTGAATCTGTGCATCTATGGTCTTCCTTTCTGTGAGAAAGGAAGAGCAGGCCCCTCAGAAAGTAAAGGTACCTAAGCAAACATTAGTTGTGGGAGATTCCCAGTTAAGGTATTTGGATAGAGCGTTTTGTGCTAGAGATAGGGGGAACAGGTTAAGGGTTTGCTATCCCGGAGCTGGCATTGGTGATATTATAAAAAACATGAATGATATTATGGCTGGTAATGGGAACAATCCCATTATTTGCATTAGCGTGGGAGGAAATGATGTTGGTCGAGTTAGGAGTGAGGAACTGATTCAGAGGTATAAAACAGCCATAGAATTAGTTAGGAGCAAGGGAGGAATCCCGATCATATGTGGCATTCTTCCAAGAAAGGGAGTGGGAAATGAATGGATATCGAGGGCACTTGGTGTCAATTGCCGGCTGGAAAGATATTGCAAATCAAATGCAATATCTTTCATAGACAACTGGGAACACTTCTATGGAAGAAATGAAATGTATGCTCGTGATGGGGTGCATCTATCGAGAGCTGGGGTTGTTGCTGTTGCGAACTCGTTGGAAGAAGTGGTTAGAGGTGTTTGTTTGGGTTTAAACTGTTAGTAGATAGAGGTATGGGAATTGATTTGGAGGAAGGAGGTAATAAAAGTATGTGTTTGTGGGAGAAAGGAATTGGCAAAACGATCAGGGAAAGAGAAGGTCCGCAAAATAACAATTCACTTAGGGTATATTACACTAACAGTAGAAGTCTAAGAAATAAAATTAACGAATTAAATGCTCTTGTCTGCACAGAAAAAATAGATATTATTGCACTTACCGAAACGTGGATGAATGTAGAAAATAGAGAACTATTAGCTGAATATCAAATATACGGATTTAAACTATTTCACACAGATAGATATATTAGACGAGGAGGTGGAGTAGCCATATATGTTAGGGACAATTTGAAATGTAGTCTCAAAGAGGGAATCAAAACAGAGCCACACACAGAAACTATTTGGATAGAATTAAACGAAAAAGCTAATAATATTATAATAGGAGTAATATATAGGCCACCAAATTTAGACAGAATGGAAGCAAAGCACCTATGGGATGAAATATCTAGAGCATCTAGATCTTACAGTATTTATGTCATGGGTGACTTTAATTTTAGCGGAATAAACTGGTTGAACAAAACAGGGAATAGAGAAGCAGAAGATTTTCTAGAATTAATTGACGATTGCTTTCTTACGCAACACATTAAGGAACCAACACGGGAAAATAATATTTTAGATTTAGTGTTAACTAACAGGGAAACGCAAATTAATGACATCGAAATAGGGAGTGAGCTAGGGAGCAGTGATCACAAAGAAATCAGATTTAGCATAGAATGGAATAGACCAGTAGGAGAAAATTCTGTTAAAGTGCCAGATTTTCGAAAAGCTGATTTTAATAGCCTAAGAAATTTTTTGGGTCAAATTGATTGGAAAGTCTTGGGTATGGGGTGTGGGCCGGTCTTGGAGCGAGACATGAACCCAGCGATAGGTGACTTAAATGGGGATTTCGATGTGGATTCAATATATAACTTATTTAAGAATATTCTAAACAAAGCACAGGAACGTAGTATACCATACAAATTGAATAAATCGAATACTAATGACCCAAAGTGGATTACAAAGAATTTGAAGAACCTTATAGGTAAAAAGAGAGCTTGGTACAAAAGGATTAAAAATGGGGAGGTCACTTTAGAACAGGAATTCGTACAACTGGTTAGAAATGTTAAAAAAGAGATAAGGAAAGCAAAAAGAAACTATGAAGTTCGCATAGCAGGGCAAGCAAAGACAAATCCTAAAGGGTTTTTTCAGTTATATCGTACTAAGACTAGGGAAAGGATAGGTCCATTAAAAACTGATACAGGTCAAATAACAGATAGTGATGAAGAGATGAGTAGTATTTTTAATAAATATTTTGTATCTGTATTTACTAAAGAGGAACTTAACAATATGCCTTCAGCTGAACAAGTCTATGTGGGTGGGGACGAGGACAGGTTGACGAGTTTAGCAGTTACCAGGGAGGATGTTCTTAAACAAATAGTAAAACTCAAACCAAACAAATCCCCAGGGCCGGATGAAGTGTTTGCCAGGGTGCTTAAAGAATGCAAAGAGGAGCTTTGTGACCCACTGTCAACCATATTTAATAAATCAATAGAGTCAGGCAGAGTGCCAGAGTTTTGGAAAGTTGCTAATGTGATACCAGTTTTTAAGAAAGGAGATAGATCACTTGCGTCTAACTATCGACCAATTAGCCTAACGTCTATTGTGGGAAAGTTACTCGAATCTATAATAGCAAATAAAATTCGTCTTCATCTTGAAAAACATAAATTAATAATTGAGTCTCAACATGGTTTTATAAATGGCCGTTCATGTTTAACAAATTTGTTATCTTTTTATTCTAGCATTGTTGAGGCAGTTGATAGTGGTAAGGATTGCGATGTTGTATACCTTGACTTTAGCAAAGCTTTTGATACAGTGCCACATGAAAGACTGATTAAAAAGATAGTCTCATGGTATTGGGGGTGCTATATTAAGCTGGATTAGGGCATGGCTATACCAAAGGAAACAGAGAGTTAGTATAAATGGAATCAAGTCAGAGTGGGAAAATGTTGTAAGTGGAGTGCCTCAAGGCTCTGTCCTGGGACCTCTGTTGTTTATAATATATATAAATGATTTAGATTCAGGTTTGAGTAGCAACATTTGCAAATTTGCCGATGATACGAAAATCGGTAGGGAAATTAATTCGGAGGAGGACTCACTATCACTTCAAGTTGATCTAGATAGGGTTTTGAAATGGTCAAAGGATTGGCAGATGCAGTTTAATGCTGATAAATGTAAAGTTCTGAGGTTAGGTAATGATGATAGTTACAAGATACGAGCTAGATGGTGTTGTGATTGCGAAGTCGGATTGCGAAAGGGATCTGGGAGTTATGATTAGTAAGAATTTAAAACAAAAGGATCAATGCATAAATGTTCGTAATAAGGCAAATCGGACACTTGGATTTATTAATCGCAGCGTTAGTAACAAGACACCTGGTGTGGTTCTCAAGCTATATCTTGCTCTAGTTAGGCCCCATTTAGATTATGCAGTTCAGTTTTGGTCGCCATATTATAGAATGGATATAAATTCACTTGAACGTGTCCAGCGTAGGATGACTAAGTTAATTCCCCAAATTAGAAATCTTTCATATGAAGAAAGATTAACAAAGCTTAAGTTGCATTCACTGGAAAGGCGAAGAGTTAGGGGCGACATGATAGAGGTTTACAAGTGGGTGAATGGACATAACAAGGGGGATATTAATAGGGTATTAAAAGTATCAACACAGGACAGAACACGAAACAATGGGTATAAATTGGATAAGTTTAGATTTAGGAAAGACTTGGGTAAATACTGGTTCAGTAACAGGGTTGTTGATTTGTGGAACCAATTGCCGCATAACGTGGTGGAGGTGGGGTCCCTCGATTGTTTCAAGCGCGGATTGGACAAGTATATGAGTGGGATTGGGTGGTTATAGAATAGGAGCTGCCTCGAATGGGCCAATAGGCCTTCTGCAGTTACCTTTGTTCTTATGTTCTTATGTTCTTATGGTCTAAACCTCGACTGGCCATTATTTATTAAGTTGTCTTATTCCTCCCCCGAGAATGCTAGCAAAATATTGATGCTGTGAACTATTGATTAAACTATTTCTCTACCAAAAAATCTTTAATGTCTCAAAATTGATGTGAATTTCGTAACTTTGACTAACAAATGGTCCTATGGTAAAGTATAAACCCTAGATTGCTGTTGAAAATAACATTTTATTTTAATTTGAAAGCAAAATTACCTTTTTATAACCTGAAAGTGTAAAAGTTTGCTATACTACCTAGAAGTCCATAACTATTACTAGGTTAAAAAAAAATTAAAACTAATTGAACTTTTGCACTTAGTGTGTAAACAAAGGTCTTGAATATACACTAGTTAGGACAACTTGAATTTACTTAAATCTGGTATGTCGTCTACTTGAAAGTAAAGTCCTTGGCATGTGCTCGAACCTTAATAATGTGCTCCGGAGAGTGCGAGACATGTACTGTACTTGGTCATTTGCTATACTAAAGTTTATTTTGGTCGATTTTGTATACTGTGTAAGGTCTATATACATGCTAGTTTGTCCTTGACAAGCTAGTCCAGAAACTTCAATAGATGACTTTTACCTAGTTTTTTATCTTCGTCCTAGAATGTTCTGCTTAACGTTGGTCGTGACCATGGCTCAGAAGTAGAGATGTGGATACTCTAATAAACACTTGTATAGATTCTAAACATCACAAAAGTGCACCAGGACCAGAAGGCAGTCTGTTTACTACGGTATGGATAATTTCTTTTAACGTCTTGCTTTTTAATGTACAATATTGTCACTACAGTAGATTAAAAAAAAAAATCTGAAGCCTTCAAAAATATGCTTTTAGCTGTAAAGAGCTTTTGACAGTAGTCAAACTTGATATCCTTTCTACCTAAATGATAAATTGCTTAACAGAAAGTACCTCTTTATATTTGATTTTTTGTGTCATCAGTGGAAGAATAGGTCCTGCTGTACAGAGAATACTACTAGACTTATTCACGAGTCTAGTCCTTACAACTTCAATTATGACCACTGTTCTCGAGTAGAGTCCATGTCCTCGGAATGTAAACGGCATTTCATGCTCGATCACTGCTTTTATGAATGTTCACCCAATGTTGGCCCATGGGTCGTGTCGGTAAGTATTGCAGAACGTCTAAATTCTATATTTTAAAGGACTTTTATTTAACTAGGGTTTCTGCATTGTTTTAATAACTTAAACATGTTTAAACAATTATTTTTAATCATTAAAAATTTAACATTGTGCAAAACTTAAAAGGCTATTTTATAAAGTTTTTATTTTGGTATTCTGAAAGTGACTTCCCCTAAGCATTTAAATGGCATAGTGGCTTGGTTTTTTTTTTTTTTTTACCAAAAAATAAATTTGTCTAGACATGCAAGAGATTTGGCTCGCTAGTTCCTTTTGCAACGTTAAATAAATTTTCCCTGCAGGAAAATCGCTCGTGGCGGCGGGAAAGATACTGGGGAGTCCCTCTGTGTGCCATTGTGAGCTTTGGTTTACTGCGTGTGCCAACGATGTCACTTGCACAGACAATTGGACCAACAATTTCAGGTGGTTGAATATGACGGGTGATTGCCCAACAAAAGGAAGCTGCTTGACAAATTACTGCCCCATAAATTCTACCTGTCAAACATTTAAAGAAATCTATAAGACAGCCCGGAACTTCTGTGAAAAGGTATGTTAAACACAACTTTTTTTTTTTTTTTTTTTTCTTCCCTCGCCACCTTTCTAGATTCAAAGTTCAGTGTATTATTGTCCATGTGACTTGCCAATTTTATATTTTCCAAATGCCCTAAAATTGGCTATTCAATGTAGATTTAAATTCATAGGCCTAGAGAGTAGACTGCCCTCTTAATATTTTTCCTACCAAGATGGGAAAGGGGTTACTGAACATCTACAAATATCACAAAGATTGATGTGGCTTGATTGTTTCCAAATTTCAGTTTGGCAACTTTAATTGTTAAAATATTTTGATGCTATTTTCTTAATAGTACCTGCTATAAGACTCTGCCTCCTGTGTACATGTCTATTGATACCCAGTAAAGGTGGTATCCCTTCCATATGACTTGCCAGACTGGCTTAATTATTACTAAAGTTGTTTACGCTTAACTATGCAACTTTTTTTCCAGCCTTCTCCTTAAACACTGACACACCCAGTACCTGGTAAGGTTAAATGGTGTGCTTTAAAATTACCACTGTACAAGTGCATTTTTTTCTCAATCAAGAAATGAGTTCATAAAAGTTCCTAAAGTCTTGCATAAACCATTCCCTTTAGTGAAGTTTAAAATATACCTGTACTTTAATACCTGCATTTTTATACAAAGTTGACTCTTCATTCTAGGTGTGGGACAATGCTTGGAAATATGCTGAACCGACACCACCATGTATGCACCTACAGTTCAACCAATCTGCCATCAATCCAAATGATGCTGTTGCTCTACATTATGCACAGATTATAGCTGGTTCCCAGATGCACAGCTGCAACCTAATGTGGTTTAGTATACAACTTGCTGTTTGGGCATTTATCAATAGAATATTGACAGTTGCATCCTAGACTTGGCTTGTTGCCATAGTTCATTAATTAACTCTTTACTTTTGACTATAAACTTGCCCTTGCTGAGGGGAAACGATTCTATTAAAATGTTTACAAAGAAAAAAAAAATTCTGAGTGTAATATCCTGATCACATGAGTAATAGTGTGCTGTATTCTGGTTCTGCCCTTGTGCCTCGTCTACCTCTATTAAATTATCTGAAATGTGCCAGAAATAAAATGCTCCTTTATTTCTATCAGACATCACCCAATGAAATTTTGGTAGATTCTCAACCACATTGGAGTTGTCAAACTTGCAGCCAAGGCCATTTTACTTGTTCTGTTTCACGTCCCCTCTCCCCCTTAAAAAAAATAGTTTGGAAATCTGCCCAGTCATGTTCTGTGAATGTTGGCAAGGTCGTGGGCTTTGTTAAAACTAACAAACTGCACACCATCTCTTTTTCTTGTAGTCTTTAATATTCTTTAATATAGTCTTCTTTATTCTTTAGTATTTTAGTATTCTTCTTTATTCTTTAGTATTTTAGTATTCTTCTTTATTCTTTAGTATTTTAGTATTCTTCTTTATTCTTCTATTCTTTAGTATAGTCTTTAATATTTAGATTATTAATGATGGACAGATGGTGCTAGTCTTCCCAGCTTGGTGCTACCTTTTGATGACTGCCACAGATTGGAGATTCTTTCTCTGGACTAAAAATCTCTCGCTTCCTCATTACATGTCCCATGCATTGTCCTGTCCCTGCCACCATCTCTCCCTCCTTACCAAACTAGGAAGGCCCTCTAGGCAATTTTTTCTTTCTTAAATTCTGCCATCTACATCTTGGTAATTTTGTGGCCACAGCTGCTGTACACCCTTCTCCTTGCTGCCCAATATTTAACAATTGTAGAGTGGATACAGAATTTAAAGTGTACATCAATCATCCACCCAGAATTGGCAAATTCTCCTTGCATATAGGCCAGAAGACTACTCTTCTGGCATGTCCTTGTAAATTCCTCCTCCATATTCTCCTTGGACCAAATGCATCCACAAAGTGCACAATTTTTTGTTGTTAAATTCTGGTAGACTGACTTGCATTCACTTGCCATACTAAAAGGTGATCTTTCTGCACTTTAATATACCTGGGTTGGTGGGGAAAGGGTGACCTTTACCTCTAAAACTTCAAGAATTGCCTTATCGGGAAAAAAATGGGGCAAGTTTCATTTTAAGACCTTACTGGAAACTTGCTACTACCTTTGTCTCTTGCTTTCATGTTAAATTTGTCCTTTTACTGCTATAAACTTGCCCTGCTCAATGCCATTCTTCGCTCCATCTCTTACTATCCCACATGTGGCAGAGAATGCTTTTCTTTAGGTTCTGACTGTGCTTACTCCTAGTGCATAGCCTGGAAGTCCCAGCACACGTGTAGATTTTGACTGAATTAATTCGACAAAATTTTTGCCAAAGTCTGAAATCTTGTATTGGGTCAGGTGAACACTGAAGGTGATCTATCCTTGGATACCTGGATAATAATTATTACAAATGGATAAATCTCCAAAGATGGTTACACACTTGCAACCGAATTCAATATCTGCTTTCTGTAAATTGGTGTCGACCTTGCCAGAAAATTACTAAAGACCCAGACAGATGTCACCAAGTCGCATCAGCAGCTATCCTATCACTACTCATCTTGCCAGTCAGCCCGACAGACATTCAATCATTTCAATCACAGTCATTCACAATCAATCGCAATCACTAATTCAAACCACAGCTGGGAACATATTAGTGAAATAGTCTTTGGTATGAGTGTTGGGGGGGGGGCCCCCCCCTCCCCCTGCTCTACCCATAGCGCTGCTATTCAACAAATGTCTTATTTTTACTGATATCCTCAAAGCAAGAGTGAGGCCATTTCAAAAGGGGCAAGACAGCTGACCTAAATTACAGACCAATATCAAATCTACTGATGCTTTCAAAAATTTTCATTTGATGGTGCTACATAACCTTCCTGGTTTGGTGCCTTCTTTTTGATACTTATTTTCAAAAATATTTGAAAAATCACTTACTGACTGCTCTATTTCTACTTTGAAAAACTTGACATTATTAAATCCCTACCAGTTTGGTACTCTTTTGGGAATGGATGCCAATGCCATTATTAGGCTGCTCAATATAATCCATAAAGCCCTTGTCAGAATAAAGTTCCCAATTGGCCCCTCTATTGACCTGTGAAAAGCCTTTGATATTGTAAATCATAACTACCTCTTAAACTTTACCATGGTATCAGAGGCCTAGCTCTGGATTATTAGTTCCTTTCTTGGTGATGCACCATTATGTAGCCATCAATAACTTGACCCCCCCCCCCTATCTACCATTGACAGTAGGAATGCCACAGGGCAGCATCTTGGGGCCCTTTATTTCTTATATCAATGATTTGCTAAATGTTTGTAACATTCTTAAACCTATACTATTTGCTGACAATACTACCTTTCCTCTATTCTGACCCAAACTTGCCAAATATTGTCGATAATGAATTAATCCACTCGTGGATGTCTACCAACAAACTCGCTGAACATAGATAAGGCCTAATGTACTATATTTTATTTGGTAGTAAATTGCCAAATGAAATTCAACTTCAGGTAGACAATGTTAACATTGTCAAAAAAATAAGGGAAAAGTTATACATAGACACGACTCAACTTCAGCACCCACATAACGCAGCCAAAAGTCTTAAATTAGTCTCCGTGGTGTAGTGGTAAGACACTCGCCTGGCGTTCCGCGAGCGCTATGTCATGGGTTCGTATCCTGGCCGGGGAGGATTTACTGGGCGCAATTCCTTAACTGTAGCCTCTGTTTAACGCAACAGTAAAATGTGTACTTGGATGAAAAAACGATTCTTCGCGGCAGGGGATCGTATTCCAGGGACCATAGGATTAAGGACTTGCCCGAAACGCTACGCGTACTAGTGGCTGTACAAGAATGTAACAACTCTTGTATATATCTCAAAAAAAAAAAAAAAAAAAAAAAAAAAAAAATGGTTGGTATATTTTCCAACATAGATTGTTCCCTCATTCTGCTCTTCGCATTGCACTGAGGTAATTTATACCTCTTGCACCCCCTCCCCGCTCAGCTCGTTGTCGCCGTGTGGGGGCTTAGTGGGCGGCTGCCGGAGTGTGATGCTCCTTGGGACAGTCCTCTGTCCTTTTCTAGCCTTGTGCTCCTGCTGCCGTCCTCCCCAATTCTGCTGGGCATCTTTTCCTTTTCCTTCTGTTTCGTTTTTCTCCCCCCTCTTCTCCTATCTGCTTGCCGTTTCCTGCCGACCTTTTGCTCGTTCTGGTTCTTCCCTTGGACTTCTTCTATTTTGACGCCCGGGTGCTTGAGGAGGCATACACTTGCACCCGTAGAACTGCAGTACCCGACGTCGAGAGCGAGGGGAACCTTTTATTGTCAATCCCCACTTCGTCACTGAACCCGATCTCGACGGACTGTCGGTTTCTTAAGGTGGCGTTTGTGGGGCGTATACTCACGACGCACCCCTAGGAGGCCCCGACAAGATCGGCGATAGCTTCTTGTTGGGTGTCCTGCCTCTAATTGTGGCTCCATGGTGGGTGTGGGGGTACATTCGTGAATGAATTCTTCTTTTCGTCAAGATGATAACCCCTGTTTTGGCTTCTTCTGGTTTACCTTCTCAGGCTCGTGGGGTGGGCGACCAAGCCCCCGAGTCGGTCCGTATTGGAAGACCGGGCTCTGTAGCCTCCGCTGCATTGGGCCCCGACCTTGCTCCTCCTTTGGCCTCTCTGACTCCTTCCCCTGGCTCCCCTCCCTCCTCTGTGGTTGGGTCGAGCCCCAAGCCCCCAGTGGTGACTACCTCGTCCCCTGGCGCGGCTCCTTCTCTAGTTGTAACTACTGCGCCTTTTAACCCCTCTCTCTCTGGGGGTTCTCACCGCCGTCCTCGTCACGGCCGCCCTCGCTCGATTCCTTCTGCTACCTATCAAGCCTTGTTTGGTCCCGCTTCGTGGGCCAAATATTTTGATCTCCTCCCTCTTGATTCTGCGCCTCCTGACGATTTCTCCCTCCATCGACATCTCATTGATTCCGTGGATGCCTCCATTACTTTCAACCCCACTCGTCTCGGTACACGTGTCGTTGCTGCTCCTTCTCAGGATGCTGCTTCCCGCTTGGCTGCCTTATCCTGCCTTGGCGAGACCCCCGTTCGGGTCTCGAAGAACGCTCAGTTGAATGCCAGTGTTGGCACTATTTTGCTCCCGCCCCATGTTGCGACCGGTGTTCGGGACCTGCGCGACTGCCACGACGATATTCGACATATCCTTGCTGCCCAGGGCCACTCTATTCTCCAGGTGGACACGTTTACTCGTCCCCCTCGTGGTAGTCGCCGTCAACCCCTCCGGGTTGTGAAGATTACCTTTGATGGTAGGACCCTTCCACCCTCTGTCATTCTTGCTGGTGCCAGGTGCTCTGTCCAGGAGTACATTCCTTCTCCTCGGCTCTGCAACAAGTGCTGGAGG
Organism: Procambarus clarkii; assembly: GCF_040958095.1. Lineage (NCBI taxonomy): Eukaryota > Metazoa > Arthropoda > Malacostraca > Decapoda > Cambaridae > Procambarus > Procambarus clarkii. The sequence continues at coordinate 23,076,062 of NC_091172.1, forward strand.
TTTGGGCATGGTGCCCTCCGCTGCTCTGGGACTGTCTCTCTCTGTCCTTTGTGTGGTGGCGAAGGTCACTCTAAGTCGGAGTGCGCTTCTCCCAAGGCCCGTTGCCTCAACTGCGGTGAGGCCCATCCTACCTTCTCCCGTGCGTGTGTCCATTACAAGCTTGAGGCAGCCGTCCTCAACTTGAAGCACCGGGAGCGTTTATCTTTTCCTGAGGCGAGGCGCCAGGTTCGCCGGCTCCCGCCTTATGCTAATATCTCTTATGCTCGCATGTTGCGCTCTTCCTCTCCTCGTCCTTCCCGCCTTCCTCAGACTCACAACCGTTTCCGGGCCTTGGACCCTGATGCGCCCACTGCCCCCTCCTCTGTCCCTTTGGGTTCTCTCCCGAAGGATCCTCCTCCTGGTCCTCTGTCTGGGGTTCCCCTTCCTTCTGCCCGGTCTGTCGTGTCTCCTGTGTCTTCTTCCTCGTCCCCCTCCGATCCTCCTTCCCATCCTCTTCCTCCATCTATCGGCTCTCCCCACCGCCTGTCGGTGCGGGCGGATGTCCATCGCTCTCCTAACGGCCGTCGTGTGTGCTCTCGTTCGGCTTCTCCTGTTGAGACACTGGAATCCGTTGCCCGGTACGTAGTTGCTGGGACACCGGTCTCTTTAAGTCAGAAGCGTAAGCCTGGCTCCTCTCCTTCCTCTTCCCCGGCGGGTAAGAAGGCTTCGCTTTCTTCCTCAGCTCCTCCTCCTGGCTCTGTTGCTCCTTCCCCTCCCGTTTCAGTGCTTGCGCCCCCTGTTCCTGCTATGGAGGTTTCTTTGGCCCCTGCTTCCCTTTCGGTTGCTGCTCTTGCTGGGGTGCGCTCCCCTCTTTCTACTCCCCCTCTTCCTGCTGCTGTCCTTGACTGCTCCTCTCCGTTGTCTCCTCCTCTTCCTCCTCCTCCTCCTCCGGACCCTGCCCGCCCACCTCTGATCTGTTCTCCCGTTTCCTTCCCTCCGTCTTTGCTCAGTTTACCCATGCCCCCTAACCCTGACTTTGCTGACCCTGATATTCTTTAACGTGCTCTGTTGCTCTTTCGCCTTTGTTTCTTCCTTGTTCTCTGTTTTTGTCCTTTCTCTTCTCGTCGTTGTCCATTCTTCAATGGAACGTTCGAGGTTATTACGCCAATTTCCTCGAACTCCAACTTCTGATTTCGCGGTTTTCGCCCCTTTGTATCTGTCTCCAGGAGCCAATGCTTGGTGCTCGTCCTGGTCGTTTTCGTGGCTATTCCTTTCTCTCCCCCCCCCCAGCCATTGCTGGGGCTTCTAATTCTTCTGCTCTCTTGATTCGGGCTGATGTTCCCTTTGTTCCTTTACTTTTTCCTTCGCCTCTCCATTGTTCTGCTGCTCGTATCTTTGTGGGGAAATGGTACACAGTTTGTTCCATTTATCTCCCCCCGAGTGTCCCGCTCTCTCTTCCTGATTTGAAACACCTCCTAGACTCCTTGCCGGAGCCTGTGCTCCTGCTGGGTGACTTCAATTGTCGTCATTCTCTTTGGGGTGACGTTCTGACGAATACCCGGAGTCGCCTCCTTGAGCCGTTTCTCCTCTCTTCTTCCCTGTCTCTTCTGAATTCTGGTGAGCCCACTCATTTGGACTCTCGGACTCGCACCCTTTCTTGTCTTGATCTTTCTCTCTGCTCTTCTTCTCTTTACTTAGATTTCACGTGGCAGGTTCTTGATGACCTCCATGGAAGTGATCATTTCCCCATCCTTGTTTCCTTTTTCTCTTTTCGCCCTTCCCTCTCTTTCCCTAGGTGGCAGTTTGCTAAGGCGGACTGGACCCTATTTTCCCTCAGTGCTACTCTCTCTGACCTCTCCCTTCTGCCCCTCTCTCGCGCTCTCCTCCTTTTTCATGACACTGTCTTCAACGCTGCCCTCCGTTCTATTCCTCGCTCTTCCTCTCGGGGTCCACGGAAGTGGTGGAATTCCCTGGTGGAATGCGGACTGTGCTCGGGCTGTCTGCTGTAAGCGTGCAGCCTGGAAGAGGCACCGCCGTAGGCAGACGACCGATTCTTTTCTTTTCTTTTGTAAAGCGAGTGCGGTGGCCCGTAGGGCCATCCGTACGGCTAAACGTGAATGTTGGGCATCTTATGTCTCAACAATTACGTCCGAAACCCCTCTGGCCCAGATCTGGAAGCGTATCCGCAAGATAGCGGGTAAGTTCGTTCCCGATGTTTCACTGGTCCTTCACCTCCATGATACTCTTGTGGCGGACCCGTTGCAGGTCGCTTCCGAACTGGGTTCCCACTTTTCTTCTGTTAGCTCTGGTCTTCATCTTCCCCAATCTTTCCTTCTTCGTAAACCTGTCCTTGAGTCTCGTCCTTTAGATTTCTGCACTCATCTTCAGCTTCCCTATAATGATCCCTTCTCTCTCTCTGAACTTCGTTCTGCCCTGGCCCTCTGCGGTTCTACGGCGGCGGGCTCCGATGGTATTCATTATGAGATGCTTCGCCATCTCCCTCCGAGCACGTCTCAGTATTTACTGAGTCTGTATAATCGGATCTGGGAGTCGTCGTCAGTCCCTCAGGACTGGCTCGATGCCGTTGTCCTCCCTGTTCGCAAACCGGGGTCTCTGGGTACTTCCCCTAAGGACTTTCGCCCTATTGCTCTCACAAGTTGTGTCTGCAAACTCTTTGAACGTATGGTTAACGTTCGTCTGATGTGGTATCTGGAACACCATCACCTCCTCTCCCCTTCTCAATTTGGTTTCCGCAAGTGCCGCAGCACGACAGATGTCCTGGTGAACTTGGAGGTCTATATTCGTACTGCTTTTGCTGCGAAGACCTCCGTTGTTGCCGTCCTTTTTGACCTAGAAAAGGCTTACGACACCACTTGGCGTTATCATATCCTATCTCAACTTCATTCTTTTGGCCTTCGTGGTCATCTCCCTCTCTTTCTCCGCAGCTTCCTCTCTCGTCGTTCCTTTCGGGTGCGCCTTGGTACCGCTCTCTCTCCCTCTTTTCAGCAATACGAAGGTGTGCCCCAGGGTAGTGTTCTGAGCACTACTCTTTTTCTGGTTGCCCTCAATGGTCTTCTTTCCTCTCTTCCTTCTGGTGTCTTCTCCGCTCTCTATGTCGATGATCTTACCCTTTGTTGTCAGGGTGATGATTCGCCTCTCCTTCAACGCCGGCTTGTGTCGTCTTGGGCCACAGGTCATGGCTTCAAGTTCTCTACTTCTAAGACTTGTGCCATGACTTTTACGCGGAAACGGGTTGTTCTTCGTCCCTCTTTGTCACTTTATGGTCATCCCCTTGAATACAAAGATTCCGCGAAGCTTTTGGGGTTATTCCTTGACACTCGTTTGTCTTGGTCTCCCCATATCTCTTACCTCCGTGTTGAGTGCTCTAAGGCCCTTACCCTCCTTCGGGTCTTGTCCCATACTTCTTGGGGGGCAGATAGGCGCACTCTCCTTGCTTTACATTCCTCTCTCGTCCTGTCTAAGCTCGATTATGGTTGCCCTGCTTACTCGTCTGCTTCTCCTTCTACTCTTCGCCGTCTTGATGCTTTGCACCATACTGGGTTGCGCCTCAGTTCTGGTGCCTTTCGTTCGACTCCCATCCTTAGCTTGTATGTTGACACTGGCTTCCTGTCTCTCCAGGACCGCCGTGATCGCTACTGTCTTCGCTATCTTGCGCGGTCCTTGCAACATCCTTCCTTTCGCCTCTGTCGTGCTTTAACTTTTACCCCTCCTGCGGTTCCTGTTCCTCTTCACCACCTCCCTCTTTCTGTCCGGTTATCTCGCCTACAGGATTCTCTTTCCGTTCGTATTTCTGATGTTTCTCCTCGTGTTGTTCCTTCTTTGCCCCCGTGGAGGGTCCCTCTTCCGCGGTTTTGTACATCCTTGACCCGTATCACTAAAGCTTTTACCCCTCCTACGGTTCTAAAACGCCTTTTCCTCGAGCACTTTTCTTCTCACTCCCGCTCCGTTTCTGTCTTCACCGATGGGTCTAAGTCAGCGGACGGTGTTGGCTACTCTGTTGTTTTTCCTGATCGCACTTATATGTGTCGCTTGCCTCCGGAGACTAGCATCTTTACAGCGGAGCTTTATGCTATTCTCTATGCTCTTCGTCTCCTGCTTTCTCGTTGTCAGTCTTCCTTTGTGGTTGTTGTCGACTCTCGTAGTGCCCTCATGGCTCTCGGGTCCTTTAATCTGGTTCATCCAGTAGTTGTCGAGATCCAGCATTGGCTGTTTCTCGTTCACAGTAAATTTAAGTCGGTTGAGTTTTGTTGGGTTCCCAGCCATATTGGTGTGTCTTTAAATGAGCGTGCGGATGCTGCCGCCAAGGAAGCTGTCCGCTCTTGTCCCATCTCTCGCAAAGGCATTCCGTATTCCGACTTTTACCCGGTTATCCATTCCTCAGTCCTTACCCGTTGGCAGGCTTCTTGGTTGTCTGTTACTGGTAACAAGCTACGTACTCTTAAATGTTGTGTTTCCTCGTGGCCGTCCTCCTTCCACCGTAACCGGCGGTGGGAAACAGCTCTGGCGAGGTTGCGTATTGGCCATACTCGCTTAACCCATGGTCACTTGATGGAGCGCCGCCCTGCTCCTTATTGTCCTAGTTGCATTGTCCCTCTTACGGTCGTGCATGTCCTTCTTGAATGTCCTGACTTCCAGGACGAGCGTGTGTCTTGCTTTCCGACCGCCCCTCGCGGTCCCCTGTCCCTCGATAGAATTCTTGGTGACTCGGATACTTTTGATATCGTTCGCCTTATGCGTTTTTGTTCTCGTATTGGCATCCTTGGTGATATTTAGCGCCCTCTGATTATTTTGCGTATTTGATGGTGCTACATATAGCCTTCCCGGTTTGGTGCCTTCTTTTGATAATTACTTACTTACTTATACCTCTTGCATACGGTATCTGTGCATGGAATTCGACCACTGCAAATTATCTAGAGCCCATCAACACTACAAAAATCTATCGGAACTATAACTCTCTTCAGACAACACGCTTCACTATTGTTTAAGTCCCATAAGGGGGCCAGGAAATGAAATTTTGCACCTTGCTCAAACGCTTTCAAATTATTTGTACATAATCTACTAGGCACATGCTCCAACTTTATCTAAATAATCGCCAACGTAACGTGGAAAAACAAAAAATGAAAAATATTTGTAGAAGTATTAAAAATTTAAGATTTTTAAATGAGCATCAAATATTAAATATCACAAATTGTTCATTTGGTGTTATTAGGCTCTCAGAAGAGCATATAATCTTCATTCTTATTAGTTATTATTATAGGATTCAGTATAGTTTACTGTAAAAAAAGTCAAATATGGCATTTGATATATGCGCCAAATTGTATACCAAAAAATTTATAACTCGACATTTAAGGTTTATGAAAAAACAATGAAATAGGATTGTAGAACAGACGACTGTGCCCATTTTATGTAAAAATGGTGAGAATCGGTCAAACTGGATTTTTGATGCCGACTCAAAGTGGAAACTCTAGTTATAAAGATAATTGAATTTGAAGTTAATGACAATGAATAAGGTAGTTCTAATTCATTAATTTACTTGTATGTTTTAATAAACATGGTTTTTTATTCGTACTTGAATATGTGAGTTGTAGATCAATGTGTTGAAATGAAGTAAAGAAAAAATGAAGAAAAACAGATATAGGGATAATTATAATGATTTAGGGGATGTATGTATACTTTATATAAGTGATAAAGCCCTAATCTGGTCCCTAATTATCAAAAAAACCCTAAAGAGACAAAGAAAATGGTTTGAAATCTGAAATATCACCTCTCCCCCCCCCAAAAAAAAAAAAGTCCAAGTACCAAGTTTTGCCAATTGTGGCTGATGTATTTGTTGACCAATTAAATTCTAGTATCTTGACATAGTTAAGGACGGGTATGCACTCTACAGGATGTAAAAATTGCAACAAAATTAGATAATACACAAAGGAAGACAAAAAAAAAATAAAAAAAAAATACATTTGTGGACACTGGTGAAAATAACAGATATTAACATTGGGCATTGTATTTATATGATATATATAACAAAACAGAGCATAATAACATACTTATTATTATTTGTTTTATTATGTATTACTCAGCAATGCTATAAAGGCACCAACTGCATATCCACTTTGTGAACACTTCTTACTACTATCTTCTTCTTTGAGTGTCGGACAGGTGCATCTCTTTATTACTGCATTATCCATCAGTTCCAATTAATAGGAGCTGTTCTTTTTTAAAAACATGTCTAAAATCAATAAAATCAATATTGGGATGAAACTTTCATGATGCTGAAGCCAATAAGTTGGAATTTTGTTAAACATTTATTAGTAGTTTTCACAATTTTAATATTTTTTTATTACTGGGCCCCTTAACATGCTAAACATACTCACTCGACACATTCTCATGTGCTATTTACATGTACAAAACCTTGTTCCTAAATGCTAATCTTGATCTGAAACGTTTCCTTGGCAGGTGTAATAGAACCCATGAGCACAACACCAGAAATAAATATATCTTTGATATCCCAAAAGTCAAACTAAATCTGTGCAAACACTCCATGGAAATAAAAGGACCCAGTCTTTGGAACTCACCCCCTGATGAATTAAAAAATTGTCCAACCTATTCCCTATTCAAAAGTAAAACCAAAGAGTATCTAATTTCATCCTCATAGTTTCCTACCTCATGCTTCAAACTCAAACTTCATCTTGTACTACAGTACCCACTTCCCCAATATTAGTACTTAATACATATATCCTTACCAGTGTAATCATTGCTGTCAACTTATATTGTACTTATTTGTTGATATATATAGCCATGCTACAATGTACCTTTTTCATCTTGCCTAATAAGGACCTGGATCGAAAAGGACTGATTAAGGATCTGCCCGAAACACTATGCGTGTTAGTGGCTTTGCATGAATGTAAAAATACCAATCTTATGTAATCTCACCAACACATTGTACCTTCTGGCATTTAGATTATTATTATTATTATTATTACTGTATTATTATTATGTGCCTCTGTAACCCTTTCCACTACTGCCCACAGGATGGGTATGGGGCATATAATAAATTAACTAAACTCATGATTGTTCATCCTGTCAGTGAATGTGTGTTATGCACACAACACATTTAGATATATGTATATGTTATGTTGACTGTCAGCTTGACAGGTCATTACTGTGGTGATTGTGCATGCCATTATATTGATTCTCTAAGTATTCAGAAGGAACTCTTGTATTTCCCTTGAAACCAGCAGTGTTAGGAAAGCCGTTTGTCATTTACTGTCTAAGAAAGTGTTAATACAGGATTGGCCACAAGTGAACCATGTGATCGGTCAATTAAGGCATCCCGATGTCTCTCTAATGTGATATTAGCTTTTCTAACATCAATCATAGAATAATGTAAGCAACCTATATATTAGTAAGTAAGTTCTGTAAATAAACATTAGGTTTTATGACGGTGTTTGTGTAAAACCTTATTATATAATGCCACCCAACTAAAGTGCCCTCGGCACATACAGCCCCAAGCCCAAACGCCTTCAAACCTTCAGCCATACAAATTTTGGTGAGGACCCATTTCTTGCATTGGAGTGATTCTCACGACCAAAGTAATTTGGAATCAGGTGAAGCCTGTCAATAAGGATTACCCAACAGAAGGGTCAGTTTCTTGGCCTATTCCTAGACAAGAGACTCAACTTCAGCACCCACATACAACACATAATTAAGAAAGTCTCTAAAACAGTTGGTATACTCTCCAAAATCAGATATTATATACCTAACTCTGCTCTCATCTTACTATATTATGCACTAATCTATATCTATCTTAATTATGGTATCTGTGCATGGGGTTCAACCACTGCAAACCACCTCAAATCCATCATCACTCAGCAAAAATCTGCTGTCAGAATAATAACAAACTCTGCTTTCAGACAACACTCAGCCCCCTTGTTTAAATCCCTCAACATGCTAAACAAACTCACTCCACACATTCTCTTGTGTCACTTATATTTACAAAACTCTGTTCTTAAATGCAAACCCTGCTCTGAAACTCTCCCTGGACACATGTAATAGGACCCTTTATCACCACACCAGAAATAAATATCTCTTTGATATCCCCAGAGTCAATCCCCAAAAATAAAGGGACCTGGTCTATGGAACTCACTCCCTAATGAATTGAAAAGCTGTCCAACTGTTGCCTCATTCAAAAAAAAAAAAACTAAAAATTACCTAATTTCATCTTCATAGTTTCCTACCTTGTGCCTTAAAATTGCACTGTATCTAGTGCTACCCAATCTTTATGTACCTAATCCAAACAACTTTACCATTATGATCATTGCTGTCTTCTTATATGTGCTATCAATATGCTGTTTTGTGCCTATTAATCTTTGTTAAATTACTATCAAGCTATCAATACAATCAATCAGAGCTACCGATGTGCTTTAATATACCTACTAATCTCTCTCATCTCATTTTTTTCTTGCAATGTATCTGTTATCATTTTATTAATTCCTCTAGAATTTACCTACTTAAAATTATCTGTTAGATTAAGGACCTGCCCAAAATGCTGCGCGTACTAGTGGCTTTACAAGAATGTAATTACCATGCTATGTATCCTCAAAAACCCAATGTACATTCTTGTATATAAATATAAATAAAAAGACCCTTACTCGACCAAGTACTCTCTGGGCTTGCACACATTGTTCCTGTATTGCTAAACTCAAACTGATAATTATTAAGCCATCAACATCAAAGTAGTGACATTGCACGTCACCACTTTGACGTGGTAACTTGCCATTGCACGTAATTAAAGTTAAAGTAAAGTAAAAGTCCACAACTGTACTATGTTTTGTATGTTTTTTTTTAATATACGATCAATTATTATTAGTCAATACCCTTAATAGATTTGATAATGGATATATAGCACTGACAACTGTATAGATAATTATTTAGCTAATGACAAACAAGTACATCAAAGGAGCTTTTAATACAACAAGCAATTGCAATTTTAGTGAAGCTTGCATGTATGGGATCTTGTATGAGATTACTCAGGATCTTGTGCCAACATCAGAAAAGGGCAACAGTAATCAAAGGATCTCTGTAGTACAGTTGGGTTCTTTCTCGACTCAGTCGGGAGTCCTGGGTTCGAATCTCGTGCAGGGTAGAAATGACTCGGCATGTTTCCTTTCATCTAATGCTTCTGTATACCTAACAGTAAACAGGTACTTGGGAGTTAGTTAACTGTTGTGAGTTGCATCCTGTGAAATGGTAGAATACTAGAATGGACAAAGCAAAGGTTAAATGGTCGTTCAAAATGGAAATGAATCTGACTGGAGAAATTTGATGAGTGGAGTACCGCAAGCTTCCATCTTGGGGCCAATCCATTTTTGTCATAAACATCAATGACATATATGGGAATATTGCAATCCACACCATCAAATTTGCACAAGACACTAAGATCTCCAGAAATCTGATAAATCTGATAAAGATCTCTGATAAAGTAAGAAGCAAAAATTATATCCAGACTTTACAAAGAGATGAACATGAACTTCTCAAATAGTCGGAAGACTGGCAAATGATTTTTGATATGGAAAATGCAGCACCTTACATGTGCTGCATTTTCCGTCTGGCCAGAAAATTTTCGGGGGGTTATGGGCCGCCTCCGTCTGGTCGCCCCCCAGGCCAGACGGGGGCGGCCCCAGTGCTACAAATCGGCATCTATAGCGCCCCTTAACCCCCCCCCCTGCAATTTTCATAAAGTCAAATCTGAAATAGAGATTGTGTTTACCGTAGATATATTTAGCAGTGTCAGTGGTTCGAAATATTACATTTTCCGAGAAAGAAAGTGGGGGAGGGGGAGGTGAAAAATGTTTGAATAGAGGGAAGGGGGAGAAAGGTGGAGAACGGAGATTAGAAAAGAGAGTGGAGAGTTAAGGAGAGGGGGATTTGAAAGTTGAGAGAGAGGAAAAACCTAGGTGCACCCAGGTACCCAATCTTTGCATAATATAAAATCATAATAACAACATGTAATCATATAATGATTAGTATATGATTATGGACTAATCACATGGTCTTTGTTGAAACTTTTGGCAAGGTACCACATGAAAGACTAGGAAGGAAACTACAGGCACTTGCAATAAATGGGAGAATACTGGAATGGATAAAACAATGGTTAAAACAATGAAAACCCGAGTCGTGCTAAATTAGAATAAATCTGACTGGAGAAATGTGGTAAGTGGGGTACTTTTGTCATTATACATCAATGACAGAAAATATTACTCACCACATAATCAAATTTGCAGATGACACTAAGACTTATGGTAAAGTGGGAAGTGAAAATGAGATTGAGACTTTACAAAGAGATCTACATGAACTCCACAAATGGTCATAAGAACGGCAAATTCGTTTTAATATCGATAAATGCAAGACCTTGCATGTGGGGCATAACAATCCACGTCACAACTAGCAAATTAACAGAATTCATTATTCATCATCAACCTTGCAGCAGATTGTCGGATAAAAGGACCTTACCTTGAGGTTACCTTGAGGTGGAGGTTAATTGGAGGTTACCAATTTTTGTCAACTACCATTCAAGCTGTCATTGCAACCAATCTTATATTGTTTCTGCTGTATTGTGCCTACCAATTTTTTGTCAACTACCATTCAAGCTGTCATTGCAATCAATCTCAGCTACCTATGTGCTTTAATATACTGTACCTACAATTTTCTCTCATCTTTTTTTTCATTTCATGTAATATGTTATCATTTTTTTTGTCTATAATTTTTGCAAGTATTTACCTCCTTAAAATTTTCTTAGATTAAGGACCTGCCCGAAACGCTGCGCGTGCTAGTGGCTTTATAAGACTGTAATTACCATATTTGTATCCTCACATTCCTTATGTACATTCTTGTATATGCATAAATAAATAAATAAATAAATAAATAAATAAGGTGCTTCCGGGGCTTAGCGTCCCCGCGGCCCGGTCGTCGACCAGTCCGCCTGGGTGCCGCCTGATCACGTCTTGTTTTCGCGATTTGGCTTTGCTACTGCCGTTTGGCATCCCTTTTCAGCGGTCCGATTGTACGACGCCTGGCGCACATATCGCCTTGGGTCACAGGATTATTGATAGATTTTTTTTTGACGTGTACTGGCTGGTTCTCCCGGCGGAGTGACGGTGTTCGGGGGCCGGCTTGGCCGAGAGGCGCCGGGGGTTGGCAGGTCTTGGTGGGCTCCTGGTGTGCCCTCAGTCGTGGCGGGCGGCTGGCTTCTGCTCTGCCGGGGGACGCTGGATGACTTTTTGCGTTTTAGTTTGGGGCAGAGTTTTGGTTTTGCTACCTGGTGTTCTCTGTGTGGAGAGGGGCCGGTGCTTGTCACCCTGAGGGACTCCTGGGCCTCCCCAATCATCTGATTCAGATTCAGATTCAGATGTTTATTCAGGTAAGGTATATACATACAAGTGATGTTACATTAATGGATTGATATATAGATAGAGCTAGTACATACAATGCCTAAAGCCACTATTACGCAATGCGTTTCGGGCAAGAAAAACATTAATATCTAGAACTTAATACTAATTGAGCATAAAGAATAAAAGATGTTGAGAACAAATACAAATAAAGATAAAAAAAAAGGGGGAACATGACTGAAAAAGCAGCACAAATACAATAGGTTGACAAACAGTGTTGATTAAAAAAAAAGAAAAAAAAAAAAAAAAAAAGAAAATAAAAAAAAGAAAATAAAAAAAAGAAAATAACAGACATGGGTTGACAATAGAGGAGTGAGGTAGATTACAGGGAATTTATTAGGTAGTGTTTAGTTTTTATCTTAAACTGGTTGAGAGAGGTACAGTCTTTAACATGGTTGGGAAGGTCATTCCACATTCTGGGCCCCTTGATTTGCAGAGCATTTCTAGTTTGATTAAGACGTACTCTAGGAATATCAAAACTGTATTTATTTCTGGTGTGGTGCTCATGGGTTCTGTTACAACCTTCTATGAAGCTTTTAAGATCAGGATTGGCATTATAGTTTAGCGTTTTATATATGTATAATACACATGAGAGAATGTGCAGTGACTTAATATCTAACATATTAAGAGATTTGAGTAGGGGTACCGAGTGATGTCTGGGGCCAGAGTTAGATATTGTTCTAATAGCGGCTTTGTGTTGGGTAATTAGAGGACGTAAGTGATTTTGGGTAGTAGAACCCCAAGCACAAATACCATAGTTGAGATAAGGATAGATAAGGGAGTAATAGAGAGTCACCAGAGCAGGGCGTGGTACATAATATCTGATCTTAGAAAGAATGCCCACAGTTTTTGAAACTTTTTTTGATATATTTAGAATGTGTCCCTGGAAATTCAGCTTGTGGTCAATGAGAATGCCAAGGAATTTGCCATCTAATTTGTTACAAATTTGGGTATTGTTTATTTTGAGATTTATAAGACTAGAGGATTTATTGCCAAACAGAATATAGAAGGTTTTGTCAATGTTAAGGGTGAGTTTGTTGGCAGTTAGCCAAAGATGGACTTTATTTAGCTCAGTATTTACTGTGGCATTTAGAGCAAGAGGGTCAGGACTGGAGTAAATGAAGGTTGTGTCGTCAGCAAATAGAATTGGTTTGAGGTGTTGGGAGGCATTTGGAAGGTCATTAATGTAGATGAGAAAGAGGAGAGGGCCAAGTATGCTGCCCTGAGGAACACCCTGAGGAACATCTGCCTGACTGTGCGTTTATTTGCCGTATGGCATATTAGTTTTGTAGCGAGTAGATTATCCCAATAATATACTCGCTCCAAATGCATTGTTAATATTCCTGTCAACCTTTGGAGATGAATGAGGTGAGGCGTTGCCTGGGCAACACGGTGAGGTGTTGCCCGAGCATATAAGCAACGCTTTGCGTAATAGTGGCTTTAGGCATTGTATGTACTAGCTATACCTATAAGTTAAACAATCCTTGTAAATATTTATTGTATGTATGTACCTTACCTAAATAAAATTGTATTGTATTGTATTGTATTGTATTGTATAAGTGTGGTCTAGAGCAGACACTTGCGAGATACTGTACCGACGCTCAGTGCGCTCAACTCACACCAAAGTATCACCGGTGTACTTCTGTATATTCGACCATATATATATATATAGTATCTTAGTGTCTGTGTTTATTTGTCACCATACTTTACGTAACAATAGAACCGTTACAGTTTCTAGTGATTGGCGTCACTCGTTTTGCGATTTGGCTTGGCGTTCCACCTCTCCAGGCTTCGCGATTCACCCTTAACGGGTACGCCGGGGCGCATCAGATCCCACGATCGTCGTCGCCCCTAAATCAACAACAACTGCCCACAGAGACTGCTTTCCTAAATGCCTTTCTTTTCCTTTCCTTTCCAAAACGAAAGGTTGGATGACATTGCCCGAAACGCTGCGCGTGCTAGTGGCTTTACAAGACTGTAATTACCATATTTGTATCCTCACATTCCTTATGTACATTCTTGTATATGCATAAATAAATAAATAAACATCCCATTACCCACACAAATGTTTGAAAAATGTGAAGATACTGAATTTAGAGATATACCCATAAAATAAAAGGTTCGAGACCCATCAGGTGAATGAAATATATCCATAACATGCACAAGAACATATGAAATGAAGGTAAAACTGCCGAAGACCTATTGGCCCATACGACGCATAATAAAATTAGATTGGGCTCGTCATCTAGTCAACATTTTGGGCTCGTTGTTAGCGTTGTCAACAGATTGAGTTCCTTATCCTTATCCTAAATCAACACAACTTATCCTTATCAGCGGGCGCATCCGATCCCACGATCGTCGTCGCCCCTAAATCAAAACAATCAATTATCTTTATCAGGCAATCAAAGACATTGATAACTTTCAATCTGCCAAATTATGAACATTGATGTACCACTGTGAGTGCCGCGTCTTTCACCATCAGCACACTTGCAGGCATCGTGAGGATTAAACCCTTACAAATTGCATCTACCATCAAGAAGAAGTTTTACAACGACGCATATGAGCTGTTTCAAGACCCCCTGCTGTCTACCACGTACTCACCTATTTGTGCTTGCGGTGGGGTTGAACTCTGGCTCTTTGGTCCCGCCTCTCAACTGTCAATCAACTGGTGTACAGATTCCTGAGCCTACTGGGCTCAGTAGGCTCAGGAATCATATTTACATATGGTTCATATTTAGATTCTGACCTTATCATATTTATATTATGTATGGAGTCAGCCTCCACCACATCTCTGCCTAATGCATTCCATCTACTAACTACTCTGACACGGAAAAAGTTCTTTCTAATGTCTCTGTGGCTCATCTGGGTACTAAGTTTCTACCTGTGTTCCCTTGTTCATGTTTCACCCATGCTAAAGAGTTTGTCTGTCCACCTTGTCAATTCCCCTTAGAATTTTGTAGGTGGTTATCATGTCTCCCCTTACTCTTCTGTCTTCCAGGGACGTGAGTTTCAGCTCCTTTAGCCTTACCTCGTAGCTCATACCTCTCAGTTCCAGAACGAGTCTGGTGGCATACCGCTGAATCTTCTCTTTGTCTTGTGTTTAACTAAGTATGGACTCCAAGCTGGAGCTGCATATTCCAGGATTGGTCGAACATTAGTGGTATACAGGGTCCTGAACGATACCTTACATAAGTTTCTAAAGGCAGTTTTTATGTTGGCCAGTCTAGCATATGCCGCTGAGGATATCCTTTTGATGTGGGTCTCTGGGGACAGGTTCGGTGTGATAACCCCCAGATCTTTCTCTGTATTTGACTTGTAGGATTTCACCTCCCATATGGTACCTTGTGTTCAGCCTTCTGCTCCCTTCGCCAAATTTCATTACTTTGCACTTTCCTGAGTTGAACTTTAGTAGCCATTTTCTAGACCATTCCTCCAGCCTGTCCAGGTCATCCTGTAGTCTCTGTCTATCATCATCTGTCTTGATTCGTCTCATAATTTTTGCATCATCAACAAACATTGAGAGGAATGAGTCTATACCCTCTGGAAGATCATTTACATATATTAGAAACAGGATGGGTACAAGTAAAGAGCCCTGTGGGACTCCGCTGGTGATATCTCGCCACTCTGATGTCTCCCCCCTCACAGTTACTCACTGTTTCCTGTTGCTTAGATACTGCCTTATCCACTGGAACACCTTACCTTTTACTCCTGCCTGTTGCTCCATCTTTCGTAATAGCCTTTTATGGGGTACAGTACTGTGTCAAAAGCTTTCTGACAGTCCAAGAAAATGCAGTCTGCCCACCCTTCTGTTTCTCACCTAATTTTTGTTGCTTGGTCATAGAACTCTATTAACCCTCTGAGGCACGATTTACCATCTCTGAACCCATGCTGGTGGTGTATTACAAAGCTATTTCCCCTCCAGATGCTCTATGAGCCTTTTTCTCGCAACCTTTTCCATCACCTTGCATGATATACAAGTTAGGGAAACTGGCCTGTAGTTCAGTGCCTCTTGCTTGTCACCCTTTTTGTATATTGGGACTACATTAGCTGTCTTCCAGCTTTCTGGTAGGTCTCCTGTTTCCAGTGACTGTTATACACCATAGAGAGTGGCATGCTTAGTGCTTCTGCACCTTCTTTTACTATCCACGGTGAGATTCCGTCATGCCCAATAGCCCTTGTCACATTCAGCTCCATCAGATTCCTTTTGAACTCATCACTGGTGAGGTCAAAATCCTCTAAAGGTTGCTTGATTTGCCTCCTCATTTAGCGCAGGGGCTTCTTGTTCTTTCGTGAAGACCTCCTGGAATCTCTTGTTGAGTTTTTCACACACCTCCTTGTCATTCTCTGTGTATCTATTCTCCAAGAGAATATGTATATTTGTATATATATATTTACTGTCACTAATTCGCATATACGTTTATCAACAGTCTATAATGATGCTTACGAGCTATTGTTGATTTAGGGGCGAAGACGATAATGCTTATAAGCTGTGATGCCCTCCCGCTAACCGCAATACATGTATTCCAAAAGATGTGTCGGGGGACAGGAAGCCAGAGTGTATTCATCTACATTTGGTTTTTATCGAGACATTTATCGATTTTATTTTTAACATATTTATATGATTCTACAGTATATTCCTTCAGATTTAATTGTTTATATAGACAATAAACATTATTGTTCCTAGAGCTGAACCCTGTGGTACTCCACTGGTAACACTTGTCTAGTCTGATAAATTGCCTCTGATTACTGGCAACATTTTTGTCAGAAATTTTTTCATCCATGTCAGATGTCACCCCTCCAGCATGTTGCAGTTAACATAACAATCTTTTATGTGGGACTCTGTCTAAAGCCTATTTAGGTCCAGATAAATGCAGTCAACCCAACCCTCTATATTTTTTTCCTGTTAAAACTTTGTGCTCCATCATATAAACTAAGTAAAACTTTTTCCAGGTGTTCTACCTATTTGGTTTTAATATATTTTCCAATGTTTTGACTAGTATGCTTGTCAGGTCTATAATTTAGAGGGTCTTCCCTGCAACTAATTTTATTCCCTTCCCTGCAACTAATTCGGTACAATGCCCGAAACGCTTTGCGTAATAGTGGCTTTAGGCATTGTATGTACTAGCTCTACCTATAAGTCAACCAATCTTTGTAAAAATTTCTTGTATGTACATTACCTAAATAAACATTTATTTATTTATTATTCTAGATTGGAATTATTTACCTGAATTTACCTGAGGGCCACTAACACTGTTTTGATGAGGACAGGATGCTGGCAGCTTGTCAAAGGTCTCCCCCCCCCATTTGCCTTGATCTTTTCCAGTTGGACTTTAAAATTTAACAGAGTTTTAGCATTTATGACTTTGTGCCATGGGTTTATAATCCTGTGGGTGAAAACGTATCTCCTGTTCTCCACCTACATTATGGCTTGTTGAGCTTGAAACAGTTGCTCCTCATTCATGTTACATCTGACCTTTTGAAGAAATTGTCCGAATCAACATCCTCCAAATTTTTCAGTATTTTAAAAGTTTCAAGTTTAATGAGATGAGTATATTCTAATGAATTCAATGAGATTTGCCCTGTCATGACTGGTTTGCAGTGACAGGTTATATTAGTCTTATTCCATATCTGCCAAAGCTCCTGTGATATTGATATACTATGTGTTAGTAACTTCAGGGATCCACTGGAGCTTACCCAGAAATTGACGTTTCATCACATTCAATGCTGGATTTTTTGCTTAATTTCTCTTTGCACTTTTTTTGCTTTATTTATTTAAAATATGCAAGGGAGTACCACCTCTGGCTGGAAGAAGGGGACCCTTAGCCTAGGAGGAAAGCACACACAACACATTATAACGGATGTTTAGGTCAGCCTCCAATACAGTTTCAATGTTTTTTTCTCCTACCACCCCTTCCTTTTGTGTTTTGTGTTTTGTTGTGCTTTAATAGATATTGACAGGTTACAAGATGAACATTGGTTGATACAGTGAGTGCTTGAAGGTTATAGATCTCTTGGAGCTCCTCCACTTCCAGACAGGAACCAAGGATGCAGCAGGCATTTCATTTATTTATTTGTATACTATATCTGGGACTTTGGGTCCCGGTAGTACAGTAGGGCTCATTCCAACTCACAGTCAAGAATTCTGGGTTCGATTCCTGGGTGGGACAGAAATGGTCAGCACATTTCCTACCATCTAATGCTACTATTCACTTAGCAGTAAGTAGGTACTCAGGAGTTAGTCAGCTTGTTGTGGGGGCTGCATCCTGGGCAGGGTCAGTAATTCGACCTGGGGGAGAGGGGGACTCAATATAACCCTAATGTGTATTAATACACTCTGGCTGCCTGTCCCCTGGCACAATGAATTATTATTATTAATTAAGTACTGTACTATAATTATTTCTTCCTAATGTTTATTGGAGATCTCTTTCTCTCTTTCAGATTTTATTCGCTGGTGAAAAGAGGTTTTCCTAAATACTGTATTTACATGAAAAATCTGTCATAATGCCAGATACCAAATATTTGATCTTTTTGTTGTTGGGACTCGGTGCAATCAGTCTCTGTCTTGGTAATGAGCAATACATTACTCCACAAGTTTGTGATAAAACATCTGAAAGTACATGTGGATGTGCTGCCACCAGCAGAAAGCAGTCTGAAAATATTGTTGAAACTGATGAGCTTAATGATAAGATAACAAGAGTGTCTCAAAATAATGACCCAAGTTTTAAATATAGCCAAGATGCCAACACAGTTGATAACTCAAGACGTACCAACCAAATGGTTGAGATTCCTGGAGGCAGATTTGTAATGGGTACCAATGACCCTGTTTTCCATGCTGATGGAGAACAACCTGCCAGATGGGTAGAAATTGATTCTTTTTATATGGATATGTATGAAGTGACTAATGCAGAATTTGAACTGTTTGTTAATGCAAGCAGCTACAAAACAGATGTAAGTTTCTAGTATCTCTTGGATGTTCTAATGAAACACACATTACATGTATTATAGTTTTCCGAGTGGTTGTCTAAGGTTTGAAAAGTCTAACTTATGGATCTTTCCACAAGTACACAATGTTAAAAAATATGCATGTGATACATGAGTTGTAAACAGGTAAATAGTAGATTGCCTGATCACTTCAACCCTTGCAGGGTGCAAATTATATATACATACAGTGGAACCTTTGTATTCTAACTTAATTGGTTCCTGAAGATGAGACGAATGCCGAAATGTTTGAATACTGAACAAAATTTTCCTGTAAGGAATAATTAAATTGGATTAATCTGTTCCAAACCACAAAAATAAATATATTAATGCAATAATTAAATGAAATAAATGGTAAGATAGTACGCACTTTACTTGCACTTAGAGTTGATGGCATATGTGAAGGTGGTGAGGCAGAGGAAGAGAGATGTTATTCTTTGGCAGGGGAGACCCCTACCATTATAATTCTGGTAGTTGTGCTTCTGGGGTTTACTCTTTTCTGTCTTGTTTTGTTTCCTTCATTAGGCTCACTGGATGCTTTTCTTAAAGGAAACTTGTCCAAGGATGATTGCTTTTGCCTGCACTTTAAAATGTTTCTAAAGCGAGACATAGCATTGTCATTCAACAGGTTTATAACATGATTGTCACTGTTTACCCGGATGCCCTGAGGCTGCTCCATTTGGGTTACAAGGACCTGTACTTAGAGGTGTTAGTCACTTCAACTTTGGTTTCGTCCACGCTCCCGAGTCCTTCCCAGGTTGGTGTTGTTCGTCCTATTCTTTCCCCCCTTCTGGTTCCCAAACATCTGAGGGTTTTAGAGTCGGGCAGGGTTTATACGGTAGTGAGACTTGGGCGACTTCAGGGGCTGCTCCATCCCAGTTGGCAACAGAGGCATTTGAGCCAGTTCTTCCTTCTGAAGCTTGTGTGTCTTACCAGCAGGCCCCATTCTTTTCTGCTGGACTCGGTCTTTTCTATGGGGGTTGAAGGCGTGGAGGACGGCTCTGCCCCGTGTCCTGGGCTGGAGAATCCTGCGGCTGGGGAGGAGTAGACTTGGAGGCTTGGGCTCTGTTTGACCCCGCTTGGGTGTTGGTACCCTCTTTGCAGGACAGGAAATGGCTTGGCGCTTTCCCCCCTGATAGTTCAAGTCTCCCTGTATGAGTATGACTTGGTGTCGGCTCATCCCCAGGTTTGGTTCTTCGGGGCCTTCTTTCCAGAGGTTTTCAGCTCGTCAAATCTAAGGAGGTTTGGGAGGCCATTCCTGCGAGACTCGGATTACGCCTCGGTGATGGATCTATCTTCTTTTGAGTTAGGGTCAACTTTTCCCTATTAGGTGCATTATGAGGTTCTGGAGTCTTCTTGGCTGGTGGACTGCACTTTCTTTTCATTGGGTGCATGGCATGGGTTTTGTCGGACCCACATGCTTAATTGGCGGGAGACTTCTACTGTTATACAGGTTTCCCTGGAAAAGGAAGTTTGAGTGCCTTAATGTGTGCTTGTTTGCCCATGTGCTTCCTAGGGATGTTGGCATTGTGCAGCTCCATGTGCAGGTTCCTGCCCTTTCGGCTGCCTTGGTTGCTTAGGACTTGAGTGCCTGTGGTGCATTTAGCCTCTGTGTTGCGTTTCTTTGCCCTTCTCGGGCTGTCCTCAGCAATCTGAGGACAGCTTGAGGAGGATGTGGAGGCGCTGGGTGTCAGCTCTTCCTCTGGTGCACTTGCCTCGGTGGCTCAGGTGTCGGCTGCCTTGTTGAAGGCAGCGACACCTGCGGCTGCGGTGTCGGCAGCCGCAGGTTTGCGTCGACTCTCAAGGAGGCGGTGTCTCTGTTTTTTGCTTCTCGCCACGGGTGTCGACAGGCTGTGCTTGTGCTCTCCTTGGAATCCGCTTGGGCTCTGGTTTTTAGGTTTTCATCGCCTTTTTACCCATTGCTGTTTGCAGTCTGCTGTCACGCAGACTGCATGACAGCAGACTGCAAAAGGCAGGCTGCCTTGTCTAGTTGCCGTCCCATGTCAGAATTGTTGGCTCTCCAGGGGGGGGAGGGCCGTGGAGGGCTTTCTCGGAAGGGTCGTGCCAGGGCTTCGGGGTTCCTCCAGTCATGGCAGGCCAACGGTACCAGTTTCTGAGCCGGTGCTTCCTTTGGAGCTGGCGTTGTCTGGTCGGCGCAATGATCGTGCTGCTCGTCGGTCGGCTTCTCATGAGGGGTGTTGGCCCTTTCGCGGATTGCCCCGTTGATGGGGCGATGCAAGGGTGGCTCGTGTTGTTTGCTCACGCCTGGTCTCACAATTCGTGGGCATTTCGAGTCGTCTCCTCTGGCGGCGTTGGGTGGCTCCTCCTCCTCTGGGGGTGGGTTCGGGGTTGGTGGTGCAGGCCTGTTCCTCCTCGCTTTGTTAGGTCATTTTAGAGTGGGTGCGCTAGGGCATGGTCGAAACCTCTACATCCCTCAGGTGGGTTTCCCCGCCTGTTTCCAGTTCCAAAATGGTACTGTGCGGATCTGAGGTTCATTCTGAACTTATCCTGTCTGAACCCCTGGATCTATTGCTCCTTTTTTTGTATGACCACTCTGTCCCAGGTCCAGCGTCTCTTGGAGTCAGGTGCATGTATGGTGTCTCTGTATCTCTAGGATGTGTATTTTTTTTTTTTTGAGATATATACAAGAGTTGTTACATTCTTGTACAGCCACTAGTACGCGTAGCGTTTCGGGCAAGTCCTTAATCCTACGATCCCCTGCCGCGAAGAATCGTTTTTTCATCCAAGTACACATTTTACTGTTGCGTTAAACAGAGGCTACAGTTAAGGAATTGCGCCCATTAAATCCTCCCCGGCCAGGATACGAACCCATGACATAGCGCTCGCGGAACGCCAGGCGAGTGTCTTACCACTACACCACGGAGACTGCAAATTGTATTGGCACATCTTGATTCATCTGGGGTTTCAGGTTAGGTTTTGTGGTGGGGCGTCAAGCTTTCCGCTTTCGTTATCTTCTGTTTGGTCTGAATCTGGCACCTCGCGTGTTCACGCGTTTTATCTGGGTCATGGTGACCCGTCTGCATCTGTTAGGGTTTTGGGTTTTTGCCTACCTCAACAATTGGCTGATGTGGGCTCCCAGTCGGTCTGCATGTCTACTCGGCAGGGGTGTGGTTCTTTCCCACCTCGCCGAGTTCTGGTTCCTGGTGAATTTGAGGAAGTTTCATCTGGTTCCATCTCGGGTTCGTATTTGGCTGGGTCTTGTATGGGACTCTCGGACTGCTTCCTTGTGTCTGCCTCTGGTGGCGTTTCTGTGGCTGCAGTCCCACCTTCAGCTGTTTCTGGAGGGCTCCCGAGTCATTCGGCAGTTGCTCGAACAGCTGTTTGGGAGTTTGAACTTCGCCACGCTAGTTTACCCGCCGGGTCGGGTTTGGTGTCGACTCTTCTGGTTTCCTCAGGCCCGTCCCTTCCACCACTCTTGTGATCGCTGGGTTCAACCTCCGGGGGCCTTGCATCGCCGGCTTCCTCTTTGGGTTTTTCAAGGTTCAGTACCGTGGTGCCTACCCGAGCCCTTGCTCAGTGTATTCATGAACGCTTCGTCTCTTGGCTGGGGCTTTGTGACCAGTGCTCACCAGGCCAGTCAGGGGCTGTGGATGCCATCATTCCAGTTTACTGAGGGGTATTTTGTGTATTAACAGTGTATAGTGTAGACACTGATAAAGAAGATCAAGATTGTTCACATTCACGATTGTTCTGCACCTAAACCTCTAACTTGCTCCTGCTTCTATCATCCCTGACTAGTACACCCAACTAAACATCAGCATACTATACATACACCCTCCCAAAGCTGGACCTCCCTATAAAAAATCCTTTTAAACAATGGACAAAATCCACCAATCTGAATTCTCTGCAGAAAATGTATATCTGAAGGAAAACCAGTGTTGAATGTAATAAAATGTCTCTTGCAGGGTGAGCCCCAATGGCTCCCTGTAGCTGTCCAAATTTGGCAGGAATCTGAATCCTCCTTAGAGCATGCCAAGAGGCCATAAACTTGAACACACTACTGTATTCACCTAATTGTGCTTGCAGGGGTTGAGCTCTGCTCTTTTGGCCCGCCTCTCAATTGTCAATCAATCAACTGTTACTAACTACTAATTCCCCCCCCCCACCCCCCGCCCCCCGCCCCCAGGAAGCAACCCGTAACAGCTGTCCAACTCCCAGGTACCTATTTACTGCTAGGTAACAGGGGCATCAGGGTGAAAGAAACTCTGCCCATCTGTTTTCGCCTAGTCCGGGAATCGAACCCAGGCCACAAGATTACGAGTCCTGCGCACTGTCCACTCAGCTACCAGACTCCTATGGTTCCATCAGTTGGAATGGACTTGGCCAGCCTGGTGAGTACTGGTCATGACACCTCAGCTGAAAACCAATGCAGCTGTAAACATGACATGGAGTGTTTATGGAGGAAGCCACCGAGGGAACAGAACCCTAAAAAAGCTGATAAAGCAGCTGGAAATGCAGCATCCGATGAAGGCTGATTGCAGTCTGAACCCAATGACTGCAGTAGTGGTGTAGGGGTGGAACTGGAGAAACCAGAACATCCCTCAAATCCACAACATCCCTCAAATCCACACCCTGCCCAGCAAAAAAAATCACCTGGGCATGGTTGAGGTGGCCACATTCCTATGGTGGTGTCCTGGCTGTTCCGGGTCCCAAAGTGGGACTCTGCAGATCTACAGTATATCCTTGATCTTTCAGGGTTTGAAAGCTTCATCCTCGTCTGACCTTCTGCATGACCATTTTGGCGCAAGTTCACCTGCTGTTATAGGCTGGAGCTTTAATAGAGTTCCTGGACCTTAAGGACATTTATTGGCACATCTCTATACATCTGAGTTCAGGGACTGGTTAGGTTTTGTTGTGGGACATCAGACTTACTGCTTCAATTTGAATCTGGCTCCCAGTGTGTTTACCAGGTTAGTTCAGGTTGTGTTTACCAGGTTCAGGTTGCTGTGGCCTTGCTTCATCTCGTAGAGAATCACTTGTTGGCCTACCTCCAACAGAGGGCCTGACGGCTGAGTGAACAGCACTCGGGTTTCGTAGTCCTAAGGTTCTGGGTTCGATCCCCGGCGGAGGCGGAAACAAATGGGCAGAATTTCTTTCACCCTGTTCATCTAGCAGTAAATAGGTACCTGGGAGTACCTATAGTACAGCTGCTATGGGCAGTTTTCTGGGGATGTGTAACAAAAAGGAGGCCTGGTCAAGGACTGGACCGTGGGGACACTAAACCCCAAAATCATCTCAAGATAAGAATCATAGAGAATTTCAGCTGGCCAGGGAATTGATTCTTTCCTAGATTGCTGGGTTCTGTTTCCTGATGAACTAGAGGAAGTTTCAGTTGGTTCCATCCAAGGCTTGGACTTGGCTGGGTGTCATTTGGGACATGCGGTCAGTTTCTACATCTCTGCTTCTGGTGGCTTTGCTCTGCCTGCCCCTTCTCACCGTCTGGTGTTGAATTGGCCCAGGGTGACTTGCAGGTTGGTTGAGCGGTTGTGCAGGAGCCTGCAGGTTGGTTGAGCGGTTGTGCAGGAGCCTGCAGGTTGGTTGAGCGGTTGTGCAGGAGCCTGCAGGTTGGTTGAGCGTTTGTGCAAGAGCCTGAACTTTGCCTGCATTGTCTTTTCCCTGGGCAGGACTTGCTCAAGGCATTATATCAATTTTTCTGGTTCCTCCTACAGTATTTTGCCACTCCTGAGACTGGTGGGTGAGGGGCCCCACCCGCCCTTCATTGGCTTCCCCTTTGGGCTTCAAATTAACGGTGGTATAGTGGTAGAGTATGGGGCTGGCAATGCCTTGGTTGCAGGTTTGCATCGCCTCACAGCCCCCAGTGGATTTTCTCATTGATATATATCACGCTAGTGTGATTTTCTGTGTGCATCATTCAATATTGGGTTTCTGGTGTGGGTATTCTTATTAATCCCCAGCACTCTTTGCCTCTGATGGGGAAGGTGGTTCAGGTTTTGGCCCTGGTTTCCAGTAGGTCAACAGGATTTCTATGGCTGATGTGATTCAGGATGGGAAGCCATCTCAGTGAGATACATTCTGGGAGCCACTTGGACTCTACAAAGAAAAAGTATTTCATTACATTAAATACAGTAAGAATATTGTTAAAACAAAGATTTTAAATTATTTGCGAGTCCTTATTTGCAATCCTTTTTATAATATAATTCTGTGATATTCAATATATTATACTTTGTTGCTATTGTCATCGACACATCTCTAAACCACACAGGCTGAGAAGTTTGGTGACTCGTTTGTACTGGAGGGGGAGTTATCAGAAGCAGTAAAATCTACAATACAAAATGCTGTTGCTGCTGCTCCATGGTGGCTTCCTGTGAAGGGAGCTGATTGGAGACATCCAGAAGGACCAGACTCTGATATCACTGGTAAGATATTTCTCTTGCACCACTGCTTTTTCTTATTTTCATATCAGAACAGAAAGCCATACAAGAGATAAAGAAAAAATCCAAAATATTTCAGCAACCAGGTGGCCTGGTCGACGACCGGGCCGCGGGGACGCTAAGCCCCGGAAGCACCTCAAGGTAAGGTAACCTGTAAAAACCTCCTCAGTATTGGACTCATTTTTACAAGTGAAGGTTCATATACAGAGAACAGCAAAGAAATTATTGAAATTGTAAAAAAACAGTGTTAGGACATGTTTAGCACCTCAATAAACAGCATGAAAGTGGAAGATCTAGACAGCTTCTTTAAGCATGATGTCCAAACCACTGAAAATATAACTGATATACACACAAACTCTGCATATTTTGAAGGAGAAACTGACAACATGCCCATGCACTCAGCCCTGGGTCCAGACTCATAAAATTCAATATTTATAAAGAAATGCAAAGTGCCAGTAGTGCAAGCAATTAGTATAATGTGGGAAAAAACTTGAACACTGTGAGATAACATAAATGCTTAAATCAGTAATTATAGCTCCTCTATATAAGGAAGGGAGCAATGCATTGCCTAAGAATTATAGACCAGTCCCACTAATGTCCCACATAATAAGAGTTTTGAGAGTGAACAGGAGTCAGATATCCAGTTTTATAGAGACCAATGACTCCTACAACCCAGGTCAGCATGTATTTAGAGTGGGAAGATCATGCCTTTTCCAGCTACTTGACTACTTGATTCTGTATCAGTGACAGAATCACTGATACATTAGAAGAAAAACAGAATGCAGATGTGATACTGTATTCACAGACTTTGCAAAAGCATTTGATAAATGGGACAATGGAGTGATAGCCCACAAAATGAGATTAGTAGGAATAACAGGTAAAGTAGTGAGATGGATATTAAATTTTGTCAAACAACTCACAAAGAGTAACAGTCAATACAATAAAAATTGAATCCAACCACAGCAAAAAGCTGTGTACCACAGGGCACAGTCCTTGCACCTCTGCTTTTCCTTATTCTCATATCAGGTACAGGTATAGACAAAAATACAAGTTCCAGCTTCATGTCATCATTTGCAAATGACTAAAAAATCAGCATGAAAGTTACTTACGTAGAAAACTTTGAAAACTACAGGTTGATATTAATTAAGTTTTGATTTGGCTGCAGAAAATAACATGATGTTTAACAGCATAACTTCCAGGTACTTGTGTATGGAAAAAATTAAGACCTTAAAAGAAATGCAGTGTACAAGACACAATCAGACCTACTCATACAGTAGTCCTTTCTCTCTCTTAGCTTTTCCTATTAGATCGGTATTTCATGTCGAATACAACCCAGAACGTGTCTGTGGACACGTTCTGGGTTGACCCGGTTTCTCTGGTTCCCTGTTCAAGGCCTTGTGTATCTCAGGTTGTCCGCAGTGTCATCAAGTGAAGCCAGCCTGTGGTCTACCCTTGTGCCCATGATGTTAGGAAGTATGCCCCTCTTTCGGCTGTGTGGCAATATGTCTTGGGATTATATTTGGGCGCAGGGGTTTTGGAGGTCAAGCAGGGTCCTGGCTTCCAGGTCAGTGTTCCAGACCTTCTGTGGCCTTGTGTTGCTTTGGGGCACCTGTTGTGGCTGACTGTCTCTTTCTCGCATTGAGACCTGCTGTACTGCCACCTTCCAGGTAAGTCTCACTTTCCTTCTCTGTGGGTAGTTAACTTTAGGGAGTTGACAGGACTTCCCACAGAAAACCAGCATTGAATGTAATGAAGCGCCAATTTTATTTCATTCTGGGTGAGCCCTGGAGGCTTGATGACACCCTCCCTCCCTCTGGTTGGTAGCTTTCATCTTTCAAGAACTGGATGGTGGGTGGCCTGGCTCACCTGGGCCGGCTCCCCCTTCCACCATGGGGGGATGGTATTAAAGAGTGGGGGCTTAGTTGAACAAATTGTTGCTTGTTTGTTTTCTTTCTGGGGAGTTTTTTTTTTTGCTATTTTGAGGATGTAGGTCACAATTTTCAACCAGTGATCCGTTTTGTTTCGCCTACCTTTCTGGGAGCCTTCCCTGGTCAATGGCAAGTATGATATACTTTAAATGTAAAGTGTTCATAGGTCATTGCTCCCTGCACCTCTCTGAGGGGGGCCAAGTTCTGGCTCGTGGTTCTCGGTAGGCAACAAGAATTCTGCGACTGATGACCCCAAATAATATAGCGCTATATCTGTATAGATAGTTTCAGAAAGTTTCCGGGGCTCGCCCAGAAACTGGCATTTCATTACATTTAATGCTGTTTATATATGACTACTTTTACTATATTTCATATTTTATTCCTTTATTTCTAGATCGTATGGATCACCCAGTTGTTCATGTGTCATGGAATGATGCAGTAGCTTTTTGCACATGGATGGGTAAACGACTCCCCACAGAGGCTGAGTGGGAACGTGCGTGCCGAGCTGGAAAACAGGAAAGGCTCTTTTCTTGGGGCAATAAATTTACTCCGAACAATCAGTACAGGTATTGGCTGCATATTCAATTTCAATAGATATATCTTAACTTTAGCAAATAAGTAACACAAATTTGCTGTTATTTAAGAATTTATGCAGTATTTACATGATGGTTGGATGTTACCTTTTTGAGAGGAGCCCTTTGGTAGTTTTCTCAAGCTATCGCTGAGATGGCTCCCCACTACTGGGTCACATCAGTCAAAGGAGTCCTGTTTGGCCTGTCAGGGACTCGAGCCAGAACCTGGCCCTCCTTACAGAGATTTTTCATAGTAGATTGTTAACATAATTCTCACTGGAAAACGTCATTGATGAATTTCAGATAACTGCAAGGGTTGATACGAGGCTGGTCACCTCATATTGTGGTTGCTGGCAGAGCCAGCTTGTGTTCTGGGTGGATGTCACTTCTGCCCCGTTTCGAAAGCGTTCTTGTGCTTTGTTTCACGAAAGCCTGAGCCGTCTTGGTCCTTGGACAGGGTGCTTTCTTTTGTCTTCCTCTCAGTTCGTGGTGGCCCCTTTGGTTCAAGATTGTTTTTCCAAGGCTTTCTTTCTGTTGGCATTGGCCTCTGGGAGTCGGGTTGGTGATCTTCATGCTCTCCTCCTGTGCAGGGGTTTCTGCTCTTTCGGTCTTGGTGGTAGGTTTGTTTGGTTGCAGCCTTCCCCTTCTTTTCTGGCGAAGAACAAGATGACCGCTTTCTGGAGGGGCCCTTGGGTCATTGATGCTTGGTTGGTCAGGCCGGGGTAGCATCATGTGTTGTGTCTGGTTGCGGCTCTTTGCTGTTACTTGCGCACCTCGACTTCAGTGGCCAAGGATGTGCTTTGGGTTGATCTGGTTTCCCCCTCATTCCTTGTTGCAGGGCTCAGGTCTTCCAGGTTGTCCGCTGGGTCATTAAGTCTAGCCAGCCTGCAGTCTATCCTCATGCCCACAACGTTCGTAAGTTTGCTGCTTTGATTGCTGTCTTTGGCAATATGTCCTGGGCTGACATTCAGGTGCAGGAATTTTGGAGGCTGAGCAGGGTCTTGGCTATGCGTTATCTCATCAACGTTCCTGGTCCTAGTCATCCTTGTGTGGCCTTGGGTCGCAGGTTGCAGACAGTTGTCTCGACTTTGAGTTGAGGAGCGAGTGGAGTCTGCCTCCCTGGTAAGTCCCCATTTCCTTCTTTTTGGTTATGTGGCTCCAAGGAGATGTAGGGGCTCCCCTCAGGAAACCAGTGTTGAATGTAATGAAACACCATTTTCTAGATGAGCCCCAGAGGCTCCCTGGCAACCTTCCCTCCCTCCCTCCGGTTGGTGGTTCTGTTTCCTTTTTGATGCTCAACCTCTGGACTGGATGGCTTGGGTATCCAGGGTGGTAGCTTGGGTTTGGTAGATGGCTTGGGTAGCCTGTATAACATTCTGGATAATGTGTGGGAGTGCACAGCTGACTGGTGGAAAATTAGTCACTCTCCAAATCTTCAAACTAATCCAGTATGTCCTTGATCCTTTCTTCCATCATCTCTGGGGGCCCCAAACCCCAGGGGATCCGGGGCTCTCCCCTCCTGCAGGGCCATTACTCCCTGTGCCTCTCTGAGGGGGGCCAGGTTCTGGCTCGTTGTCTCCGGTTGGCTAAACTCGTAGACTAATGCCCTGGTCTAATGTATTGCATATTAGCCCGATAGCTCCAGGGTGCCTCTGGGGTTCACCAAGAAAATGGCATTTCATTAGATTCAATGCTAGTTTTTTGTAGTCTGGAATGGATTAATCAAACTTTCTTTATGGGAAATGTTTTTTCAGTAGTCGAACGGCCTTCAGAAACCAGTTAAGTTCAAGTATTGAGGTTCCACAGTGCTCATTTAATTAAAACAATAACCAATGGATTAAACCAGTAACCAATGCATTAAAACATTAAACAATGCAATAAAACAATAAACACACTATGCATTTAAAAAGTAAACACTTAGTGTATTAAAACAGTAAACCAGATATTATCAATTTGATGAATATTTTGAATATTTTATAGCAAGGATTAATAAACATCAATAGAATTTTCCTTGTCTACCAATAATAAGTTAATTACTTAGGAGACTAATACATCTTACATTGCTCACAGGGCAAACATATGGCAAGGAACCTTTCCCAATGAAGACACAGGAGACGATGGGTGGGCGGGTCGTTGTCCAGTGACTGCTTTCCCTCCTAATGGCTATGGCCTGTATAACATCCTGGGTAATGTGTGGGAGTGGACAGCTGACTGGTGGAAAATTAGTCATTCTCCAAGTCTTCAAACTAATCCAGTATGTCCTTGATCCTTTCTTCCATCTGATAATAGTAATAACTAATTTGTGTCCATTGGACAGTTTAGCCAGTATACATACTAATATTTGTCCTCATTATATGACTGAATACCCAAATATATTTGTATCTTTATTTTTTATAATATGGTCACTACCTAATCAATTTTACTAAATAATATTTAATTGCATTCTCATATTATTAGTAGTAATAATGATAAAATCAGTAGGGAGAGAGGCAGACCGGGTCAACTGGCTGCTCCACTATCATTTCTTATGATGATGGAAACCACCCTGATGCCCTGAAAGTAGGGAGGATGTCAGGGAGCCACTGGGGCTCTCCCAAAAATTGGCATTTTATTATATGTTTTTCAAACAACAAGAAATTTAAACAGGAAAATGAAAGGAACAGTGCAGATGCTGAAGCGATCATACCAGTCTGAGGAATTGGAACAGAGAGCTATAAAAGAGATAACAAAAGTTCAAAATATTTTTTTACATATGCAAAATAAAAAAAAAAAACTCCATTATTATAGGACCTATACAGTACTTACAACTGAAGGTTTGTACACAGAGGATGACAAAGAAATTAGTGAAAGTAGTGAAATGTTTAGCTCACCAATAAACAACATGAAAGTTGAAGATCCTTGAATGACACCTAACCCCAGATAATATAACTGATATTAATACGAACGCAGGAGACTTTGAAAAAAAAACTGACATGATGCCCATGCACTCAGCCTCACGTCCTGACATGTGGAACTCAATATTCCTAAATAAATGTAAAGCACTAGTAGTGCGAGCACTCGGTGTAATATGGAGAAAGAGCCTGGATACAGGGATGATGCCAGCAGTACTTAAGCCAGCAGATACAGTTCCACTACACAAGGGAGGTAGTAAAGCTTTGGTGGAAAAACTATTGACCAGTTGCACTAACATTGCACATAATAAAGTTTTTGAAAGAGTGATTAACCACTTAACTGCGCCAACCGAGTATTCTCGGTCAGCGGGAAACTGCGCCAACCGAGAACTCTTTTTGACTTTTCGGTACCAATTCTAAATGTGTATGAGGTTGGTTGTGTACAAAATAGACTCTTAGGACCTCCAGTGAGAGGCAGCCATCTTGGAAAAAATTCCCAGAATGCCCTAGGGCTGCTGGCTGGGTTAGTACTGAATGAGCAACCATGGGTGGCGCACGCGCCTCTGGCTCCCAAACACCTGTCCGACGCGGTGTTGAAAGATAATGCTCTGTCAGTGAAATTCAAACCTTATTGTTTGAAGAACATAAGGGTCATAATATTGGTGAAGCTAGGCGCAATAAGGACCTAACACAAAGAGTCGGATGCAAGTGATACAGCACCTATGAAAACGATACAGCGAGCGTATCCAGTTGTAGCTCTGAGCGTCACCCTTGCAATCCTATGCTATCTCCAATTTATTTAGATGATACATAGATGAATCGTTTTCTGCATTCAGTGATGATGCATCTGATACAAGTAGCATAGATGAACAGTGTTAGCGGCTTCCATGGTGGTGTTTTCCATAGATATTTTCAAGAATACCTGAATCTCTTCCTAAACTGACACACTCTTTGAGGCTAGCTGAATCTCTTTCTGACTGACGGACACTCTTTGAGGCAAGCTGAATCTCTTCCTGTGTGGGACCATACAAAGCAATCTTTTCAAGACTACCTTACAAATTGATCTTTTCCTATAGTCTTTTCAATATTACCTTATGCTTTACAAGCTTGGCTACATACAACCTACAAGTACTAAAGCCAAGGGTGTACGTGAGTGCATTATTTGCAAGCACACGAATGAAGAAACAGGAAGCGAAAATTTATCTGTACCTGGTGCACTGAGAGCGAAGTCGCGCTGTGTACCATGGACTACTTCGTTGATTATTACTCACTTCCGAAGTACTGAGTGTGTAATACAGTGTGTTACTGTGTAAATAGTGTGTGAAACTATACATATTGTAATTTTAGTGAATTTTTAACAGGTAATATTGAGACAATAATCATTTATTGTGGACACATTACTGACACATGTATCACAGTTCCATGGAACATTATGAACATTCTACTGTATACATATTGTAATGGACACAAATATGCATCATATACGATAAAAAACAAATAACACCGCATTTGGAAATACATAAAACAAATAATTGAAAATATATTTGTGGCAACACCCAGTACTTGAATGGCCTGCACGACCGTGTCTGGGCGATTCACACACGGGTGACCAGGCCCTGATGATGATGCAGCGTACCTTGTCCACGTCCCCACAGCCAAAGTAAGTGGAATTCGGTATTTATTTTTACATAGACATGTTCAGGGAAGGGAATTTATCATTTTACGAAGAAAAAATAATTTTTTGGGAACACTTTATTTCATGCGCACCGTGGGAGTTTCACAATAAACTCGGCGCAGCACGGTAGTTAAGAATCAAATCTTCAGTTTTATGTAACTCAATGAGCTTCACAATCCATGGCCAGCATGGCCAGCACAGGGAGCCGGTCGGCCGAGCGGACAGCATGCTGGACTTGTGATCCTGTGGTCCTGGGTTCGATCCCAGGCGCCGGCGAGAAACAATGGGCAGAGTTTCTTTCACCCTATGCCCCTGTTACCTAGCAGTAAAATAGGTACCTGGGTGTTAGTCAGCTGTCACAGGCTGCTTCCTGGGGGTGGAGGCCTGGTCGAGGACCGGGCCGCTGGGACACTAAGGCCCCGAAATCATCTAAAGATAACTTCAAGATAGCATGGATTTAGTGGGAAGATCCTGTCTTTCACAGTTACTCAACCACTATAACAAAACTACAGAAGCATTATAAGAAAAACAAAATGCAGATGTTGTATACACAGACTTTGCCAAGGTATTTGATAAGTGTGACCATTGAGTGATAGCCCATAAAATGCAATCAATTAGAATAACAAGTAAAATGGAACATTGGATTTTCAACTTTGTCAAACACAATGCAAACAGTAACAGTCAATCAAATAAGATTAAGTCCAAGTGCAGTGAAAAGCTCTGTCCATGCACCACTGCTATTTCTCATTCTTATCTTGGATATAAACAAAAATACTGTACTAGTCACAGCTTTGTATCATCCTTTGCACATGATACAAAACTCAGCATGAAAGTTTCCGTTGTAGAAGACACCGAAAAACTACAGACCAATATTAATAAAGTCTTCGATCAGAGTTTGGCTCTGTGCTTGGCCAGAGTTTGGCTCTGTGCTTGGCCAGAGTTTGGCTCTGTGCTTGGCCAGAGTTTGGCTCTGTGCTTGGCCAGAGTTTGGCTCTGTGCTTGGCCAGAGTTTGGCTCTGTGCTTGGCCAGAGTTTGGCTCTGTGCTTGGCCAGAGTTTGGCTCTGTGCTTGGCCAGAGTTTGGCTCTGTGCTTGGCCAGAGTTTGGCTCTGTGCTTGGCCAGAGTTTGGCTCTGTGCTTGGCCAGAGTTTGGCTCTGTGCTTGGCCAGAGTTTGGCTCTGTGCTTGGCCAGAGTTTGGCTCTGTGCTTGGCCAGAGTTTGGCTCTGTGCTTGGCCAGAGTTTGGCTCTGTGCTTGGCCAGAGTTTGGCTCTGTGCTTGGCCAGAGTTTGGCTCTGTGCTTGGCCAGAGTTTGGCTCTGTGCTTGGCCAGAGTTTGGCTCTGTGCTTGGCCAGAGTTTGGCTCTGTGCTTGGCCAGAGTTTGGCCCCCCTAGTATTGTGCCTACTTTACTCCTGTGGAGAGTTCAGATTGTAAATCTTTAACCTGTACAGTAAAGGTTTATAGCCTATCCCTAAATTATTTTGTTATTAACAGCAGGGTGCAAGGTCTGGTGAAGACAAGGTCAAGAAGGGAGGATCATACATGTGCACCAAGGAGTACTGCTACAGGTAATGTTCTTTTGTGGCATTTACTGTTAATTACAATAAAATTATAGCACTCTTCCATTATTTTTACATGTATTGCATATCTAAATCTCTTTGAAATAAAAATCATTGCCAATTAATAGATCCAATTATATACAATTACTTAGCCCTTAGAGAGCAGTTATTGTCAAACGTCGATTCACTGGATAATGGGCTTATTGTCATTGTTAATTTAAAATATTGTTCTCTTGGTTTTACATGTATGATAATAATATGGATATAATAGCTCTTGGTAGATGTAATAGAGCTTAATTTGACACCTAAAAATATCCTGCTATCGTTTCATAATTACCTTACTATTTGAATGTAGTTATCATCATGTTACTATGCGAATGTGATAATCGTCATTGTTTAAAATTCCATAGTAATTACATGATATGTATACCAATTATGTTCATATGGCAATCACAATTTTATAAATGTAATGAAGTATACCAGGTCATCCAATCATCATTTGAACATAATAATAAAGGAACTACAGCAGGCTTATTGGCCCATATGAGGCAACTCCTGTTTACATCAGTATTAATTATTAATAGGAGCTGTCTTGTGTGGGCCAATACAAGGTAACTTCTATTTACACACAGAAATCACAATTGCGTGATGCATCAAATGAACAAACCCACAAGGGCCGTGACGAGGATTCGAACCTGCGTCCGAGAGCATCCCAGATGCTGCCTTAATCGACTGAGCTATGACATGGTCTAAAGGAGTTGAAACCGAAGTTCTACTGAACTTACTGGATCCTGCAGCCTCTCCAAGGCACAAACCAGGGTTTTACACAACTCCCCCCATGCACTTGAGCTATGTCAATAGGCCGTTCTCCCTCTTCGCCCTTACTGCATTACACAGAAATCGTACTTCATTACACACAGACATAGCTCGAGTGCATGGGGGGAGTTGTGTAAAACCCTGGTTTGTGCCTTGGAGAGGCTGCAGGATCCAGTAAGTTCAGTAGAACTTCGGTTTCAACTCCTTCTGGCCATGTCGTAGCTCAGTCGATTAAGGGAGCATCTGGGATGCTCTCGGACGCAGGTTCGAATCCTCGTCACGGCCCTTGTGGATTTGTTCATTTAACTTCTATTTATATTTATATAAATAAGAGCTCCCTCATTTGATCTAATAGGATTAATTGAGGCAGCTCCTATTTATATCAGTATAAATATGGGTTGCCTTGAATGGGCCCATATGAGGCAGTTCCTATATATATTGATATAAAGCAGAGCAGCCTCACATGGGCCTATTTATATCTAAGAATCGACAACTGACTTGAGAATGGTCCAAGACGGACTGAACGTCGTCGTCCCTTCACTTTCTAGTGTGTTGTTTGGTCAACATATTTATATCTATATTGCTTCCATTATACATACGATTGATCATTTAGACATCCAAGGTTAGTATGTTGAGAATATGTGGCTTGGGGGCAGTGTATTTCACTGACAGTTCTCGCGGTGACAGATGAGGCAGGTGCCATGGGCCACTACTCCCTGAATTTGTATGTATCTTGTGTAATTTAATTTCCTAAGTGTAGTCACAGGATGAGAGCTATGCTCATGGTGTCCCCTCTTCCCAGTACTCTTTGTCAAATAATGCTTTGAAACTACTGAGGGTTTTGGTCTCCATCACCTTCTCACTTAACTTGTTCCAACCGTCTACCTCTATGTTTGCAAAAGAAAACTTTCTAACAAAATTTCAGCACCTTTGTCTCCATAACTTGAATCTGTATCCTCTTGTTCTTGAAGTTGCTGGTTTCAGAAATTAATCTGTCAATTTGGTTGATTCCTATTATTTTGTATGTGGTGATCATATCACCTATTTCTGTTGGGAACCCTGTCGGCTCCCTGAAGCTATCCCACTGATATAGTGCTATCCTATTTGGGGGTCATCAATCACAAAGTACTTGTTGCCTACCAGGGACCAGCACCAGAATCTGCCCCCCCCCCCCTCCTCAGAAAGGTGCAAGGATCAGTGGCCTATGAATACTTTACATTTAAAGTATGTCATACTTGCCATTGGCCAAGGAAGGCACCCAGAAAGATAGGCTAAACAAAACAGGCCACTGTCTGGTTGAAAATTGCAACCTACAACCTCAAAAGAGCAAAAGAACTCCCCCAGAGAGAAAAGAAACAAACAATTCTTTGTCCAAATAAACCCCCTCCCCCCCTCCTTGCTTGTTAGTGCCACACCAGGTAGGGGGAACTGGCCCAGGTGAGCTGGGCCACCCACCCTTCAGTTCACCCCCAAATACTAGTCCCTAAAACTTAAGTAGGGCAGCTCTGGGGCTTCCAAACGGGCAACCAGCCTGGTACATTGCAACACTGAGAAATGCCTATGCAATGCAGCCCCTGCCTGATCTCACATAATATCAGAAGAGGGATGGGTGAATTGGAGGACAAGCGGGAAACAAGTCCCGCAAGACTGCAGGTTGTAGGTATCCTCGATCCTACAGGCAGCATGGCGGAGGCAGAAAGGATGATCGTCACCCTGAGGTACAGGCGACGAGCAACCCTAGAATTCGCACAAGGCAGGAGCGAGCTCAAAAGAGGGATCCTCTTGGGAGCATAGCCAAGCAAACATTGCGTCAGCCAGAAAAATGATAGGATGGATTACGAGAACCTTCAAATCCAGAGATCCCATCACAATGGTTGCACTCTTCAAATCACTTGTGCTGTCCCGGCTTGAGTACTGCTCAGTGCTCACTTTCCCCTTCAGAGCAGGAGAGATTGCTGAAATAGAGGGAATACAGAGAATATATACGGCATCCATAGACACGATAAAGCACCTAAATTATTGGGATCATCTCGAAGCTCTCCAAATGTACACACTAGAAAGGAGATGAGAGAGATATCAAATAATATATACGTGGAAAATACTGGAGGGCCAGGTCCCAAATCTGCACAGTAAAATAACAACGTACAGGAGTGAACAATATGGAAGAAAATGCAGAATAGAACCAGTGAAGAGCAGGGGTGCCATAGGCACAATCAGAGAACATTGTACATTATAAACATCAGAGTTCCACGGTTGTTCAACATCCTCCCAGCGAGTATAAGAAATATTGTCGGAACAACTGTGGACATCTTCAAGAGAAAACTAGATAGTTTTCTTCAAGGAGTGCCTGATCAACCGGGCTGTGGTGGGTATGTGGGCCTGTGGACCGCTCCAAGCAACAGCCTGGTGGACCGCTCCAAGCAACAGCCTGGTGGACCAAACTCTCACAAGTCGAACCTGTCCTCGGGCCGGGCTTGGGGAGTAGAACAACTCCCAGAACCCCATCAAGCAGGTATCAAGCAGGCATCCATAGTATATCGAGCCACCTGGGGATTTCCAGGGTTTGCAGGGTACACGAGCGCTACACGAACCCCAGGCACTGGGGCTAACTAAGCTGGTTACATCTGACCCGACTCTGATCACCCCGGGAAAGCCCCTGGGGTCACAAAGGAGGACCATCATCTACACCCTAGGCGCTGCCTTATCAGGTGAAAGGCAGAACTCCTCTGCCATAAAGGCAATACAAAAGGCCAGCAAATATAATAAAAATCACACTAACACCCTTGAAACCCCTCCCCCTGACAGTAAAACTAGCATTCGGAGAAAAACCCTGCGGGGGGGGGGGGGGAGCCAACAAGCATGGGGTTAGTTGGGCGAAGTTTTTTTTTTTTTTTTTGTGAGGGAGTTCTTTTGATATCTTGAGGACGTAAGTCACATTTTTCAACCAGATAGTAGTCTGTTTCAATTCATCTACCTTTCAGGAAAATGGCAAGATGATAAACACTCCCTGCACCTCTGTGAGGGGGCCAGGTTCTGGCTCTGATCCCCGGTAGGCATACAAGAACTCTGCGACTGATGACTCCAAATAGTGTGGCACTTAATCAGTATGCTAACATCAGGGAGCCAACGGGGTTCCCCACAGAAAATCCCAACTTCTCCATGTCACTACAACTAAACCACAATATACAGAGACTTTTTACTTGGATTTTTATGTTTCCTGGAGTTAACAAAGTTCAAAGAAAAAAAATTCTGATTTTTTTTTCTTGCACACCATGGGGATGTCAGCATTTGGTTATGCTGTTCAAGGGTTAAGGGCAAGGGCCCCCCCCCCTCAAAGGAGGAGGGGCCCCCCCTAAAAAGAGCATATCCCGAACGCCACAGGGAAGATAACCCTAACTGCGGAAGGGGAGTACTCCAAGAGCACACACAGAAGAGAACCCTGTGCACATGCAGCTCCAGGCATACAATAACTTCTGGCTCATGCTATGCAACTGCATATAAACAGCCTGAGAGCAGTGTTACCAAAACGCTACACGTACTCGCCTAGTTGTGCTTGCAGGTGTTGAATTTTGGCTTTTTGGTCCTGCCTCTCAACAGTCAATCAACTGGTGTACAGATTCCTGAGCCTACTGGGCTCTATCATATCTACATTTGTAACTGTGTATTGAGTCTGTCTCCACCACATCACTTTCTAATGCATTCCATTTGTTAACTACTCTAACACGAAAAAATTCTTTCTAACGTCTCTATGGCTCATTTAGGAACTAGGTTTCCACCTGTCTCCCTTTGTTCGTGTTCTGCCCGTGCTAAAGAGTTTGTCTTTGTCCACCCTGTCAATTCCCCTGAGAATTTTGTAGGTGGTTATCATGTCTCCCTTTACTCTTTTGTCTTCCAGGGACATGAGTTTCAGCTCCTTTAGCCTTTCCTTGTAGCTCATACCTCTCAGTTCCGAGACGAGTCTGGTGGCATACCGCTGAATTTTCTGTTAGTGGATGTGCGAGAATAGCAGCACACAAATGTAATGGACACCTACAAATCCAACGTACTTCCTGTAGAGAAGGAAGTAACGAAAGAATGAAAAAAAAAAAAAAAGAGCTGAAGCTGTGAATGGAAACAGCTGGAACACAGTTGGGCTCCATAAAACTCAATCAGGCTACAGAATCCAACAAGGCAGCCCTGTCTCAAAGGCCCTAAGCAACCACTAAGCTGAAATTTCCGCAAACCATTCAGTGGTTTGTTTTGGTTCTCCTACCTTTCTGGGTGCTTTGCTGGTGGTGGCATTTATGTTAAACTTCAAATGTAAAGTTTTTATAGACCATCACTCCCTGCGCCCCTTTGAGGTGACTGGGGTTCTGTCAGTGTCACTGGTAGGCCAATAAAAATTCCTGCAACTGATGGCACCTGAAGCATACAGCAGATGTATGGTTCCCAAATCTCAAGAAGCACATAAATAAACTGGAAAAGGTGCAATGGCACGCTACAAAATGTATTCCAGAACTGAAAAACAAGAGTTATGACGAGAGACTAGAGGCGTTAAACATGCCAAAACTAGAAGACAGAAGAAAAAGAGGTGATATGATCACCACTTACAAAATACTACCAGGAATCAACTAAATTGACAAAGCAGAATTCCTGAAACCAGGAACTACACAAACAAGAGGACACAGATTCAAGCTAAGGGAACAAAGTTGCCCAAAAAATATTAGACAGTTTTCTTTTGCAAACTTAGTAGACAGTTGGAACAAGCTAAGTGAAAAGGTGGTGGAGGCCAAAACAATCAGTAGTTTCAAAGTGTTATAAGATAGAGTACTGGGAAGATGGGACACCACAAACATAGTTTTCATCCTATAACTACACTTAGATAATTACTGATCAGTGTATGATAGCTTCAAGAAGCTGATGGGGCTCCCCCCCCCCCCCCGAAAAGACAAGTTGGATAACGAGAACCTTCCTAACAAGAGATGCCATGCCAATGATGATGGTTTTTAAGACATTAGTGGCTCTCTAGAGTGGAATATTGTTGCACAATAACAGCCCCATTCAAAGCTGGAGAAATTGCTAACCTGGAGAATGTGCTAAGATCTTTTACTGCTAGAATCCACTCTATAAAACATCTAAATTATTGGGACCGACTAAAATTGTTAAAACTGTATTCTCTAGAGCGCAGGCGAGAAAGAGATACATATTTTTCAGATTTTCACCTGGAAAATATTAGAGGAACTTTTTCCAAATCTGCACATGTAAATGACATGACATGAGACCAGGAGGCATGGCAGGATGTGCAAAATAGCCCCATTGAGAAGCAGAGGCACAATAGGTATACTAAGAGAGAACTCTTATCAACATCAAAGACCCAGAAATTTTCATCGCATTCCCTCAACACATAAAGGACATAAGTGACCGACCACTCATGGTGTTCAAGAGAGAACTCAATAAACACCTCCAAAGGATACCTTATCTACCAGGTTATGATTAATACGTCAGGCTGCGAGCAGCCGCATCCACCAGCCTGGTTAACCAACCCGCCGACCAGGAGGCCTGGTCAGAGACTGGACTGCAGGGACATTGATCCTCTGAATCATCACAGGGTAAAGTTGCCTCTTCCTCCCCCCCCCACCACTTTTCCCTAACATTCAATCCCACCTTTCTCTTGCAGTCCTCCTCAACATTCCCCTTCCATTTCCTTCCCCATTTTCCCTTTCCATTCCCACCCCATCTTCCCTTTCCATTCCCATCTCATCTTCCCTTTCCATTCCCATCTCATCTTCCCTTCCATTAACTCCCTCTTCCACATTAATTCACCCTCCCTATGTTCACATATTCCCTTCTCCATCTTCTCCTCCCTCTATTCTTTTCTGTTTCTTGTACTTGCAGTCATTGCGATGCGAGTTAATTTACCTTGGTTATGGCACTTTATTTTAGGATAAAGGATAAAAACACAGTGCAGTAGATAAGAATTAATAAAGTTAATTTGAGAATTACAGGTATATTTTTTTCCCCACAGATATCGA
This sequence comes from Procambarus clarkii, assembly GCF_040958095.1. Lineage (NCBI taxonomy): Eukaryota > Metazoa > Arthropoda > Malacostraca > Decapoda > Cambaridae > Procambarus > Procambarus clarkii. Next base: position 23,116,347 of record NC_091172.1, read on the forward strand.
TGTGCTGCAAGGAGCCAAAACACCCCAGATAGCACAGCTGGAAACCTTGGCTTCAGATGTGCTGCTCATAACCTTCCAGATTACCTCAAGAAATAATAATAGGAGTTTCTAAGTTGTCTCTTTCTTCTAACTAGGGATTTTTTCAAGATTCCCTACTTTCTAGGTACATATCCTATTCTTCCATATTTGTAGGTGATTTAGTATACAGTAGATTCTACCTAGGTTCTACCTACCTAAAATACCAAATGTCACCACCAGGGTCCCGATCTGGACCCTTGGATGTCCATGGATTCTTCTTGGTGTTTTGTAAATACCAAGAAGGATCGTATGTTCACAGGAGAAGGGTTCCCTTATCTTCCTGATCGGTATGAGTTTGATTTGACAGCAGCTTTTCCAAGGGCACGCTTCTGTGTGCTATTCAATCCTGTGGATTCATCTTTGCAGAGGTTTCCCTCTTTCTAAGTCTCCACTTCAGTTGGTCGTGAAGGTATTTTGCATTATCTCTTACAGAACCTTGCTTCCATGATGGACCCTGGTTCCTTTGAATTCGGGTTAGCATTACTTTTTTGGCGTTGTTATAAGGTTCTGGATTCATCCTGGGGACATGGCAGGGGTTCTGTTATGCCTGTATGCTTGAATGGCGTAAAGTGCTGAACGCTCTTCAGGTGTTCTTGGTTGACACTCCTTATTCCCAGCTCGAGCACTGCTTATTTGCTCCTGCTCTTCCCCAAGGATGTGGGTAAGTGGCAGCTTCACATTCACCTGCTAGTGCTGTCCTCTGCCCTTATCACAGATCACGGGGCTCATATGCACTTGGCAACAGTCATGCATTTTTGGGCTCTTGTGGAGCTTATTCTCCGATCAGGGGCCAGATTCACGAAACAGTTACACAAGTACAGTACTTACGAACGTGTACATCTTTCCTCAATCTTTGACGGCTTTGGTTACATTTATTATACGGTTTACAAGCATAAAAACTTCTCAATCAACTGTTGTTATTGTTATAAACAGCCTCTTGGTGCTTCAGAGCTCATTAACTGTTTAATAATTGTAAACAAAGCCGCCAAAGATTGAGAAAAGATATACAGGTTCGTAAGTGCTTGCATAACTGCTTCGTGAATCTGGCCCCAGCTCCGTGAGGACGTGGACTCACTTGGTTTGATTCCAGGTGTGGAGGGTTTGACATCTGCAGTGCCAGCGACCTTGCCCAAGATGCCTTCTCCCATCCTTTGAAAGGTGGTGGCAGCATTTTACGCATTTTGCCTCACATGTCAGCAGGCCCTCCTTGATCATTGTTTAGATATGGCTTGGTCCTTAGCCCTTTTATCTGCTGCTGCTTTTTTTACCTCTCCTCTTTCCTGAGGACATTGTTGTCTAGTTTTATCAATGGCGGCTTCTTTCTGCAGTCTGATTTCCCAACTTGGTTTGTGTATCCGAGGAGATGGTTGGCAACCATCTCCTTCTTTTCTGGTGAAGAATAAGTCATTGGGCTTCTGGAGATATCCATTGGTCATTGATACTTGGTTGATTCAGCTGGGGGATACATGATTTGTTGAGTCTGTTGGTGATTTTTTGTTACCTGTGTGCCACCGCCTCAGCCTTGGAGCATGCTCTTTGGTTTGATCCAGTCTCCTTGGTCCCCTATTCCAAGACTCATATTTTTCAGGTTGTCTGCAGTATCATGAAGGCTAACCAGCCTGCAGTTTATCCATGGGCCCATGATGTTTGCAAATACGCTGCACTTGTAGTGGTGTTCTGTAATATGTCTTCAACGGATATTTAGGCTCGTAGATTTTGGCAGACTAATATGGTCATGGCGGCCAGGTATTTAGTCATTGTCCCTGGTCGTCCTTGATCCTGTGTTGTTCTGGGTCATGTTCCCGATCATTGGTCTTGATTTCGTCTTGGTGCCTGCTGCCTTTTCCCCTCTCCGGTAAGTCCCTCTAATTTTCTCTGTAGTTATTTAGCTACAGGGAGCCACCAAGAGACTTCCCCAGAAGCCCAGCATTGAATGTAATGAGACACCCTCTCTCTCTCTGGTAGAGCCTTGGTGGCTACCTGTCTCCCTCCCACGTTCATCAGTTCATGACAGTGTTCATCAGCTCCTGAACTGATGTGTGGGCTGACAGTGGACTGATCACCAGGCCACCTGGCGGTGGCATTCAGTACTGTCAAGTTTTAGCTAGTTTTGTGTTTGCTTTTGTTTATTTTTTGTTTTGGGTTTTGAGTACTGGGAACCCAACTGTTGCTTGTAAAGCTTTGCTGACTTTCTGGATGCTTTTCCAGTGAAATGGCTGAATGTCATTTGTTCCTGTGCCTCATGTGAAGGGGGCCAGGCTATGGCTCTGGTCCCTGGAAGACCAAATGAGCTCATGCAACTGATGTGACTGATAGATTGCAGCAATCTCAGTGAAATAGCTACAGGGAGCCACTGTGGCTCCTCCAGAAACAGACATTTCCTTACATTCAATGCTGGATTTTCCCTGTCAGTATTTATGCAAAGAACTACTTTGTTATTCAGCCTGAATTCCTAACTATTTTTTTGTTTGTTTTTTTTTATTTTATATTTTTCAACACTTTAGTTCACTCTTGCATTTGTGATTAAAGCTTTGGATGGAGATGACATTCATCACTTCTTTCAATGCATTCCACTTTTTTTACTACTGTTTGTCCCTCATATAGTATAAGTATTTTCTTCTGTCTCTGACTCATTTAACTTTCATCCCTATGCTCTTGTTCTATTATTCCCTCATTTGGACCATGCTGTACATGTCGACTTTGTCTTTTTCCTTTGTTATTTTACAGTATGACTTTATCTTTTCTGTCCCATCTCCCCTCTAATGGTAGCTAGATTGATTTCCATTCATCAGTTTACATAGATTAGCTCTTATTTCAGACAGCAACTTTGATATGAATTGCTGGACATGCTAATTATTTTATACATAATAAGATAAGAAATCTATGCTGGTGCTATGTATTTTCAAATTGGCTGTGTATATAATCTTAAGTGAATCACTGTTAAGCTCTTAAAAGCCTTTTGTATGTTTGGTAATTTTCCATCTGTTATTGTTATTGACCAAGGCCGGAGGTAAATAATGTACAATACTTGATTTCATTTTCCTCAGCTTTAATTGACTTGGTTTCCTACATGATATCTGAAATAACACAAATCAAAGGTATCAGGAGGGAATTACAAAATCCTCATAATAATGAACTCTACAAAATGAGACAAATGAATATAATCTAATGAATAAGATATTTTTAAAATATCACATTCTTTCTTCCTTCTGATTGTTTGCTAATAGTAAGTAAACATAGCAGATAACTTAAATAAATACTTCTCATCAGCACACTAATTACATAATCTTAATCCCAGCCATAACAATCAGGAGGCCTTGGCAACCGGGCAGACTTTCTGGGGTCTCTCTGGAGAAAGTAGATCATTGTCACTGAGCATTAGCATTGCTCAGTGACAATGCTGATATGCAGAGGATTAGCATTGTATCCTATCTGCTAATTCACTATCTTAAATACCAAGTGTAGTTAGGGAGCCCATCCTTCCTGTCCCAATGTCATGGACTGGAGAGGGTCGATTCTTGTGATTATGCCCTCATGATTATCATCATGATGTTGCTTCATGGGAGTATCAGACCCACTGGACATTGATCATGGATAGATACTGTAGAATGGCATCCATCTGGATACGTAATGTTTACATAAGTTGGATTTTCATCAATGAGCTCAACCTGATCAACTAGGGGGTTAGTCTTATTAGACCGAACAAAACATCGAAGTAGCACTGGACCAGGAGACATAAGCCACAATATCAATGGACTTCCATGTGTTGAGCATCACTGAAATCTAAAAAAATGCTCATATGGGGGTTGTATTGGTTGAGGTAGATAAAAAAAAAAAAGAGATCTAATGGAGTGTAATGCATTTGGAAGCACCAGTTCCCAATGATTTTCTGCTAGATTGTGTAACTTTAATGTTAAATGTAGAGCCTTCCATATGATACGGTTATACCGTTCGACCTGTGTGATTCCTGTGGGGTGGTGGGGCATTGTCCTGCTTGTTGCAGTGCACTTTTGAGAAAGTTATGCCTTGAGCTCCTAGGACATAAAGGAGGTACCTCTGTCTGAATGGATAAAGTTAGGCATTCCACAAAGGTTAAATATTGCTTTAAGGCAATATTAGGATTAGCATTGGATTATCACAGTCATTATGTGCATGTTAGGGCATGGAAATGCAAAGGAAAATGTGAATACTTATCAATGACTGTTAGCATATAAGGATTATGGGTCGCTGATGGTAGTGGCCCCTTTAAATCAATACTGAATCGCTCCATAGGTCGAGTCTCCCAACCACTTGGACTGACTACCATCTCGCTTCATGTAGGTCAGCGTTCAATCCCTGACCGTCCAAATGGTTGGGCACAATTCCTTCCACCACACCCTAGGTATAGCTTAATGAGGATCCAGGCAGAACTCTGCAAAACCAGGCAAAAGCTTCAAACAGAGAAAGAAAACAATAAAACCCACGAAACTCTCCAACTGCCAACGAGCAGTCGGAAAGAAATGTCGGCTGCCGCGTGATAGCTTAAGCAGGCTGCGCCAGCTGCAGTGTGCCCCACAAGCAAACACACACTCACCTACCCAGGGTAAGGCAGAAAGCCCAAGACTCCAAAATGCAACCAAAGGACGAGGATAACTACAAGCGAGAAAGTCCTCTAACGGGGAGTGATTCCCGAATGCCCCAGGGAAGATAACCCTGACCATGCAAGGGCAGTACTCTCGGAGCACCTAGGGTAGGTGGCCCTAGACGCATGCAGCTCTGGTACCCAGGAACTCCAGGAAAACACACACCACAAGTGCAGGAACAGCCGTACAAGGCAAAATCCCAAAACAGGAAAACATGGCCCGAGGTGACATCCGACTGCCAGCACATCAGTCAAGAACTGAAGGGTGGGTAGCCCGGCTGACCCTGGCCGACTCCCCCTCCCCTTGTCGGGGGGGGGGGGGGGAATGTTTGTGGCGCCAACGAGCGGGGGGTCTAGCTGGACGAAGATTTGCTTGTTTGTTTTCTTTCTGGGGGAGTTTTTTGCTGTTTTGAGGCCATAGGTCTCAATTTTTACCAGATAGTGTTACTTTTCATACTTCCTTTTGCTTCTTTAAATCTATTCTCATAAAGGAAAGTTCGGCTCTTTGTATTATATTTGTAAATACAGTATTGATGAGTATCTCTTAACTTCTTCTTTTGTAACTAGGCCAATCCTATGGTTTTTTTCATATTGTGTTTCTTGTTAATTGCTTTAAGTATGCCACTTGTGAGCCATGGGTTGTTTAATCCTTTAGCAGTTACTTGCTTTGTGAGGAGAGAACAGTGAATATTGTAGAGGCTTAGAGTTTTGGAGAGAAAGATGTTGGCTAATGAATTTATATCCCGTGTATTGTTGAATTTAGATTCCCAGTTTATATTAAGAAGTGCATTAATGAGGTTACCTATTACTGCTTTGCTGTGTAGTCTAAAGGTAAGTTTCTTGGTATCTGTGGGTGTTATGTTCATGTTTGCTGAGAGGAAGGTAGGCTACTGGTCAGTTGTTCTGTCTGTGATTATACCAGAGGCAAGGCGGGCTGTTATGTTAGTCCATATGTGGTCCAGGGTTGTAGCAGATGTTTGAGTAATTTGTGTGGGCTTAGTGATTGTGGGGATTTGCATACAGGAGTTCATAGTTCATGCTGTTTGGGAAGTATTCGACTTGGGGGGGCTATTTTGTTGGCAAAGGTCAATGTTGAAGTTACTTCCTAAGATGATGTGATTTTTTATGAGTTTGTTGTTTATGATTAGGTTCCTTATATTATCTGAGAATGCAGTTGTATTAGTATTGGAAAATCTATAAATAACTCCAATAGTTAATGACGATTTGAATGAGAATTGAGTAAAGGTATATTCACAGTAGTTGTTTCTATTGCTAATAGCACTTGTGCAAGTGACATTATCTTGATAATAGATAGCTGTACCACCACCACTTTTATCAGGCCTGCAAATGTGAATGGCTTTATATCCGGCAAAGTTGTATAGTTGGGTATGGTCTTTACTTAGCCATGTTTCTGTTAAAATTATGAAGGATAGTTTAGTACCTAGTGCTGTGAGTAGTGCATTGATGTCATCAAAATATTTACCAAGTGATCTGACATATTGGTTGAATACTGATTGGCTTGCATTATTTTGGAGTTTGTTTTTTGCAAGGTTTACTGTGTAGTAACTGCAGTGGTGATGATCAATGTGCTAGTTATTGTAGATATGTGATAGCAGATTTAGTTTTTTTTTTTTTTTTTTTTTGAGATATATACAAGAGTTGTTACATTCTTGTACAGCCACTAGTATGCGTAGCGTTTCGGGCAAGTCCTTAATCCTATGGTCCCTGGAATACGATCCCCTGCCGCGAAGAATCGTTTTTTCATCCAAGTACACATTTTACTGTTGCGTTAAACAGAGGCTACAGTTAAGGAATTGCGCCCAGTAAATCCTCCCCGGCCAGGATACGAACCCATGACATAGTGCTCGCGGAACGCCAGGCGAGTGTCTTACCACTACACCACGGAGACTGTGAGTTCAGAGTCGATGGTAGTTTGCATGGAGTAAGAATGGAGAAGACATTAAGGATATTCTGATTAGAATATGGGGGAGGTGTGTGACAGTAAATTACAATAAAAATTACAATAAAAATTCAAATTAAAAAATAACCACAGATGAAAGTGGAATACAAAAATAATGGCATATGATTAGTAATTAAATAAACTTGACAAAATTACTAAAATTACACTAGAATAAAATGATGATAAGAATAAAAGTAATTTAAGTACAATAATAAAACGAGCAATCACAAAAAATTCTAGATATAAAAACAACTACATAACAAAAAATGCAAATACACGTTTGATAGGACCAAATAAAAAAAGAATGTAATTAGTCAACAAGGATACAGATGACAAGTAGAAAAAATAAGGATTCAATAAAGATTGACAAGAATAATAGTCTATTTTGAGATAGACAAGATTAATTTTTTATATATTTTTATAATATAAAAAATGCTATATTTCTAATATATGCAAAAAATACTAATCAATGTAATTAGACAAGTAGAATACAGGTGACAAAAATAAGGATTCAATACAGATTGACTTTAGAAAAAATAAACGGCAAAATTACTAAAATTGAAATATAATAAGCGAGGTAGATTATTTTCAGGTACACTGAAAACAAAACTTTACAATGCAAATAAACATAGCCAGAGTACAATGGAGGAAGGGAGTATGGAGAGACTATGTAACCTAGGTAACAATGCAACAATAGAATTTGGGTAATTCTATGGACCGACCTAGATTACTTAGCCTGCACTAGGTAACAAGGTTGCAGATCTCATAATTTTTTTTTTAAATATTGAACAACGTGGAGGATATCAATCTAGACCACTTCTTGAAAAGATCAGATGTAACAAACATGGAGTAACGTAACTGTTTCAAGCTCAACAAGTCACACTGTAGGACTGAGAACAGATGCTTTTTCCACCCCCAGGGTTATAAACTGATGGAACTGCCTACCCGCCGAAGCCGTAAAGGCCAAAATATTGTTTAATTTTAGAATCCAGTTAGGAAAAAATCGTGATAAATGGAGAGTTGGTTGGAACTTTGACAAGCCGCTGGCTTCCTGTCCTCGTCAAGGCCACTAGTGTTTATTTATTTTATTTTTTAAAATATACAAGAGTTGTTACATTCTTGTACAGCCACTAGTACGCGTAGCGTTTCGGGCAGGTCCCTGGAATACGATCCACGCCGCGAAGAATCGTAATTAGTGGCCCTCGGGTAAATAGATAATTATTCATGAACTTCAGGCGTATTTCATATAACCAACGCTCTCCTCTATTCTTAATTCATGGTTTTGACACATTTAACATAGTAGTGTGCTACAGTACTTCATTAAGAAATGTACGTCAATAGAGCAAAACAAAAAAAATGAAAAAAGAAGAGACTTACGTATGTGACGTAGTGCAGCCATTATAATGGAAGGCATTGTTTGATACATCACAGTGTGTGTGTGTGTAGTCCGTGAGGGTGTTTGTCTGAATTGAGCATAATTGTTTAGGCTAAATTTATCCCACCATGGGAGACTATTGAGTAGTGAGGGCGTGGCTGAAGCCGGGGCCGCGGCACCCCTCTGCACACACTTCAGGACAATGGCCTCAAGCATTGTACATATGTAATTGCTAATACATTGTTACTTTTTAATAAAAATTTTTAGGTAACCGAGCTTGTTATAAATGCTTAAATAATTAAAACTTGAAGAGTTACTTAAGAGAGCCAGGATATAAAGGATGTTAAGGATCAATGTTTGTTTACATGGTGGGAACTGAGCGAGGGTGAAGGGTAATTGTCTTTAGTTGTGTGTTTCCTCAGCACCAACAGCCAGCCACGCTCCTTCACCACCACACCAACACGGCCATCACAACAATGGCTGATCTAGAGTGGAAGCCTTTTTCCTTAACGTACGTGGAGTATCCTCAAGGTAGGTGTCTGGGTCGCCTGTCGCTACTCAAGATGTCAAACTCGTTTACTATGGAGGGCTAGAGTTTTGTGTGATTCTACATGATGAGGACCATGTCAGGGAAGACTTGTTCCTCTAGTGGCAAGCGTGAAGCACTCGTAAAAGAAAAAGTATAGTAATAATACAAATGACACTTTTATAACCTTGTGTTGCTAAATTATGTACTTGCCATCTTTTGACCTGCCAGATTGTATCAAAGTTTGTAACAAATGACAGGTACATCACCATTGGGTATAGAATTATTGTGTCGAGTTGAGAGAAAAAAATAAATTTTATAATGTTTTTTACAATAAAAAATGATAAATGAACAGAAAGCTTTCTGAATGAATACAGTACATCAGTGTTTGCACTAGAAAGATTAGACAGCATCCCATTACCAACACAAATATTTAAAGGAAGTGAAGAGAATGAAATGACATAATCAGGGAGAGCATTGACAGACTACAAGACTCGAATGTCCCAGGTGTGAACGAAATTCAATCCACGCTCATTACGGAACTGGTAGATAAACTATGCCTACCATTGAAACTCTCTTTCAGAAAATCTTTGGTCCAAGGGATAGTCTCCCTAAATTGGAAATATGCAAATGTCACCACTATTTAAAAAAAAAAAAAAAAGGCAGAGAGAGCTTGGCAGAAAACTATCATCCTATCAGCTTAACCTCGGACATCTTCATGCTCATGGAGACAACCCTAAGGAAGGGAATCATTCGCCGTCTCACAGTGGATAATCTTGTAAAATCAGCACAACATGGATTTGTTAAAAATAGAACTTGCCTTACAAACCTACTCACATTTATGAAAACTAATCTGCTTTTCAGACAAAAAACTTCCGGTAGATTTTATTTTATTTTTGTTTATTTTTTTTATATAAAAGAAGATACATTGGGGTTTGTTACATTTTTGCAAAGCCAATAATGTGCATAGTGTTTTAGGCAGATCCTTAAGTTAACCAATAAAAGTATTAATAGGTTCATTGTAACAGAATTTGAGTTAAACATAATTACTATATATATATATATATATATATAATATATATATATATATATATATATATATATAATATATTTTGTAATGTACCTAGTAGCCAGAACATCGTACTCGGCCTACTATGCAAGGCCCGATTTGCCTAATAAGCAAAGTTTTCCTGAATTTATATATTTTTCCCAATTTTTTCTTATGAAATGATAAATCTGCCCATTTCATTATTTATAAGTTGTTGAAATTTGAATTAAAACTAACGTAGATATATGACCGAACCTAACCAACCTTACCTAACCTATCTAAACCTTATCTAAACTAACACAACTAAGTCGATAATTTATGTTCCTAATATAATATAATAATAATAATTAAAATAAACTAATGGAAACAATTTATTGAAAATAAAGAAAATCACTCGGCCTATTAGGCAAATTTGGCCTTGCATAGTAGGATAAGAAGTGCATTCTGGCTACTAGGTAGCCAGAATGCACTTCTTGGTGTAATTACCTAAGTGTAATTACCTAAGTGTAATTACCTAAGTGTAGTTACAGGATGAGAGCTACGCTCGTGGTGTCCCGTCTTCCCAGCACTCTGTCATATAACGCTTTGAAACTACTGACGGTCTTGGCCTCCACCACCTTCTCACTTAACTTGTTCCAACCGTCTACCACTCTATTTGCGAAGGTGAATTTTCTTATATTTCTTTGGCATCTGTGTTTAGCTAGTTTAAATCTATGACCTCTTGTTCTTGAAATTCCAGGTCTCGGGAAGTCTTCTCTGTCGATTTTATCAATTCCTGTTACTATTTTGTATGTAGTGATCATATCACCTCTTTTTCTTCTGTCTTCTAGTTTTGGCATATTTAATGCTTCTAACCTCTCCTCGTAGCTCTTGCCCTTCAGTTCTGGGAGCCACTTAGTAGCATGTCTTTGCACCTTTTCCAGTTTGTTGATGTGCTTCTTAAGATATGGGCACCACACAACAGCTGCATATTCTAGCTTTGGCCTAACAAAAGTCATGAACAATTTCTTTAGTATATCGCCATCCATGTATTTAAATGCAATTCTGAAGTTAGAAAGCATAGCATAGGCTCCTTGCACAATATTCTTTATGTGGTCCTCAGGTGATAGTTTTCTATCTAGAACCACTCCTAGATCTCTTTCTTTATCAGAATTCTTTAAAGATTTCTCACATAATATATAGGTTGTGTGGGGTCTATGTTCTCCTATTCCACATTCCATAACATGACATTTATTAACATTAAATTCCATTTGCCAAGTGGTGCTCCATATACTTATTTTGTCCAGGTCTTCTTGAAGGGCATGACAGTCATCTAAATTTCTTATCCTTCCTATTATCTTAGCATCATCAGCAAACATGTTCATATAATTCTGTATACCAACTGGTAGATCATTTATGTACACAATAAACATCACTGGTGCAAGAACTGAACCCTGTGGTACTCCACTTGTGACATTTCTCCATTCCGATACATTGCCTCTGATTACTGCCCTATTTACTGATTACTGATTGCTGTGTGTGTGTGTGTGTGTGTGTATTAAAAACACACACACACACACACACACTATCTGGACCTAAAAAAGGCTTTCGACAGAGTTCCACATAAGAGGTTGTTCTGGAAACTGGAAAATATTGGAGGGGTGACAGGTAAGCTTCTATCATGGATGAAAAATTTTCTGACTGATAGAAAAATGAGGGCAATAATCAGAGGCAATGTATCGGAATGGAGAAATGTCACAAGTGGAGTACCACAGGGTTCAGTTCTTGCACCTGTGATGTTTATTGTCTACATAAATGATCTACCAGTTGGTATACAGAATTATATGAACATGTTTGCTGATGATGCTAAGATAATAGGAAGGATAAGAAATTTAGATGACTGTCATGCCCTTCAAGAAGACCTGGACAAAATAAGTATATGGAGCACCACTTGGCAAATGGAATTTAATGTTAATAAATGTCATGTTATGGAATGTGGAATAGGAGAACATAGACCCCACACAACCTATATATTATGTGAGAAATCTTTAAAGAATTCTGATAAAGAAAGAGATCTAGGAGTGGTTCTAGATAGAAAACTATCACCTGAGGACCACATAAAGAATATTGTGCAAGGAGCCTATGCAATGCTTTCTAACTTCAGAATTGCATTTAAATACATGGATGGCGATATACTAAAGAAATTGTTCATGACTTTTGTTAGGCCAAAGCTAGAATATGCAGCTGTTGTGTGGTGCCCATATCTTAAGAAGCACATCAACAAACTGGAAAAGGTGCAAAGACATGCTACTAAGTGGCTCCCAGAACTGAAGGGCAAGAGCTACGAGGAGAGGTTAGAAGCATTAAATATGCCAAAACTAGAAGACAGAAGAAAAAGAGGTGATATGATCACTACGTACAAAATAGTAACAGGAATTGACAAAATCGACAGGGAAGACTTCCTGAGACCTGGAACTTCAAGAACAAGAGGTCATAGATTTAAACTAGCAAAACACAGATGCCGAAGAAATATAAGAAAATTCACCTTCGCAAATAGAGTGGTAGACGGTTGGAACAAGTTAAGTGAGAAGGTGGTGGAGGCCAAGACCGTCAGTAGTTTCAAAGCATTATATGACAAAGAGTGCTGGGAAGACGGGACACCACGAGCGTAGCTCTCATCCTGTAACTACACTTAGGTAATTACACTTAGGTAATTACACACACACATACATACAGTGGCACCTCGAGATACGATTGCCCCTACTTATGATAATTTCGAGTTACGATATAAATTTCATCGAAAAATGCGAATCGACATCCGATGGTGTCGTCGACTTTCGATATTTGTTGGTACACGTTCGGGTCGACCGAGCGCGTGGTTCCCAGTCACGCGACCGACCTACCTCAGTTTACTATAGCTGCCCGCTTAGTGACGATCGCGCCTATAAGAAATTCCGCTTTTGTGGTGATTTTTTGCATTTTGAACATTAAAGTAATTATTATATATCACACCATGAGTCCCAGGAAAGTCAGTGGTAAGGCTTAACATATGAGATCCCTTGTAAGAATGACCATAGAGCAGAAACAAGAGATCATTCGTAAATATGAAGATGGTGTGTGGGTAGGTGAACTGATTACGCAGTACAACAAATCTCAGTCAACGATATCCACCATACTGGCTAAGAAAAAGGACATTATGAGTGCTAAAGTGACAAAAGGCGTATCAATAATCATGAAACATAGACCACAAACACTTGAGGATGTTGAACAGTTATTATTAATTTAGATACACAACAAGGAGTTAGCGGGTGATAGCGTTTCGGAGGCCATCATTTGTGAAAAGGCAAGAAAATTGCATGAAGACCTTTTAAAGAAAACCCCTTGAACGAGTGATGCAGAAGTGAGAGTTTAAGGCAAGCAGGGGATGGTTTGAGAAATTTAGAAAAAGAAATGGAATTCATGATATGAGGCATGGGGAGGCTGCCAGCTCGGACAAACCAGCGGCTGAAAGATTCATTGGCGAATTTAAAGATTTTGTGCAGAGTGAGGCATACCTACCACAACAAGTGTTTAATTGTGACGAGACAGGGCTATTCTGGAAAAGATTTCCAAAGAAAACATACATTACCAAGGAGGAGAAGTCATTGCCTGGACAAAAGCCTATGAAAGATCGGTTTACTCTTGTGTTGTGGTAATGCGAGTGGCGATTTGACAGCTGAGGAAATTTCTTCAGGGGAGGATGTGCCAATACAGAATGTCTCTTCCTCAACAATTAAGAAAATGTGTGCAGCATGGGAAGAATTGCAAACCTTTGCTGAAACGACTCACCCAAATCAAGCTGCAGTAGGTCGTTGCCTTAACCTATTCAAGGACATTGTGATGCATCTTTACAGACAAATGTTAAAACGAAGGGAAGAATAAATGTCTCTTGACAAATTTGTATTGAGACAAACAATCACTGAACCACAACCAGGTCCTAGTGGTATTCAGGCAAAACGTAGGAGAGAGAGTATCCCAGAGAGTACCCCTTCCATTATCACATCACTGCCTGATGTGATAATGGAACGGGACTCCCCTTCCAAACAGTAACAACTCTCCTCCTCCCCCCTCATCACCATCTTCCATATGCCATCAAGAGCCCTCCATAAAGGTAAGAGAAACTTAGGTACTGTATTGTAGTTAGAAAAAAACTTTGTATTCAGTATAAAATGTATTTGTATGTTAATATTTTGGAGGGTGGGGAACGAATTAATTCAATTCCCTATATTTCTTATGGGAAAAATCGCTTCGACTTGCGATATTTCGACATACGATTCGTCTCTGGGAACGGATTAGCATTGTATTTGTTAATTCCCAAATTCAGTATAGTTGTATACTGTATCAACAATTGTAGTATAGTTGATTCATTCTTAAAAACATTAATTTACTATCGTAAGTGGAGTGTTCCTGTGGTAATTCCTTTGGTAGACGACCTTGGGTGAGACTGGGTCAGTAGGCAGGGCTCTCACTTTGCGCCTCTCCTCCCCCTTCACCACCCTTACTCCGCCTCCCTCACATTTCCTCCTTCCTTGCAGTCAAGTGGATTAGGTATAGTAGATATACTAGTCTGTATTTGAAAGATTACTTAAATGTGTAAATATTTAAGTCAGGGTTAATTTTTTATATAGCCTGTGAATTAATCTAAAGATTAATTAAAGTAGCTTATATGTTTCTAAGTATTATCAGTAATAGGAATTTTGTATGTCATAATATTAACTAATCTATAAGAATTGACATGCCATGATTTGGGTAATCTGTTAGTTTATATTTACAATATTCGTGTATTACATTTGTTCAAGATAGAATTCATCATTGCTGGGTACTGAGAATTCAGGGATTGAAGTAAGATAAGCTTGGTTTTCAGGGACCCAAGTAGAAGAAATGAAGTGATTTTAGCTGAAGGTAAGGTGTGTGTATTAATTTGTGGGTTTATCAAGTTAGAATCATGTTGGTATTTTATGTCGGTTCATTATTTACATTCTTGTTCTCCTAATCTTTCTCACATTCCCATTTCTGTCATGCTATTCCTTCAGCTCATTCTTTTTTAGTTTCCTGTATTACACTTGATTGATAACCATCACGTAATAAAGATGAATGTGAGACAGATATGGAGTGGCAGTGAGAGAATTTCTGTTGGACGCAACAAGTGACATCACTGGAAATGCTGCAAGATCTTTTGGCATTGAATATCTTGGTTAGATCAACAGTGTCTAATTACTTCCATGCACCATATATGACCCTGTTGTACTGCTGCCTGTTCGTCTTCTTGTCTGACTGAAGTGATGTGCATTTTATAGTGCACATCATAATACTTATGAGTAGCAAAAGTCTGAGAAATGCAGCATTTCTTATGTCTTGCTTTATTGTCATATACTGAAAGTTAATTCTAAAGATGTTGATGTGTAATTTTTTCTTGCAGGGGATACTATAGGAAAAGTCTTGGCAATAAGCAGCTTAGCACCAGTAGCCATTATTGTTGGATTTATTACTCTGATTCTCTTCAGACGAGATTTACACACAGTAAGTAGTTTCTGTCATGAATGTTTGTAGTGTGTCTTAGGTACAGTGGTTCACCCAAGAGCATGCTTTAGGGGGACGATGATTAAATCAAAGTTAATATTTATGTATATTCAAAGTTCTGAACAGCATATCCTCCAAGTCTAATTTTCATACCAAGTCTGATCTGTATTTTGATATAAAATATTTTGTTTATTACGTACCTCATTTTGGGGAGTTCTGTTATTGATAATAATAGGACATCTTTGTGTACAGTGGTGTCTCCAAGGTCCACACTTCTCTATAAATGATCACTCTAAACATTTCACCAAATTCAGCCTCCGAATCTTTCACCACATTTCAAATTTGTCAGAGAAAATCGATTTCAGAGGGGGGGGGGGGCGCTGTGAAATTCAGATCATTAAGTAAAATAATTTCCTGCAGATTATTAAAAACCTTGCATTGTACATGATGAAACGCCACTTTTTGGTAGAACTCCAGTGGCCCCTTGAAGCTGTGTTGCTAAGATTTCTCCATCTAATGGGTTGCATCAGTGCAGGAGTTTTATTTGGCCTACCAGGGACCAGAGCCAGAACCTGGTCCTCCTTCCCCTTACAGATGTGCAGAGAGCACGTGACAATTCACCACCCCACCGGGAAAGCATCCAGGAATTCGCCGAGGCTTTACAGACTCCTGTAGGGCTCACAGAAAATGAAGCCTCAAAACCACCAAACAACTCTATAAATGATTCAAATGAAACAATAGATTCACTCAAAACTAGCATGAACCATGCTAGAACTAAGGGAGCCGATTAGTTCTGGAGCCGATGAAGCTCCGTCACCCTCCCTTTCCCAGAGTGTCAATGTGTTTCATCGTCATAGAATTGATGGTGGGGTGGGCAGGCTGACCTGATATACCTCCCTCATTCCCCCGAATGAGGGAAAGGTGGGGTAAACTGGCATGCCCCAGTTTTACAAAATGTTGGGTTTGGTTTCATTGTTTGGGGGAGTTCTTTTGGTAATATTGTGGCTGCGGTCTCGTTTTTAACCATGCAATAGTCAGTTTTGGTTCACTTAACTTTTTGGGTGCTTCCCTGGTGGTGGCAATTATGATTAACTTTAAAGATAAGGTGTTCATTGGCCATCACTCCCTGCTCCTCTCTGCAGGGGCCAGGTTCTGGCTTGTGGTCCCTGGTGAGCCAATAGAGCTCTGCGATTGATGGCACCTAGTAGTATGTCACTAATCAGTGTATGATAGCTCAAGGGAGGACCCTCCAGGGCATGCCCAGAAATTGGATTTTCATTACATTCATTGCTGGTTTAATATTATTACAGAACATATTCTGTTTACAAAAATACTGTACAAGATTAGTTATGGTCTTTTAATTATATTTTGCTGGTGGCATTGAAGGTAGCGATATTTTTGCAAGAATTGTTTTTTGTATATTTAAGTACTGTACTTTACCATTTTCAGATTTTGCATAATACAGTAATTTAAAAAGATAATCTAATTATTCATGGTTCAATCTTTTTACAGATAATGTTTTTTTTGGGGGCTCTGTTAAATGAAGCAATAAACTTGGTACTGAAGAGCATAATAGCAGAGCCACGACCTATACAGAGAGGTGGACTCTACACAGAGTATGGGATGCCGTCCTCTCATTCGCAGATGATGTGGTTCTTTGCAGTATACTCAGTACTCTTCTTAATTTTCAGGTGAGATAATATTGTTAACAAAATACAGTATAGCTCAATAAATTTCTTTATTACATATGCTGTCATGCATTACAGTCTTAACACTTGTGGTGCAGCTTGTTCAGATTTATCACTTCCTAGCTAACAAAGGCAAGCTGGGAAAATATAGGCAACCTTATTTTAAAAATAAAAATTTTAACATTTACATCTTAGTATACAACACAGGAATTGTTGTATACTGTAAGGAAATATATTCTTCAGTTCTGGAAATAGCAATAATATTTGATTACTATATTATTTATAAATAAATAACAATTTATATTTGAATTAATTATCCGTTATGGTCATAAACCAAGGAAATTGGGACGTTTCTCATTAGCTTATCTGAGTTTCAGAGCCTTGTACCGATTGTGGGGCTAACCATTTGAGCTCTCGGAAGTAAAAGCAATTTGCCATGTGTTAATAACACTTTCGTGTTCCCGGCGTGCCTGCCCCAACCCACCCCAAGGTGGGCCTGTCATTTCTCGTGTCGTGCACCCACACTAAAATGTGCATACTTTTTTTTCAGTTTTCTCACGTCAATTTTCGTGTTACATCGTTCATTTTGGTATCAAAATGTTTGCAATAGAATTCTCTAAAGGGATATGTGCATATAAGGTCAAAAAGCCCGGCGTGCCATCCAGAGCAAACCTGAAAATCGGCCGAGCGTTACCCATGAGTGAGCACCCATCCGCGCACCATCACTAAAATGTGTATACTCTGTTCAATTTTCTCACCTCAATTTTCGTGCTATGTCATTCATTCTGATATTAAATTGTTCGCGATCTAAAGGTGCACATTTTAAAACTAGTCCCATATGAACAGGAAAAAATGGAATCTTAACATAGTATATTTTAATTTTGGATGCCACATGCATTCCCGCCGGACATCCACAGAGTTATTTGTGGACGTCAACACCGTCCCTAGAGGACGAAAGTGTTAAAAAGCCTCGGAGCTTTCACTTTGTTTGGTCCTGCATTCATTAAAAAGTCAGAGGGCTTGCTGTTTAGCCAAGTTCTTAAGTAATATTATGGTTATTTCTTTACTACAACTAGTCTTGCTATGACAGGTGTCTATTGCCTTAATTTATTTTTCATAAAATATACACTGTACTGAAAATATAGGGAAATTGATTATGCCAATATTAGTACTGCAGTATACTATAGTTTGTATACAACCTAAGATAAAATCTAACTTATGAAAGTTGCAGTTGTAGATGTTTCTGTGAAGATGTCAAAAACTCTAAAGGAATGCTGTAGATTCATTTAATTTTTATTTAGTTACTGTATTTGTAAATATAGTATGTTTTATATATATATATATATATATATATATATATATATATATATATATATATATATATATATATATATATATATAATATATATATATATTGAAGAATATTGTACTAGTCAGACTTAATTTTGATAAACATTGTGAGGAGTGGAGTTCCAGCTCTTTTGTGTGTATGCAGTTGGCTTCCACAACCACCCCTCCTACAACACATTTCATTTATTCGTCACCCTCGCACTGAAAAAATTAATGTTAATATTTTGCTTTTTTGAAGATTCAATTTGTATTTGTGTCCCATCCCAATGTTCTGTCATTTCAATCAAATCCCCCTTGTACATTTCTGTAACTTTACAAATGTTGTTGGTTTTACTTTTCTTGAATTGTCTCTTTCCTAGTAGTAGTAGTAGTAGTAGTAGTAGGCATTGATTACTGGTTTTTTTTATCACAATCAGGGTTCTTCTGTAATACTATCATCACTAAATGATACCATTTTCATATATATTTTGACATTTTTAGGCAATGCTGTGGTCACAAGCTGAACAGCAGTGCTGTGAGCTCATGCTACATGCGCCAGCCTTGGTGGCTCACTTAGTACTGAAGCTCTCACACCCGGGAATGTTGCTTACATTTTTTTTTTTAAATGGCGTCTGTTTACAAGAGCCCTGAGGAAGCTGATGTTAACCCCGTGTAGCTGCGGGACTTTTAAATCTTGCACTGTACTCCAACACATCAATAGCTGTGGTGCGCAATTCTGCGACAGTTATTCACCACAGCTATTGATGTGTTGGGCAGTTTAAGGGTTAAAAGGATGTAGTTATCTACTGTGTAACAAAGAGTAGATGATGATGGAAACAATAGGTGCTCCAGTTTCCACACAAATTGCATAATTCTCTCGGTTGTTTACCTGTTGGTAAACAGGTCTCAGTTGTTTTATTGAGCTCCCATACTATAACTTTTGTAGGGCACATACTTGTAGTTAAAATTGTGTTAACAATTTGGTGGTGATTATTTTGTAAAAAAAGAAAATGGTTTGAAAGTTCCTGCCCAAAATAAATGTTTTCTGGGAGGGCTTCCTTGCTGGTTCCTTAATGCTAGCCACTTTGATAGTTCTACATGTATCATATTGCACCATGCCCTGGTGAGTCAAAATATGTATTTTTTATTTATTTATATATACAAGAGTTCTTACATTCTTGTACAGCCACTAGCATGCATAGCGTTTCGGGCAAGTCCTTATTCCTAATTTTCTCCAGAATACGACCCGCCAAATTGTTTAACAACCAAGTACCCATTCACTACTGGGTAAACAGAGGCTGCAGTTAAGGATTGGCGCCCAGTCAGTCCTCCACGGCCAGGATATGAACCCAGGCCAAAATGCTCTCGAAGTGCCGGGCAAGTGCTTTACCACTATGCCATGGGGACTACTATCACCTACCACAGGGAAAAGGCCAAAACTTGGCCTACTCAAAAAAGTATAGGGAGTAGGGGTTACTAGATTACTTAAACCAAGAGAAAAAGCCACTAGAAAGGTAGAACAAATATGAAATATGAACAACTGACAACCTGGAACACAGTACTGTTAGTTAGGGCATTACCCCCATTTCTTCATCTCTTCCACGCTTTTGTTTACAATGAGTGATATTCTTACTCGCAAGGGCCTTGTGTGACGTGATGTGTGCAGAGTTATCCAGGGAACTTACACCAAAAGGCACCATGAGGCCTACCAGAAAGAGCTGTTTCATTACAATCAACACTAGATTATTGTGTTTTTTTAATTGCTCATTCTCTTGTTGTTTTCTAGAGAGAGCTCCCCTGGTGGCTCCTTGAAGCTATCTCACTGATATTGCTCCCCACTTCTTGGTCACATCATTTGCAGGTGTTATGTTTGCCAGGGGCCAGAACCTATGGCACCCTCATGGAGATACAGGGAGTGAGTGACAATTCGCCACCCCACTGGGGAAGCATCCAGAATGGTTGTCTGTAAAGCCCTGCAGAGCTTTACAGACAACTGCAAAGTTCACAGAAAACAAAGCATTGGAACTGTCAAACAAATCTGGAAATGATTCTAGTCAAACAATTGGTTCAGCCAAAACTATCTTGAACTCATTAGTACCGATAGCCGCCACCAGGCGGCCCAGGCCTCTGCCCACAGCTGGCCACCCTGGATCAGTTCTGCCATTTATGCTGTTGTATTAACAATCTGTAGTGCTCCTGGATCCTAAGCTTTTGCAGCAAGCCCCCTCTGATTTTTCCCATAGGGGGCCATTTGCTTATATTATCTGTGGGGAGCTTCATCAGCTCCCCACAGACTACTGTCTTTCCTTGGGTTTGGAAGTGTTTTTGGCTGGTGGGGCACACTGCAGTCTGCGTGACCTGTTATTATGTTAGCACACTGCACACTATAAGTTTCTTCCAGGCTGCTTGTTTGCCAGAGTTAGGTCCTGGGGGTTTCTTGACGTTTTTCATTTACATTCTGTTTTCACTTGTCTCTTCGGCTTAGGGGTTCTCCCTTTCGCCTTATTAGGCAAGCTTAGGGTGTGTGCAGTGGAACCTTTTGGTTACCCCCTTGTCTTTTCCTTTGGCTTCAAGTGGTCTGGTTGCCTGCAATGACAGGGTTTACCAGTATAGCAGACACCAGTGCCTGGGATCCTGCAGGCCCTGGAAAATGCCTGCAGGCTTGGTAGTATTATGGATACCTCTTCCAAGACCACTCTCGCTTTGTGTTAATTAAAGGGTTGTTCGTTACCTGTGCCACCTGGTGACATTCATACGTTCTGCCTCTGCCTTGCTTCCAATAGGGTCGGTGACACCTTCAACCCGAGTCTTGTGAGACTTGTCCCCCTCCCCCCATGTGCTACATGTCACTCATTCCTCTGTTATTAGGTCCAGTCCATAGTTATTAGGAAGAGGTCACTTTGCATTGTAGGTTTTCTGTTTTGCAGCAGGCCAGGTTGTGTGCCAGGTACTCCTCTTAATATATATATACTGTATAATAACAAATACCCTGTATATACAGTATAGTATAACTCATAATGTTAACTTACTTGTGTTCTTACCAGATTACGTCACATAAGTAACTCGGTCATGGAGCTGCTGTGGAAAGTGATGGTAGCTGTCGGCCTTGTTACTGCAGCTTTAATTGTTATGTATTCCAGGTATTGTTTATTATTACTGAGTTTATTATGATGTAAGGCATGGGGAACCTTTGACCTGCTGTGTGTTTGGGAGTCCTGCCACAGTTATCATATTTTGTTTTGCATTTTACATGTCAATTATGTAAAGATATGACATTAAACAAAATTTATTTACCAGGAATTGTTATAACTTCCTTAAATCTTAAAGGCTGATTATTGTTAAATGACATTCTCTGTAGGGGCACTAGTCAGCAACATATGACAGTTTTGGTGCCAGTGTTGGAACAGCATGCCGAGTTGCCAATAGACATCTTTGATATTGCCCTGCAGTTACTTTCCACTATGGTACTCGTAAAGTCAGGATGCTAAAGCTACATAGTCTTTTAGGCTTGGTGCTTTCTTTTGATAATTATTTACGATTTAGAGTACAGCACATTAGTGTCGGTTCACAAATTAGACTTACGGGGTGGACCTTGATCTGAATCACTCGGAGATCCAAATTACCAAAATTTCCATATGTAATGAGCATATATTTACAGCTCAAAGACAGCATCTTCATAAAATAAGTAGAACAAAATTACAGTGCAACCTCAATTCATAGAACTATGTGGGACCAACCCTGATTCATTGGAGTGAAGGATTCATTGCAATGCCTTCTAGAGTCTTCTGGAAGATGAATTTTTTTTGTTTTGATTTTAAGATGAAAAATACATTGCTTCAGCTGTTTCCTTCTAATGTTGCTTCTATGTACAAAAATCATTCAAAATATGATTGGAGGCATATTAGTTACTATTCATACACTAATATTTCCTATGCTCTGTGGTACAATGTCACTGAGGGAAATTTTCCCTCGGGTCAGGGTTTACTTCTCTGGGGTGTTTGGGATATGCTCCCTTTAGATGGCCTCGTCACTGGGGGTGGTCTTTGCCCTTAAGGTAAGCCAGTGGTCTGTGACTGTTTGTCTTCCCTGGGGCTGGGAGTGTCTTTGGCTGGTGGGGTTCAATGGGAGTTACACAACTAGCTATTCTATTAGCACATAGGGGCGCCAGTGTTTCTCCATAGTTGCCCATTTTCCGCTGCTTAGTTTTGGGTGCTGGGGTTTTGTGTTTTGTTTTTTTATTTTCTTATTTGATTCCTTTTTTCTGCACCCCTTTGACCTTTCCATTGGTTTCGGGTAGCTAGGTTGCCTGTTACCTGCAGGGACTTCTACCAGCATGGTATTCCCAGTGCCTGGGCTGCCTGTAGAGCGCATACCCTACAGACTCAGTTGTACTATGATTACTTCTTCTGAGTCTGCTCTTGCCTTGTGCAAATTTTAGGGTTATTCATTGCTTGTGTCACTTGGCGACGTTCATAAGTTCTGCCTCTGCCATGCTGCCTGTTGGGTCGGTGACACCTATGAATCAGTATCATGTGGAACTTTTTCTCCCCCATGTGTTTCAGATCACCTACTTCCCTGGTGAAGCTTAGAGGTTTCAGGCAATGACCACTTTATATTCCTAGTTTTCGATTTTACAGCGGTCTTGGTAGTGTGCTCGGTTGGATCTTCTGGATCTGCCTCGCTTAATGTTTAGGGACTCAGATTTGGAGGAGTTATTCAACTCGACCTTGGTTCCATCCACGCCACCTCTTCCTTCCCTGGTTGGCTGGCTGCACTCTTCTCCGACCTGCTTCCTGCTCCAAAGCATTTGAGGGCTTCAGTTTCAGAGCAGGGTTTAGCTCGGGATGTCACTTGAAGGTTCTGGGGTTTGCCCCTACCGACATGGGCTTATTGCTTAATGGGCAGTTGAGCTTTAAGATTCTTCTGAAACCTCCTATGTCTTCCCAGTTGACCACTTCTTTCGAAGCTTTTAGTTTCTCTTCCGGGTGGTGGGTATGGATGAGAGTTCTTCCCCGGGGGGGGGTCCTCTTCCGCAGTTCACGGGGCTCGGGGTAGTTGGATTGGAGCTCTTGGGTGTTCAACACACACTCTAGGTTGTTGCACTACCTGGTTGTTAAATGATTTGGCAGGTCATGTTCCAGGGAACATAGGATTAAGGAATTGCCTGTAATGCTGTGCATGCTAGTGGCTATACAAGAATGTAAGAACTCTTGTATATATAAATAAATAATTAAATAAATAAAGTGTTCAACCCATTTGGTTTTAACTATTGTTTCTAGTGTTTTGACCACCACACTTCTTTATGATTAGAGCCTATAATTTAGAGGCTCTTCTTGATTGCTATTTTTATAGATTAGTACTATGTTTGCCTTATATATCTGTAAGATTCCTGTGCACAAGGATGTCTGAAATATTAATTGGATTTAAATGCTCGGCTCAGTTGCACATTCTCGCTGTACCCAAGGTGAATGCCATCAGGTCCAGCTACTTTATTTCTTCCTAGCCCCTTGAGTAATTTTTCCACTTCGACTTAAGATTCTGCTATGTATTCAATGGCGTGCTCTGGAAATTGCCGTTGAGTCCGGCTCTCTGAAATCCTCATTTTGTACAAACACACTTTTTGCTGTTTTTTTTTTTTTTCACCCATTTTAGTGGTCCTCTCCCTTTTTTGTCTTTCTGTGGATCAGCATCTTATGCTGAATACCGACACCTAGTCTCATTTCACCATAGTGAAACCACTTTTATTGCTTTTGCCTCCACTTGTCAAGCTATGAAGCTTCATGCTCACTTCAAGAAGCATAGGCTTTGTTCTTTTGGCCCTGGTGGGCAGTTTTGTTGTTTGCAGCCTTCTCCTTTTCTCTGGTTAAGAATGAGTTGGTTTCCAGAGGGGTCCTTTGGTTATTGATTTGTGATTCAACCAGCCAGGGGTGCATCATTTATTACCTAAGGGTAGTTACAGGATGAGAGCGTCTAGTTACAGGTGTTAGCATTGCAGGTGGTGTCGAGTTGTGTCTAGATGCATGTGTCTGTCGCTATCTGCTAGCTACCCAGACTGCTTCACACGACTCGTTATGTGGGTCCCATTTCTCTGTGCTTAGCAAGAAGGTGCCACATTTTGGCTGTCTGGAAACCAGCATTTGATTTGTAATGAAACGCCTCATTCTGAGGGGTGGCTTTGGGGGCTCCCTGCCCGATAGTTCCATGGGTTTGCCTTATGACTGAAGGTTTGTTGACATGGGATCCAGCAGCTCCATTGGTACTTCGACCAGGTGATGGGAAGCAGTAGCTAAGAGGGTGGGTGTTAGCTAACTACTGGGTGGATTGTTTGCTGTGTTGTTTACTCTTTTGATCTTGCTGTTGTCTGTTATGCTTCACTACTTTTTGGGGGCTTGACTTCTCAGTGAAGGTGATCATGTATTCCTTGCTCTGTGTGCTTCTTTACGAGGACCAGGTTTTGGCCTACGATTCCCGGTAGGGTTTAAGTGATTCTCAGGGGCTGCTGTAACTTAATATTGTGGAGGAATCTCAGTGTGTTTAGCAACAAGGAGCCACTGAGGCTTCTACAAAAAGAGGCATGCAATGCTTTATTTTTATCTGAAAAGAACAAGATGAGTCAATTGCTGAAGATTTTAAGATTTATAATTTTATCAAATGGCATTTTGGTAGTACTGTAGTAAGAATGTTAATATTAACAATCCTTGTGAAAGAGCTAAAAGAGCAAAAAGTGTTAGGTTGAAAGGTTATATATAAAGGTTGAAACTGTTTGAAGACAATTTAATTTCCTGAAAATGCAATTATATAACACTTCCTTTTAACATGACAGAGTGTACCTGCTTTACCACACATGGAGTCAAGTGCTATTGGGTGCACTTGTGGGTGTATTACTTGGCTGTAGCTGGTTCACACTCACCCATCTGGTATTGACTCCAGTCTTCCCAGTTATTGCATCATGGTAGGTGACCTGTACTTCTCACATCTCTTCTGGGGAAGCCCCTTGTGGCTCCTACCTATCTGTTGACTACCTGCTGAAGATTCTGGGTCTTCCAGGACTTAATGTCCACACGGCCCGGTCTCTGACCAGGCCTCCTGGTTGCTGGTCTGATCCGCCAGGCTGTTTGATGCGGCTGCTCGCAGCCTGATGTACAAGTCACATGACTCATACATTTTGCCATGTTCTCCAGGTCACAGCCTGGTTTATCAGATATCCTTTGAAGGTGCTTGTTGAATTCTCTTTTGAACACTGCGAGAGGACGGCCAGTTATGTCCCGTATGTGTTGAGAGGGGGGGGGGGGGGGGAAGAGTGTTGAAAAGTCTTGGACCTTTAATGTTGATTGAGTTCTCTGTCTTCCTATTGTACCTCTGCTTTTCAGTGGAGCTATTTTGCACATCTTTCCTTACTTTCTGGACCCATGTGGTCTTATTTCTGTGTGCAGATTTGGAATCAGTTCTTATATTTTCCAAGTATAGATTATTATGCAACTCTCCCACCGATGCTCCACGGAATACAGATTTAACATTTTTAGGCAGTCCCAATAATTTAGAGGTTTTATTGAGTGTATTCTAACAATAAAGGACCTTTGCCATGTTCTCCAGGTCAGCAATTTCTCCAGCTTTGAATGGGGTTGTTATTGTGCAACAGTATTCCACTCTACAGAGCACTAATGTCGTAAAAAGTATTATCATTGGCGTGGCATCTCTTGTTTGGAAGGTTCCTGTTATCCAACCCTGTCATTTTTCTTGCAGCTGTGACAGCAACTTTGTTGTGTTCTTTAAAAGCAAGGTCTTCCAACATAATTGTTCCTAAAACCTTTACATAGTTTTTTCTTTCAATAGTAAGAATGGATTTTTTTATATATGGTTTCTGCTTTGATGTGTTCATTTTTTCTAAATAGAACAGTAATTGGGACTTATCCTCGTTAAACATCATGTTATTTTCTGTGACCCATTGAAAGGCATGATTAACTTCAGATTGGAGGTTTGCCATGTCCTCTATGTTGTCTACTCTCATGAAAATTAGTGTCATCTGCAAAGGATAATACAGTACTATGGTTTGTATCCTCGTCTATGCCCAATATGAGGATGAGGAAAAGTACAGGAGCAAGTAAAGAACCCTGGGAGAACTGAGCTTTTGACTGTGTGGATGATTCAGATTTTACTTGGTTGACTATTACACTCTGGGTTCTGTTTGTTAGGCAGTAAAAGATCCATCTACCTACTTTACCAGTAATTCCTTTTGTGCACATTGTGTGTGCAATAACACCATAGTCACAATTGTCAAATGCTTTTGCAAAAACTGTGTATATTATATCAGCTTTTTGTTTGTCTTTCATAGCATCTAGGGTCATGTTATAGTGGTCTAGCAATTGTAAAAGGCAAGTGTGCCCTATTCTGAATCCATATTGCCCAGGGTTATGTACACTGTTTCCTTGTGCTTTGTGATCTTACCTCTTAGCACCCTTTCAAAGATTTTAATGATGTACAATGTTAGGTCTATAATTTTGTTTGCATCAGCTTTACTACCACCTTTGTGAAGTGGCATGATCTCTCCTGTTTTAAGTATGTCAAGGATAACACCAGTATCTAGGCTTTGGCCTACTGACCAACTACTGGCCTAGTTGACCAGTATTGGAATTACTGGCAAAGTAGAGAAATGCATCTTTAACATTCTAATGAACAGAACCCAAAGTGTAATAGTCCACAAAGTAAAAATCCAGATCATCCATCGTGAAAAGTTTTGCCCTCCCCCCCCCCTATGGTACCGTACTTGCTCCAGTACTTTTTCTCATCCTCATGTCAGACATAGACAAGAATACAAACTATAGTACTGTATCATCATTTGCAGGTGACATTAGGATTTTCATGCGAGTAGACAATATAGGGGACACAGCAAACCTCCAGTTAATTGGGTATTTCAATGGGTAACTGATAATATGATGTTTAATGAAGATAAGTTAAAGCTCCTGTACTATGGAAAAACAAAAATATAAACACAGAAACCATATATAAAATGCAGTCAAATTATGCTATAGAATGAAAAAGCAATACAGTATAAGGGATCAAGGAGTAATCATGTAGGAAGATCTTTACTTTAAAAAATACAATAAAATAGCTGTCAAACTGCAAAAAAAAAAAAAAAAAAACAGGTTGGATAACAACCTTCCAAACAAGGGATGCCATACCTGCCATACCAATGATAACACTTTTAAAGACACAAGTGCTCTCTTGGGTGGAATATTGTTGGACATTAACAGCCCCATTTAATGCCAGAGAATTGCTAACCTGGAGAGTGTGCAAATATCCTTTACTACTAGAGAGGATCTAGTGTAAGAGTTTACTTGTGTACATTGTGTTTACAAAGTGTACAAAGAGTGTACACTGTACCAGGTGACCAGGCCTCCATGGGTCGTTGATCCCCAGAAGCCACACAAGGTAGACACCCTTTATATTTCTCTATAAAATGTCTAAATTATTGGGACAATTGAAAGTTTTAAATCTGTATTCTCTAGAGCGTACACGAGAGGGGTACTTTATAATTTACACATGGAAAATATTGGAGGTAGTGGTTCCAAATCTACAAATGGAAATAACATCACAGGAAACCAGTAGGCATGGCAAGATGTACAAAATAGCCCCATTGAAATGCATAGGTGCAATAGATACACTGAGAGAAAACTCTATCAACATCAAAGCCCAAGACTTTTCAACACACTCCCACTACACATAAGGAGCATAAGTGGCCTGCCTGTTATGGTGTTCAAGAGTAAACTTGATAAACACCTCAAAGGATACCTTATAAACCAGGTTGCGATTCATGTCAGGCTACGAGCAGCCACATCCCCTGGTTGACCAACCAGGAGGCCTGGTGAAAGACCAGTCAGCAAGAACGTTAATCTTCGGAACCACCACAAGGTAACAAGGTAAGGCACACTTGGCTGGTTTGGGTGCACTGTATCATATTACTTATATAATTCCTTGCAAGTGTTCCCAGTGTCTGGGTGGTCCTGTTTGCACCTCACTGACTTGGAGCAGTAATGGTAGCTATTTGACTGTTCTTGAGACTGGACCTCAACAATGCTTGCTTGTGCCAAACCGCTGGAGATGGGAAGTAACATTTCAGCCAACAGATTGAAATCGGTGAATATGCAGCTGGAGATCATCAGGAATCATATACTCATCAGAATAATTTAGATCAAAATTTTTGGTCCATGTAAGGAGACTAAACATACCATTTAATGTGGGAGCATGCAAGGCATGAGAGCAAGCCAAGGGTGAGTATGATGCCACAGATCCCCATGCATAGTGAAGGGAGTATATAGCATCATCGAAGATTTTGTAAGAGATGAAGAGCTGGTCACACCAGATGAGATAGTATGAACTCCAAGGGTAACAAGGAGAGTATTGGGGGATATCCAATGAGGAATCTGAATGGCAACCCAGGGACCAATAGGGATACTTACCCTCCAGTGCCTGCTTGACCCAAGTACAGCTATGCCAATTAGCCAGACTTGCAGATTGTCAGGCATTGCTGAACCTCCTATTTTACTCCTGTAGTCCCACCACAGATGCATATATCCTAGGAGCTGCAATCACTGGGTAGGCTCAGAATCCAGATGAAGGAAAATTGGGAATATACAAGATTCTGTACATGGCAAATGTATTGGTGGCAAAGCTAGACATATTTGGTCGAGCTCCTTCTACCCCAGCAGTCATCTGTAGAAACCCACTTACAGAGCCAGCTTGGCTGAAGGCACTCGAGCCACACTGCTGTCAATGACAGACTGCTATATAGCCTATATAATTATAAAAAAGGCTTAACACTTTTTGATAATTACTTGTATTATGCATGGGAAGTAATGTGCTAAATTGCTTTACAGAAATGTGGATCCAGATAACATTGTTAGTTTCTGAAGTCCATACTATAATAAAACAAAATATAAAATCACATTGTTTTATATAAAGAACGCTGTACTGCATTTGCAACAATCCTACTGTACATGGTTATTTAAAATCTAGAATTTGTAGTATAATTAATTAATTCCTAATTGTTGATCAGACCACACACTAGAAGGTGAAGGGACGACGACATTTTGGTCCATCCTGGACCACTCTCAATCGACTTGAGAATGGTCCAGGACGGACCGAAACGTTGTCGTCCCTTTGCCTTCTAGTGTGTGGTCTGGTCAACATACTTCAGCCACGTTATAGTGACTTCTCGTCTGCATAATTCCTAATTAATTGTAATCTAATTAATAGTCTTATTTATGCTCATCATTTTGGGCAATTCTTAAGGCTAAGAGAAAAGGTTTGATAAGAATAGTAATGAATTGGGGGCAATACTGTATTATAAATTAGTTTTCTTAATTCTACATGGTATTAACAAGATTTGCAGTTTTATTAACAAAACAATTCTTTGACTAGTGGCTTTCAAAGTGTCCTATTGATTAATATTTCAGGAGTGTTTGTGAGCGGTTTATGATTCGTGACACCTCTCTGATCCCTAACATCTTGTGGTTTGAATATACACATGCACGTACAGAGAATAGAGCTAGAAGCCGCAAACTTACGTCCATGAAGAGTCAGTGATTTAATGGATAGAAAACTGTCCATGTGTGGACCAACAGGTTTGCTGACTTGGTGGGTAATTGATTATTTTTATGAAAAGGAGATTTTACTAACAAATCCTTGTAATTTTTACAAATAAAAATGATAGTATGAAGGGTAACATTCCTGACTGAAATTTCATACAACCGTGGACCAATAGGTTTGTTGTTGAAGTGTTGAATAGAACTTGCCATAAAATGATTAACACAAATTAAGCACAAGTTAAGGTGAAACTGGTTTTGGTGGTAAAGGATTTTAATCATTTTGTTAAATTTGTTCTAATTCCATTTGAATTCAGACTAAAATACTGAACTGTACTTCAGTTGTTACTTGAATAAGTACAGTATAGACTAGAATGTTTAAACAAAGATTTAATTGCTTTTTTTATTAGACAAAAGCATTTGATAATAGACTCGTGTGTGTCCTTCCATTTACAGTACTGTATTGTACTACCATGAATAGACCTGTGTGTAGTGTATTTTGTGTGTACATTATTTGATCACAAGTATATTTATTGCAGGTGTACCACCTCCAAGGCAACAACTCCTAGTCTCACTGTTAGTAGTTTTAATTAAAACAGACACTATTACTGTGAATTGTGTTGTCATTTATCCTAATCACAAGACAGCCTACCAAAAATTAAATTGATACAGTATACTGTATGTGTTTAATTACAAGACAGTATGAGAGATCCTAAGTATTTGTCTTACCATTGTTACACAACAGTAGTTGTGCTTGTCTTACCAAAGTTACACAACAGTAGTTGTGCTTGTCTTACCATAGTTACACAACAGTAGTTGTGCTTGTCTTACCATAGTTACACAACAGTAGTTGTGCTTGTCTTACCATAGTTACACAACAGTAGTTGTGCTTGTCTTACCATAGTTACACAACAGTAGTTGTGCTTGACTTACCAAAGTTACACACCAGTAGTTGTGCTTGTCTTACCAAAGTTACACAACAGTAGTTGTGCTTGTCTTACCATAGTTACACAACAGTAGTTGTGCTTGTCTTACCATAGTTACACAACAGTAGTTGTGCTTGACTTACCAAAGTTACACACCAGTAGTTGTGCTTGTCTTACCAAAGTTACACAACAGTAGTTGTGCTTGTCTTACCATAGTTACACACCAGTAGTTGTGCTTGTCTTACCAAAGTTACACAACAGTAGTTGTGCTTGTCTTACCATAGTTACACAACAGTAGTTGTGCTTGTCTTACCAAAGTTACACAACAGTAGTTGTGCTTGTCTTACCAAAGTTACACAACAGTAGTTGTGCTTGTCTTGTAATTACTAGGCACCAATCCTTAACTGCCTGTTCAGCCAGCTGGTTGTTAAACGATTCGCAGTTTGTATTCCTGGGAAACATAGTGTGTAAGGTTTACCATGAGTTATGGGAAGGGAATGCTCTTGGCCTGCTAACAGGAGTCGGCAGTTGTCGGTTCCTGTACTCGCCTGTTGAAAAAAAAGAAAACTATCAAAACTCCTATTTTGTAGCTTAAAGCTTTTACAACCATTACAGGGGTTGCAATGTACAGGTGTTTAACATTAGAGGCAGTAAGTATGCAGGTGTCATATACAGCTGTCATTAAATCAGTTTCAATCTCATCTGTCTGGTGTATAGCACTGTTGTACAATGTTTAGTATTTCTCTTAGAGTATACTGCATTTATTATGGGGCCCAGAGGAAACATCCATGACATTTGGTACCCTTTTGCATAAACTTTTTATTTTTATACTTTTACTCCAAAATTCATAAAAAAAAATTTTCTTAAAAGGTTATCAGCAACTTTTGATCTTAAAATATTATATTTCTCTTTCTTAATCCACTTTATGGCTTGATGATACTGAGCCATAGTGCTACATCTGGTCTGAGGTAACCAGCCATCTCGGCGGCACCCCACTTCTTCCCATAGATTATACCAAAATATAGATATATTTTGGGATTCCCCTAGCGTGATCGTTCCAAGCAGGCCTGCCTCTCCATCTGTTCTTGGAGGGATACTTTCTTACCCCGCCCTAACTAGCATATCTTCTTGAGGTTATCTTGAGATGATTTCGGGGCTTTTTAGTGTCCCCACGGCCCGGTCCTCGACCAGGCCTCCACCCCCAGGAAGCAGCCCGTGACAGCTGACTAACACCCAGGTACCTATTTTACTGCTAGGTAACAGGGGCATAGGGTGAAAGAAACTCTGCCCATTGTTTCTCGCCGGCGCCTGGGATCGAACCCAGGATCACAGGATCACAAGTCCAGCGTGCTGTCCGCTCGGCTCCCAGACCGACTCTCCCTCATTGAGACTGTTCTGATGCATGTTACATAGTTCTGGCAATTTCATCGATTGCAATTTGAATATTATCACGTTTTCCATTAAGCAGGCTTTTAAACTTATCCAGGTCAACAATAGTGGCTTTCTCACAGGTTAAATGAGTTTTAGGGAGGTTTTTGTTCTCACTGCCAGCAGCAACTTGCAAGTGAGGTATATTGAAGGTGGCTATGACAGGAAGATGCCCAGACAGGTTGTCACCATCACTTATATTCTTATATGCAGAGATGTGACCAGTTGGATCATCATCAATGAGAAAGCGATCAGTGCGTAGCGAGTAGATTATCCCAATACTGTAATATACTCGCTCTAAATGCTTTGTTAATATTCCTGTCAACCTTTGGAGATGAATGAGGTGAGGCGTTGCCCGGGCATATAAGCAGCAGAATAGCAAACATTAACCAGAGTCTACTTTCAAGTGTGGTCTAGAGCAGACACTTGCGAGATACTGTACCGACGCTCAGTGCGCTCAACTCACACCAAAGTATCACCTGTGTACTTCTGTATATTCGACCAAATATATATATAGTATCTTAGTGTCTCTGTTTATTTGTCACCATACTTTACGTAACAATAGAACCGTTACAAGTGTGAGACCTGCCCCCAAAAGCCCAGCAAGGAAGAAGTTGACACAGCAGCTGGCAAAGGGGTACACCTAACGATTGTGACAGCAGCAAAAGGGGCTGAACTGGAGATAACAGAACAGCTGTCAAAACAGGCAAAGTTCAAACTCCCTCACAACCACTCAAACAACCATCAAGTAGCCTGGGTCATATTCAATACCTACAGACGGCAGTGCTGAAGCCAGGTCGAGGTTGCCAAAGGAAGGAATAGCAAAGTAGACTGGGTCCCACATGAGGCCCCAACCCATCCTCACACTAAGCTGTTTAAAGCAGCGACCATCCTCCCCAGACGCATTTATCAATTTTACCATACTGTGTACTGTATTAATTAAAAATTGCTTTGTTCTCATATATAAATTAATATTATTATACGTACAAATTCTATGTATAGTTAGGCATAGGTTCTGCTGTCGATTATTTGTTTTTGAAGTAAGTGGGTGAAACATTTATAGAATTGTGGTTCAAACAGAGGACGAGCGAAGCACTTATTCCGGAAGTGTTCGGACGTCATCGGTTGTAAACTGCTTTTCATTCATAAACCAACCCGTTCTCGCAAATTTAATAAGTCAATATTGACTTATTAAATATGTGCATAGGTGACATACTTAACATAATAGATACCCTTAAAAAGATTCATAGAAAACACCGACCTTACCT
This sequence comes from Procambarus clarkii, assembly GCF_040958095.1. NCBI lineage: Eukaryota > Metazoa > Arthropoda > Malacostraca > Decapoda > Cambaridae > Procambarus > Procambarus clarkii. Next base: position 23,149,714 of record NC_091172.1, read on the forward strand.
AACCTACTTAGTATGTTAAGATAAGCATCTTATTGCTTCGTAATTACAATTATTACCTAACCTATAATAGGTATAGGTTAAGTAATAATTGTAATTACGAAGCAATAAGATGCTTATCTTAAGATACTAACAAGGTTAGGTAAGGTCGGTGTTTTCTATGAATCTTTTTAAGGGTATCTATTATGTTTAGTATATCACCTATGCACGTAGTTAATAAGTCAATATTGACTTTACGAATTTGCGAGAACGGGTTGTCATAAACAGGGGGTTTGGCAGCTGGATTGACGAGCATGGATCTTTGTATGCAAGGATGGGCTGGAGGCCCAGCCAAGTCTGAACCTAGAACAGAATCAACTGGACCCCTCACTACGGTGGGATTATTTTCCTTATTCATTTATTTTCAGTTTTAGTTCTTTATTTGTTGCCCGTTTGCAATTTATTAGTTTTATTTACCAAGTTTTCTTTAGACACATTACCCTCACTGCTTTTACATGCCTTTTCCAATTTATTTATTAATAATAATAATTCATTGTGTTGTGAGACAGGCAGCCAGTTTATTCACACAGTTCATGTTAGGCTTATATTGAGGTTCTCCCCAGGGTCGAATTACTGATCCTCTCCAGGATGCAACCCCGGACTCAACTCTCGGATACCTATTTATTCCTAGGTAAACAAGAGCATTAGACGATAGGAAATGTGCCCAACCATTTTTGTCCTGCCCGGGATTCTCGAATAAACTCGACTGTGCTACCGATATCTCTTAAAAAAAAATTTACTTATATTTACTAAATTTTTTAATTGGACACGCTCCTTCTCAGCTATTACATGATTAGACACGCTCCTTCTCAGCTATTACATGGTTACTTGTTATTCACTTTGTTTTTAGTGTTATATTTATTTTCATTGGCCATGTTCCTCTTTTTCCCCTCTGCTTCTTTCTCATTGTATACGTTCCGTTTACTCCTAAGCTGCCGTTGCGAGGAGGAGGCCACTGTTTAGTTCCTGTAGGTCCAGACAGCTACCTCCACCTGGCTTACTCCCACCAGAAAAAGCCTAGTATCCACTTTTTATATTTACACCAATAGTTCAGTTCTGGTTTACATTACTACTTTATTACTACATTGCTGAATTTTTTTTGTTTTACACATTAACATTTTATTCTCTAGGTGAACTATATATAAATCCAAATACTGATGTGCATTATGAGCCTCACAGCACTTTGATGTCACTTCCTTAGTCCATCATCAGATTCACACTGCCTAGCAAGGTAGCAAGAGGAAGACTATAGGGACAGGCTACTTTGAAAAGTTCGCCATTTGATTCCAGTAACAGACCATTGACATTTCTAAAGATTGCAAACTGCAGAATGAACGATGGTAGAAAACTGAATAAGGAACCCTTTACTGAAGATACAACAGGCTTGTATTCCTCTTTAGCAACTGTGTGTGTGCAAGTTCATTTGAGGTAACATTAATATGGCTGAGGTACCCAGCAAAATTCAACTTACATCTGTCTTAAATCTGCTGAAGATGAGAAAGTCAGCAATGACTTTCAAGCACCACAGAATGTAAATGGTAGACACTCGAGAGCCATGAGGGCAATAATGAACACTGATGCATAAAAAAGTAGCTGGTAAAGAGCACACACAAGTGTATAAAGCTCTGCTGTGAAGGTGCTAGTCTCTGGGGTATGCAATGCATGCAGGTTTAACAAGAAAAAAATGTAGAACCCAACCCCATCAGCAGACTGACCCATTTGTGAAGAGAGCATAAAGAATGAGAATGGCATGAACTGCTTTTATTTTTTTTTATTTTTTTTTTTTTTTTTTTTTTTTTGAGATATATACAAGAGTTTTTACATTCTTGTACAGCCACTAGTACGCGTAGCGTTTCGGGCAGGTCCCTGGAATACGATTCCCTGCCGCGAAGAATCGTTTTTTCATCCAAGTACACATTTTACTGTTGCGTTAAACAGAGGCTACAGTTAAGGATTTGCGCCCAGTAAATCCTCCCCGGCCAGGATACGAACCCATGACATAGCGCTCGCGGAACGCCAGGCGAGTGTCTTACCACTACACCACGGGGACATTTCTTTAACATTTTTCTAATAGGAAGGATGTAAATCTTCATGTGGGTCAATGCCTTGCACAATCTCACAAGTGGGACCCGCCATGGGGTGTGGTAGGAAGTGCGAGGGTAGATACCAAAGATGGGTACCGGGCGAGAAGCTTGCAAATGTGTCAGCCTAGTAGTAAAGAAGTGAGGAAATGGGGCCTATCACAGTGGAAGTAGGCAAAGTATGGTACAAGTTTGAACAGCAGTATTGGAGGGACCACATGAAGCAATAAAGGCAGTAACTACTGTGACAGTCCTTTAGAGATTGAATGCTGGTGTCAAGATATAAGCATTGGACAGCATGAATGAAGGGCACTAGAGCCGAGGCATGACCCTGTATGATGTAAAGCATTGAGGGAGAAGCTGACAGAGCACCCGTAGTCTTCTTTAGATTGTGATACACAAGTGCCCCCTTGCCACACCAAGGAACACCCCATGAAGGGGATCCAGCCAAGATGGGTTTTGTCAAGTAAGTAATTATCAAAAGAAGGCACCAAACCGGGAAGGCTATGTAGCACCATCAAACTGCGAAATAATCGGAGGGCGCTAAATATCACCAAGAATGCTAATACCAGAACAGAAACACATAAGGCGAACGATATCAAAAGTATCAGATTCGCCAAGAATTCTATCGAGGGACGAGCGACTGCGAGAGATGGTCGGAAAGCAAGAGACACCCTCGTCTTAGACATCAGGACATGCACAACTGTAAGAGGGACAACGCAATTTGGACAATATGGAGCAGGGCGGCGCTCCATTGAGTGAGTATGGCCAATCCGCAACCTTGCTAGAGCAGTTTCCCACCGTTGGTTACGGTGGCAGGAGGAAGGCCACGGGGGACACTACGTTTGAGTGCGCGCAGCTTGTTACCAACTACAGAAAACCAACAACCCTGCTAACTGGCAAGGATGGAGGAATGAATAACAGGATAAAAGTCGGAATAAGGAATACCTTTACAGGAGATGGGACAAGAACGGATAATTTCCCTAGCGGCAGCATCCGCACGCTCATTTAAAGACACCAATATGGCTGGGAACCCAGTAAAACTACCGATTTAAATTTACTAGAGATAAACAGTCAATGTTGCAATGTTGAATCTCGGTGACCACCGGATGGACAGGATTAAAGGACCCAAGAGCCATGAGGGCACTACGAGAGTCAACTACAACCACAAAGAAGGATCGACAATGAGAAAGCAAGAGACAGAGCATATGGGTGTTAAGGAAATCTGATTAACAAACTTATTGAGGGTCCATATTTTGGAGTGGAAGAGCAAAATTTCCAGTCCTAATCATTGAGACATTGTATGTGGGTAGTGCTCAGCATAATGAAACAACAGTTCTGACAGCTGGGTGAACATTTGTTTTAGTAAGTGTGTGGCACTAAGACTTCTGCATACAGAAGTGTTTCTCCAATTCCTATTTTGTTGTGAAAGTCATCAGATTTCCAACAAACTTGATTAAAAAAAAAATAACACATTGTAGAGTTGTCTTTCAGTGCTATAACATTCATGTTAATATTAATGATCTTAATTATTAAAAGACAGACAGGCTTAAAATTTTTATTAAACAAATTGTGAAACTTTAATGAGTTGTATAAAAATACATTCCACACAAGTTTATTTCATAATTATAGTTTATGGACTAATATTTCATAAAGCACTAACTAGTGCCAACACCAGAGTTAAAATTCCTTGCATTTTATAAACTGAAAACTCACACCCCAGAAGCGACTCGAACCCATACTGCCAGGAGCACTATGCAACTGGTGTACAGGGCACCTTACCCACTCGACCATCACGACCAGACAAAAGCTGATGGGAGCAGAGGTTATTTCCGTCATCAGCCCGCCGGCACTCTGATGGTAATCTTGAGCATAGTATTTTATCAAATCACCTCATTCCTTGGGGCACACGTGAGGAACACAAATGCGAACAAGCTTGAAGGGTCCCCAGGCATACATGCAACTGAATGCCTGGGGACCATTCAGGCTTGTTCGCATTTGTGTTCCTCACGTGTGCCCCAAGGAATAAGGTGATTTGATAAAATACTATGCTCAAGATTACCATCAGAGTGCCGGCGGGCTGATGGGGGAAATAGCCTCTGCTCCCATCAGCTTTTGTCTGGTCTTGATGGTCGAGTGGGTAAGGTGCCCTGTACACTAGTTGCATAGTGCTCCTGGCAGTATGGGTTCGAGTCGCTTCTGGGGTGAGAGTTTTCAGTTATTTATATATATACTGTATATATATTATATATATATATGTCGTACCTAGTAGCCAGAACGCATTTTTTGGCCTACTATGCAAGGCCCGATTTGCCTAATAAGCCAAGTTTTCCTGAATTAATATATTTTCTCTAATTTTTTTCTTATGAAATGATAAAGCTACCCATTTCATTATGTATGAGGTCAATTTTTATTAATTGGAGTTAAAATTAACGTAGATATATGACCGAACCTAACCAACCCTACCTAACCTAACCTAACCTATCTTTATTGGTTAGGTTAGGTTAGGTAGCCGAAAAAGTTAGGTTAGGTTAGGTAGGTTAGGTAGTCGAAAGACAATTCATGAAAACTTGGCTTATTAGGCAAATCGGGCATTGCATAGTAGTCTGAGAAGTGTGTTCTGGCTACTAGGTACGACATATATATATATATATATATATATATATATATATATATATATATATATATATATATATATATATATATATGTCGTACCTAATAGCCAGAACGCACTTCTCAGCCTACTATTCAAGGCCCGATTTGCCTAATAAGCCAAGTTTTCATGAATTAATGTTTTTTCGTCTACCTAACCTACCTAACCTAACCTAACCTAGCTTTTTTTGGCTACCTAACCTAACCTTACCTATAAATATAGGTTAGGTTAGGTTAGGTAGGGTTGGTTAGGTTCGGTCATATATCTACGTTAATTTTAACTCCAATAAAAAAAAATTGACCTCATACATAGAGAAAAGGGTTGCTTTATCATTTCATAAGAAAAAAATTATAGTAAATATATTAATTCAGGAAAACTTGGCTTATTAGGCAAATCGGGCCTTGAATAGTAGGCTGAGAAGTGAGTTCTGGCTACTAGGTACGACATATATATATATATATATATATATATATATATATATATATATATATATATATATATATATATATATATATATATATATATATATATATATATATATATATATAAAATTTCAGTATTTGAAGAGCAGAAAATCAAAACAATACAGTATTATATATAAATAAAATATAGTACAGTACCTGTACTTTAAAACTAATAGAAAATGAATATTCAACATTTCATGTAATCACAAAACATTGGCTAGAAGATAAAATTAGCCACATGTACTGCTGTTGCTAATTATTTACCATGTACATACATTACTATGAATAGTAACAAGATGGATAAAGGACTTGTTTTCAGTGCCCAAGAAATATCATGTAAGTTCTGCATAATTAAATACTACAAAATATACATTACAATCAAATAAATAAAGTTAAGTATGCAGGCGATGAGTCACAATAATGTGGCTAAAGTAAGTTGACCAGACCACACACTAGAAGGTGAAGGGACGACGACGTTTCGGTCCATCCTAGACCATCGACTTGAGAATGGTCCAGGACAGACCGAAACGTTGTCATCCCTTCACCTTCTAGTGTGAAGTCTGGTCAATAAAGTTAAGTAGTTTTAAATTTGTGTACAATCTAAATATTTAGTTCAACAGTTAATAAATTTGAATCTGGTAAACACATTGTCCATGTTTGTGTTGTACCATACTTAAGGCCAAACTCTAACAATCGTAGTTATTCAATAGAGCAACTCAAGCTTGTCCCATCACATTACATGAATAATCAAACATTCGTTTAAATGCTCCACAAACTTTTAATTATAAAACAATAATTACAAGATTGTTTTTGAATAGCCTTTTATTGTATAACAAAGTAAAATAATTGCCCATTAAACAGTTTGCACACAACACATTTCCCAGCACCTTATTAAAAAATTACTAAAATATGCACAATTTCTTTAAAAGAAACCTCTTATCTTTGTGCAAAATAGATAGCAGCTGTGTAAGCACAAATTGAGAATCACCAGCTAAATCATTACATTCATACAGTACTCTCATTTCTGTTTATAAAGCACAAACTGGGTACCTTTAATAAAAAAAAAATTTTTTAAACTTATTACAATGCCAAAATATACAAGCACAAATATAAGTTTTGAAGGACTTTTTACAATATAATTGTCAAAAGTTATTATAATTATCAGCGTTACCTGGAATGATGGACCTTGGCCATTTTAAAAAATGCCTAATCTATTAAATTGTATTAAGCACAACAAAAATCACAAGAAATGCTGCAGAAATATCACAGACATACGATAATTCCTGGAAGCTTACAATTCTTGTCATGAAACAAAGAAAATGCTTAGTTTCCCTTCTGCTTTAAGACAAAGAATTAATATGTCTTGAGCCAAGTCTTCACTATTTCTTTCCCTCAAGCTTTGTGGAAAGGAACCTCAAGTAACAGCCAAATCTACAATGGCAGGCTGATCAACTACAGTACTAATAAAGAACAATTTACAATACTCCAGATTTGTAGTAATGGTATAAGCGATTTAATATTACCCTCAATATATTTGTTTTAAAATCTTAACAATTAAATAAAACTAAAAAATTTTGTGTTCTGAAGCTTGCCAACTATAAATCAGTAATGTGACTTGACTACCTACAATGTGGTTCACTACAGTAATAAATCTATTATAGTAAAACCTACATTATCCAGATTCTAGGATTACCTGAACAAATTTCCATTCTCCATCATAAATTAGCCCAGTTAAATTGGGGCCAATACCCATTATGAGACCTCTCTGGGGCAGATTGGCTGATGTGGACATTTATGCTATAAGCAATAAACAAAACAAAAATTTTGTTAGTTTCCTACATATTTAATTAGTGTATTCCAAATAAAACATGTATTTTTTGCACGTCAAAGTAAACATTACCAAATTAACAACTGCCCTAAAAAATTTAATCTCGCAATCAATTACTTGGATCTCCAAATATCCGGTGGTACCAATTGGTCCAGATAAATGGTGGTATTGTATTGATATGCCACAACAGTATTTATTCTCGTTTCTATCAATTTACATTCTCCCATCACTACTTTTCTGTATAATGCTTAAAGTATTTGTTTGCATTTTTACTACAGGTTTTCAGTCTTTATACTATATAATCATTAATTCAAACAAAAGAAGATATTCAACCATCTTTTGAACTTTGATTTTAGATAATTTTATCTATAAAGAAGTACGGTTATCTCATGATGTGCAGTACTCAAATTTGACATTCGAAGCATGTTTTGCCTACAATAAAAGCAGTGATGCACAAGATTACCTCAATGAATTTTGATTAGTGCATTGAAATTTAAGACTCAATATCCAACAAAGCCTGAATTCACACATTTCCTAATATTTAATTTTCACTCCGAGTAAAATATGCTATGTGATAATACTCAGGATTTTGTCATGGTAAAAATAAACCATGATTTAAGTGAACTAGTCAGAAAGAAGAAGTGCCATATAAAACACAAACTGGTAGTCATGTTTGTAGGGCATTAGAGTCCAAACACTGGTGTATCAATAAATGAGAGTAAATTTATAAAAATAATCTAACCTATGGAATGATAGAATATCAATCAGGGTATTTGTGTATGTGTGTCTGACTTAAGCTTGAATAGCTAATTGACTTGCCATCAATCACAAGGACAGTATGTCAATTTCAGAAAAAATGAAAAATGCTGTAACCCGAGTACTGCAGTTGTTTGGTACAACAATAGTAAATTTGCACAACATTTGTCCACCTTTTCAGGTATTTTAAGGAAAACGCTTTGAAGGCCTTGTTAACATGAATACTGTATTTGCTAAGGGAATTTGTTGAAACAATCATTAATTCTAACTAATTTTGTGCCTTAGAACAAGTGTGGCAAATACTTTACAGGTACTGTAACAGTAAAAAAAAAAAAAAAAAAAAAAGTATTTGGAAGCTCTGCAATTATAGAGTGCTCCTTCAAAGTTGTTATAACTTGAAAACAGTTAAAATGTTAGAGAATTCTACACAAACTGGAACCCTCAGGAAACAGGAGTTCTCAGAGCCAATCAGCAAAAGATATTTAAAAATAACGTTAACAAGAAATCTACATACAGTATTATACTTCAGGAGATAATTATGGGCAGGTTTCATAAAATGAATCCTAGCAAGCATTTGTAGACTAAGAGTAAACAGCCAATAGTCTTTCAGAGACCCTGCAAATCAAAAGTACAGCATTAGATAGATTGGCATCGTGAGAAAATGACAGACAAATGACAAAAGTTATTGATTACTAAAAATATGTTGGTTGCTAATTGCATTTATCCACTTTAGCCAGTGCAGTGAAGAGCAAATAATAAGTAAAATCGTCAGATCTGCTGAATCACCTGAATGTTATTTTCCTTTAAAGCACATTTTATCTATGCTTTGTGTACTTAAGCATTTCTTGAATCTTATTTACTTGATTTTTTAAGCAATTTACTAGCTATTTAAATGCTCTTAATTTAAATAACACATCATAAATAATAGCACATAATTTAATCATGCATGGCAGTCCATTAAATTGAAAATGCCATATTAACCTCTCATTAACCACTGCACTGCGCACCTAGTTTCAGCAAAAACTTCATAGTGCATTTGTCAAGGCCATTTTTTTTTTAAATGTTCAGATAAAATTATTGTCAAAATGTTTACATATATTAAAATATAGCCTAATAAAAAAAAAAGCACAACTATCAAGAGCGCCTTAGGGTATTCTGCAGTATAGTGGTTAATGCAAATATACATTGCAATATATTAATCACCAGAAAATCTAAAATATTAAAAGGGATTCACTGCATATTAACATAAAACTAATACATGATTCAGTTATATATATACACACACATTTAGTCAAAATATATTTTTCCTATATTTCTTTACAATTCAACTTAATTTGCCTTCTTCAAATTTCTTGAAGACCTTTGATGCAGTGAAGATGAAGGAATCGATGATGCCAGCAACAGTGAAGGTGCCGCCCACAATAGCACACACCTGCCATAAGGACACAGTACAAGGTTTAAATAAGAATATGAAAATTATATAATTAAATATTATTGTTTTTAAAACCAAAGCTTAAAAAAAAAAAAAAAAAACTATTACAATGTTTTAAGTGGACAGCTGCTTCACTGAACAAAATGTCACAGCAAAATCATAGGTTTTGATGATAATACCTATGCTCATCGGTACCTGCAGCCCTTCCCACACCTCTTAATTTAGCCAATCTAAACTAAATTGCATTATGCTGTCCATTGTCAGAGTGATTAGTTTTACAAAATATGAATAAAGACCAGCCTGTAGTATTTTCATATGAATTATGCCTCTGTCAGTTCTGGCACACACTGAAGTTGATTCCATGTTAAGCAAGCAGAGGTAATATAAGCTGCTTATTATAAAAAAGTGTCAAATATTTAGTTGCATATTCTACCTTTACTCTTGCAAAGCAAGTCCAGTTAAACTGCATAATTATATTTAATCATTACTAAAATTTAGAGTTTGCACTAGAAACTTATTACCAATGATAGTAACTTTAATTACTGTATGATACAGTATTCATTAAAAATGCAATATTGTATGTCTATCAAACAATATCAGAAGAGGCTTTATTAACAACCAAGCATCACTGGGCAAATAACGAAGCGCGCACACTTACAGTGGTAACAAAGGAATATATGGGTGGTCTTTTCTTATGATATTTGACTGTAATAGGCGTCAAATCATATCTGAACCACACTGCTGGCACCACCCGCCCTCCATGGCTGAATGACACGTAACTCTACAATATAAACAAATTAACCATCATTAATACAGAATAAAATATACAAGGCATATTGTGCACTAAATTTGAGGAGGGTGATCTATTGCACCAGTTGTCTGTGTGAATACTCTACACTACACACACACCTAGCTAGTAGCACGATACCTTAATACTAATTAACTTATCTGAAAAATACCCCAGCATGGGGTAAGGGAAGAGAGGAGGAGACAGAGCCACACAGGAAAGATGTTGACCCGAGCACAGTAGTCCAGAGAAGAGCGAAAGAGTCTCCAGTCCCTGAGCTCCCCAAGTTGTCGTTGTTGCCGGGAAGAAAACCTAGCTGATCGTGCAGCTCCAAACAATACAGGTCTTCACCAGCCTTTGTTACTAGTTACTTTAATCATTTCTAAACATAGCTGATAACTAGTTCAATATTTAATAATCAACAAGACCAGAGTCTTAATGCTCTGCGAGAAACAAGATTCGTCTTACGTCTGGCAAGGAAGATAGGAACAAACACTCATCAGCAGTCCTATCAATTAATGTAAAGTAATTATTTAGAGCTCAATTTGACCTCTGGTTTCCAACTAAGGAACCCAGGGTTGCAACAGTTTTTCTTATTAAAAATGGTACCAGAAGTTCTCTCTCAGACTGTTCCCCATTACTGGGTTACATCAGTCACAGGAGTTCTGTTTGGCCTACCAGGTAAAAGAACTAGAACCCAGCCCTCCTTCACAGACACAGGTAGTGAGTGATATTCTGCTATTGCCCCAGGAAAGCATCCAGAATGTCAGCAACACTTTTCAGACAACTGCTGGGTTCACAGAAAATGAAGTATTGAAACTGCCAGACAACTCTGCAAATGATTAACATCAAACAATTGATTCATTGAAAACTGGCTCAAACTGGTTATTACTGTACTGATAGACACCACCAGGTGACACGGCCACAGCTGGCTCCCTTGGATAAGTTATTGAGCCGATGAACCAATGAATCAACAAACCTGGAAGGAAGCCACCGGGGCTCCAAAAGAAATAGGTACAGTAATTCATTAAATTCAGAGCTGGGTTTCAGGGAGAGTCCCTTGATGGCTCCCTGAAGTAAAATAACCATGAAGAAAGAAAACAAAACTTATAGAGGAGGATGAGAGGCAGTACAGTAGGTACCAAGACGAAGAGACCTCTGGCCTGGAAAACCTGACCCAGAGCAACACAAAAGCAACTTGAACCAGGGATGTTAACCAAATACCAGGCTGCCAAATTTCCCCAAGTTCAAATATCAACCCAGAACGTGTTGGAGAAGTTCCCTTGGAACAAGGGGACCAAGGAAATAGGAACAATAGAACCAAGGAAATAACCAACAATGCATCAACCAAGCCAGAACCAGTGTGGCCCACAGTTAGCAGCTGAGTGCTGCCATCATATAACAAATGATCCCTCCCCACCAGATGGACAAGCTATGCATAAATTACTAAAGGATCCCTCCAAAAGTGAGTTGACTCATTCTTCACCAGAAAAGAAGGCTGCAGATTAACAAAAATGCCAACCAAGAGAAGAAAAAAAAAAAAAGTGAGAGCCAACAAAAATACTGCCTTGAGAAAGACACCTCTGGTCAAAGGGGAAACAGTGAATCTCGGACAGGAGTGAAATACCAAAACCAAGTCAAGAGACTTGGACAGCTCATGAAAAGCATGAACAGGCCAGAGGTGAAAACTCACAAGACAACTTGCGTAACGGTACTGACGATGAATCAACACTGAACAAGCAACAGTAGCTACCTTGAGGTTACCTTGAGGTGCTTCCGGGGCTTAGCGTCCCCGCGGCCCGGTCGTCGACCAGGCCTCCTGGTTGCCGGACTGATCAACCAGGCTGTTGGACGCGGCTGCTCGCAGCCTGACGTACGAGTCACAGCCTGGTTGATCAGGTATCCTTTGGAGGTGCTTATCCAGTTCTCTCTTGAACACTGTGAGGGGTCGGCCAGTTATGCCCCTTATGTGTAGTGGAAGCGTGTTGAACAGTCTCGGACCTCTGATGTTGATAGAGTTCTCTCTCAGAGTACTAGTTGCACCTCTGTTTTTCAACGGGGGTATTCTGCACATCCTGCCATGTCTTCTGGTCTCATGTGATGTTATTTCTGTGTGCAGGTTTGGGACCAGCCCCTCTAATATTTTCCACGTGTAAATTATTATGTACCTCTCCTGCCTGCGCTCAAGGGAGTACAGTTTTAGGCTCTTTAGTCGGTCCCAATAGTTTAGATGTTTTATAGCCCTGCCAAATGCTGAATAAAAAGAGGTGACACTATGCTGGTCAAAAAACAACTACAGCAGAGTCCAAGTTCAAGTGCAGTGAAAAGCTCTACACCCTAGGTGTTCATGTAAGGAAAGAATCCCTTTTGGAAGAATGTGTTAGTACTCACCTAGTTGTGGTTGCAGAGGTTGAGCTTTGGCTCTTTGGTCCCACCTCTCAACTGTCAATCAACTGATGTACAGATTCCCAAGCCTACTGAGCTCTGTCATATCTACATTTGAAACTGTATGGAATCAGCCTCCACCACATCACTTCCTAGTGCATTCCATTTGTTAACTACTCTGACACTGAAAAATTTCTTTCTAATGTCTCTGTGGATCATTTGGGTACTCAGCTTCCACCTATGTCCCCTTGTGCGTTTACCACCGGTGTTAAATAATCCATCCTTGTCTACCCTGTCAATTCCCCTGAGAATTTTGTATGTGGTGATCATGTCTCCCCTAGCTCTTCTGTCTTCCAGCGACGTGAGGTGCAGTTCATGTAGTCTGTCCTCATAACTCATGCCTCTTAGTTCTGGGACTAGCCACTAGGCTAGTCCCAGAACTAGTCCAGAACACTAGCCAATCGGCTAGTGGCAGATTGTTTACTCATTAACTGTGTAAGGAAAAGACATTTGGTATTCCCACCAGTGCATTGTCACTGTGTGCAACCCTTCCTCCGAATAGACAGTACGTTTTAATACTAAATGTAATAAGTACATTCCTGACTGTCTGCATAGTACATAAATACACTTAATTGTGCTGTTACATTTACCTTCCCTATATTCTCCTAATTTTCTGTTAATTCACTCAAAATTTTTAGGTTGAAGTTTTCGTGTTCAATTCTATATACACGAGTTTTAAATATAAAGAATACCTTTTTCAGTTTTATTAAACAATAGAGATTTTATACAAAATTTGAAAATATCCTGAGTTACTTTATAATTTATTGAAAGACTTTAGTTTTGTTTTATTAGTTTTATAAAATTGTAATATCAATATAACTATAGGTTAAGTACTAATTGTAATTAAGAAGCAATAAATGCTATTTACATGCTTGTCCTCCTACACTCCCAAGGTTAGGTTAGGTCATGGTTTTCTATACAGCTTTTCAGGTAAACTAATATTCACAATATTCTGGTGTGATGCTGGCGATTAAGTGTATTTATGTACTATGCCGATAGTCAGGATTGTACTTATTACATTTACTATTAAAACGTACTGTCTATTCGGAGGATGGGCTGCAGTGTGAGGATGCCCTCCCTCCAAAGAATATAAACCGATTCAATACAGGAAAATAAATAGTCTCAAGTATATTCAGTGATTGAAACTGTGTACAGTGTTAAATGTAGGAAACTGGCTTGGAACTCAATAAGACAGAAATAAATAAATTAGGTATACAGTTGTGAAAAGAAATATTATTGGAATGCAGATGGGTGGACAGAGAAGCGCGCCGGTGATTTGTTCACTTGGTGGGTGACAAGCAACTTGGGAGGACGACCAACGTTCTGTGGAACACACTGGTCTTCAATATTTATGATAAGTGCAAGGGCATTGTAGCAATAGTGGTGCTCTTTATTTATAATTAGGTGTAGGATACATACATATATTTAAGTTGCGCACATATCCCCAGTGGTTGGCTGGTTTTAAGTGTTTTGATTCCTGTTGTAATAAACACGTTAGGAGTGAATATTAGCTAGTGAATCAAGCACTACAACACTTAACATGTACTTTCAACCATCATTTGTTAAGTGTTGCTGCCTAACTTATGATTCCCTACATACTGCAAAAAGGTCCCCTAGGGGGCCATGGCCTCCAGTTTGAGAACCAGTGCTCTAAACCAATGAAGAGTCTACAGGTTACAAAGTCACATCAAGTTCTCATTAACTTCAGCTAAAATACTGCCACCTAAGGATTTCTAAGCTTATAATCAATTAACAACAATATGGTATGACATATGTTAAATTTGTAGTAGTTTGCTTACAATTTTCTCTAGATATTCAAATGTGGTAAAGACATTAAACAGGTTCTTACTACTACATTACTAAAAATATTTGTGTTACTCACCCTGTAGGCATAGGTATACTGGTATGCTATAAGCTGATTTCCACTGGATTCTTCATAAATGGTTGGCACAACTTTCATTACGTAGTCATGAGATTCCAAGGCTGAAAAAATAGAGGGTAAAAAATTAGACAAATGTTGACATCAAACACAACAGCACCAACAACTGTGAACTCTGTCAAAACTCCAACAAAACAAAGATTTTCATGATGCCTGAAGTCTTTAGTTTTGCTTAAACCAGTTATAAAGGATGTAACAAAAATCCATTTTCAAAGAAATCTGCAAAATGTTACATACAGATGTAACCAATCTTAGAATATGGATCGATGTGTGCATGAATGTAGAAGGAACACATTTTGAATATTTTATGTAAAATATCTTTACTTTTCGTTATGAGAATGGATTTGTAATAAAATGAGACACTGGTCCATCCATCATTGGTGGATGGGTAAATAAGACTGCTAGACACCAGCAGAACCAGTTCCATCACAATCCAGTCTGGGATAACATCTGCTAACACCAGCCTCAAAGATGGACTGCCTCCAGCCTGACTAGATGGCCCATAGTGTCATGATGCCAGGTCAATGACAAACTCCACCTTCAACTAGCACCTGACCCTGTAGTCTGCCCATATGCATTCTGCTTCCAGCTTGGCCAGACAGCCCAATATCTGTACCACAGATGCAGATGAAGCTGCAACGATGGTATAACATCACGAGTAAATAAACATCAATAGTCCAGCAGTTACCCATGGCAGTACCCTTAACTTCATAAAACCAGGTGTACAAACACCTACAGTGATAGCAGACCATGCAACTCATTACATCAACACGTTATAACTTTCTATGTGAGGAGTACAACATTTTAGCAGTCAGGCCCTTGCCACATGCTAAACCTTAAACATATTGGGCTTTTAAAGGCTCTAAATGTTGCAGTGAATAGATGGAGGAGAGAGAAAACCAGCACCAAATGTAATGAAATACCAATT
Source organism: Procambarus clarkii (assembly GCF_040958095.1). Classification (NCBI taxonomy): domain Eukaryota; kingdom Metazoa; phylum Arthropoda; class Malacostraca; order Decapoda; family Cambaridae; genus Procambarus; species Procambarus clarkii. Next base: position 23,165,063 of record NC_091172.1, read on the forward strand.
CCAGAGGAGCCCCAGTGCCTCCCTGAAGCTATCTTCCTGAGATTTCTTCAGACTAAAAGGCCACATCAATTGTCAATACAGTGCTTCCTCACTCTAACGAAACCTACTCTATCGATTCCCGGATGATCCGAACAAATTGAATTCGGTACGAAATGTTCAGTGGCACATACAAATGTTCGATTAAGTGAGGATTGTTCGTCCAAGCGATCACCGAGACAGAGCCGTCATAGTTGATGACAGCCACTGTCATCAACTATGATTCACCAAAGTGTAAACAGTTGTACAGAATTATATTTTGCTTACCCATTGTTCCCAGTGAGAAATGGTTGAAGGATGATAAACTGGTGTTACGGGAGGCAGGTGGTGTCAGATGTCAGGGGAGGCAGGTGGTGTCAGGGCATGAGAGAAAATAACGAAGCCTGGCATTTTTTTTTTTTTTTTTTTTTTTTTTTTTAAGAAAATTGGTGGGGCGGGACAGATGGAACAAATTCCGCACTGGAACGAATCGCCTTTGCCCCATGTACTGTAACCACTCGATTATCCGGGATACGAACATCCGGAAAACGCCCTTAAACGGCCAAAATCGTGACAAGATAAAGTTCTCAATATCTGGCCAAAATGGACATGGGAGCCGGATAAAAGCTGGTTTAGCTGGATAAAAAATCAGAGCCAGTTAACTTGCTGCCGATGTTACACTATCCAGACAGTCAGCCGGATAATCATTGAATTGTCCGGATATGAAAGCCATGGGGCGAGCCGTACTGTATTAATCCCGTCTGGCTGTGGCTGGCTGGCTCGAGACACATGGTGGAGGAGGGGGTGGGGTGGTGGGGTGGGTGGGTGGTGTCGGGAGGGTGGGAGGGGAGCATCAGGAGGGACCACCTGGGTACAAGAATTATCATTAATTTTAGAACAATTCATCATAGCCAAAAACAAATGAAATACTAGTAATTATGTAATAACAAATATATAAATTTCCTAAAAACAATGTGCACAGGCTGAAGTTTCCTTAAAAAATAGTGTTTTTTCCTCCTACATAGGTCGCCAGGAGATAAACTATAGCTGCCCTATGTGGAACCGTCCAACACTGGTCAATCCATGTGCTCCCATCCCTCGTGTTATACCACAGTGCCGCGCCATTAGTGAAATATTTTTTTAAATAACTTTTTTATTTTCATAGTAAATATGAACATTTTTGGCCAAGACTGTCTGGTAGCAGCACGAATTGTTCTGGAGGTGTTAAGAGGAAGAAGGTTGTCCTAACAATTAAAGACAAGTTACTGTTATACCTCAACCAGTGAGGCTTCACAGGCAAGCCAAGCACCTTCAAGTGAGGCGTCACAGGCAAGCCAAATGCCTTCAACCAGTGAGGCTTCAGCAGCTGGCAGTCAAAATTAACTTTGCTTAATGAACTGTACAGTAATTTTAAGTGTTAATTTTAGTGTTGTGTTAGTATAGGTTACGTAAATTGTTAAGAATTCTTAACTTCAAGATGTGTGGCATCAATCAAGAAGATGAACACCAAGGTAAGTTGAGGTTTCTAGTTGAATATTTAATAATTATATGTGGCAAGGCAATTCAAATTATGTTGTTTGTAGTATAAAAATAGTTGGAAATGGTCACTTTTGGACTCGGAGGTGAAAAAGTACCATTATCCGGAACACGTGAATATCCGGCTGGGGGTCCTTCCCAAGTAGTCCAGATAATCGAGTGGAGACAGTAGTTTGTTCAAGTGAGGACACACTGTAATTCTGTTTTGGCCTACCAGGGACCAGAGCCAGAACTTGGGGCCCCCCCTCATAAGAGGTGCAGGGAACAGGTAAAAATTTGCCACCTCACTAAAATACAGCCTCCAGAAAGTCAGCACTAGCTTTTATACAAAATCTGGAGGGTTCACAGAAAATGAAGCCTTGAAAATCTCCAAACAACTACTGTAAACGAGTCACATAGAGCAAGGAATTTACTCATATGAGCTCAACTTGTTAGAGGTCATCTATTAGGTGGCCCAGCCCAGGCTCCCAGCCAGCTCCTCAAGGCCATTCTGGACCTGATGAACAAACCCATGACAAACCTGGAGGACAGGAGCCACCAGGGCTCCTCCAAAAATTGGCATGTCAAATACGTCAACATCTGAGGTTACCTTATCATAGTAATCTCCACTTCATTCAAACCAACACCACCAACATCCATCACCACCTCTTCCATGTATTTAACTATGCTCCACCAACAATGATAATCAAGATAGCAAGTGGATCAGGACTTCTTGTATTGGTGAGTACAATCAAAATACAGTACAGGTGCTGTCGAATTTATGCTTGAACTTGTCTATTTTTCCCCCAGATTTAACCATTAAACTGCTCAGCATAAGGGGCATAATTTGAAAAATATTCAAATTACCTGTATGTAAAAATAATTTAAAAATGTTAAACAAATCTTGAACTTATTGGCTTCAGCATTTTGAAACTTTCATCAAAATATTTTCAGAAATTGATTTTAGATGAATATTTAGAAAAAAAACTTTTTGTTGATAAGGAGAACGGCTCCTATTAACTGGAACTGATGGATAGTGCAATAATAATGAGATGCAAGCACCTGTCCGAGGCACAAAAGAATAGTATTAGTAGTAAGAAGTGTCCACAAAGCGGATATGCAGCTGGTGCCTTTATAGCATTGGTGAGTAATACATAACAAAAATAATAACGAGTATGTTATTATGCTCTATTTTGTTACATATCATAAATACATTGCCCAATGTTATCATCAGTTACTTTCAATAATGTCCCCCAAAAAAGTTTTTTTAGGGGATTTTTTTTTTTCCTCCTTTATTTATTATTTGAATTTGTTGTAATCTTTACATCCTGGAGATTGCATACTTGTCCCTAACTATGTCAAGACAGATATAAATTGGTCAACAAATAAATCAGTAACAACTCTCAAAACTTGGTACTTTGAATTTTTTTTGCCAGATTTTTTCAGATTTCAAACTATTTTCTGTTTCTTTAGGTTGTTTTGATGATTAAGGACCAGATTAGGGTCTTTTTACTTATATAAAGTATACCCTAAATCATTATAATTATTATAATTATTCCTATTTTTTTTTTTGGGGGGGGGTATTTTTCTTTACTTCATTTCAACACATTGACCTACAACTTTTACATATTCAAGTACGAATGTCAAACAATGTTTATTAAAACATACAAGTAAATTTATGAATTAGAACGGCCTTATTCATTGTCGATAACTTCAACTTCAATTACATCTATAACTTTAATTTCAACTTGCTTCAGTATCCAAAAATCTAGTTTCTGACCGATTCTCACCCTTTTTACATATAGTGTGCACAGCTGTCTGTTCTGAAATCCTATAGAATCACTGAAGCTGGACCAGGGTTTCACATAGGTTTGAACCTCATTTTCTCATAGGTTCGAATCCTCATCACGGTTCCTGTGGATTTTCTCGTTGATATATAGAATCACGATACTGTGATTTCTCTGTGTATTGAAAGAGGGGCATCAGAGGTAGGATTACTGGACGAGTACAGTAATTAAACCAAATTAAACAGTACAGACCTAAATAAATAGTACAGTAATTAAACAAATAAACCTAAGTACAGGCTTTCTGTCTGACACCAGGGAAACCCACATGTAATAAAAATGGCTGCTTTTTCTTTTAAACATGAATTTCAAACAAGTACAGTACTGTATTTTGAACTGCAATAATAATATTCATTTCCCCATACAGTACCATTCTTTATTAACATATTCTGTCCTTCCTTCCCCCATTTGCTTTTACTGTTCTTGTAATATTTACTCCATTCCACTCTTCATTACAGTATCATTCCCTTTATCTTTCTTTTACATAAACACAACACATTGTACTTTCCTTCCTTCCTTAAAACTTTTGGTATTTCCAGCTTCATCTGTTTTTGATTTATTCATCTCATATTACATAGTCATAAGTACCTGTCTTTTGTTTTCTATAACCCGAGCAGGTGCAGTCCTATATACAAGACTTTTTTTTATCTTACAAGGAATTTTTTTGCGGGAAACATAGGTTGCAAATGCAAATCTCAAACCCTTACAAGGCAGAGACATGGGTTGACTGCACAACACTGTGGTGGATGGGAGGGACACCACATCCGTATGACAATTTAGAAAAAGTAAATGTAACACTCACCATTTCCATCAATCTTTGCACGTCCATACAAGGGATTGAAGGTTCCAGGAATATTTGGGTCGTCAATCTTGCTCCCAAAGCGCACTTCATGAATCACATGTGCAAAGTCTGTGTTCTCCGGCTGTGTATCTGCTGAATGTGTTGACACATGGAAGTTTCCTGCAAGTTAAATGTAAGTACATATAGTGGCACTTCACAAATCTAGACCTCCCTATAACGGATCCATCCAAACAATGGTACTGTACTGTATATATTCAGCTGCTGGATATACCCCCTTGCAAATAAAAAAAAAATCAGAAAAATAGTAGTTTCCATAGGGGTTTCCTGTAAAATCCAAATCATTGGGCAAAGTAATTTCCTGTAAATTATATTTTTTACTAAATATTTTATATTTTAGTATGTTTTTGTCATCAGAGTTAAGGTCAGTGAAAGTGCCAGAAATATTATTCTGAATTTGATTATGAAACCATACAACTTAAAAAAAATTAGAACGAGTTCAAGATATTTAATAAAATCTTAAGTTTAAGGGAGTTCTTGGCATGGGAAGTTGATGGATCTGAAGGAACAAATTCACAAGGGCCGTGATGAGGGTTTGAACCTACGTCCGGGATGATCCCAGATGCTCCTTGATTGACTGTGCCACGACATGGTTGTGTTTATCGCCCTTACAGAGTAAGGGCGAAGAGGTAGAACATTTGGTTGACAAGAGCTCGGGTGCACGGGGGAAATATGTGAAACCAGCTTTGTGCTTCAGAGAAGCTGCGGGAGCCGTCGTGAGGGCAAATAGTTTGAACCCTCATCACGGCCCATGTGGATTTGTTCGTTTGATGTATCTATTGTGATTTCTGAGTGTATTGATGGATCTGGTTCATCGGTGTCATGGTCCTTCCACTGAAGTAGAAGGTGAAGTAGAAGCCCCAACGACCCAAGGACTGAAGAGAACCCCCGCTGCTCAGACAATAAACCACCGGAGAGCAGTCCAAATGGAGCTGGATCGTGGAACCCCAAGCGACCTGAATCCTTCAAAATGACAGCCAAACCACCGCAAACTCCTGCACCGTGCTGTGATCCCGACAGAAGAACAAAGTCCACCGCCCCTGGCTGGCCTGGTGAGCACTGATCACAAAACCCCAGCTGAGAGACAAGGCACCTGTGAACACGTAAAGCGAGGGCTCGGGTAGTTGCCAAAGCACTGAACCCTGAAAAACCCGAAGAGGAAGATGGTGACGCAGCAACCGACACAGGGCCCATGGAGGCCAAATCCAGCAATCGTGAGAGAGACAAAAAGTTCGGCCCCAAAGGAACCATAACAGATGCCGAAGCCAGACCCAACCCGGCAAAGTTCAGACTTCTGCACAACTGCTTGAGCAACCGCTGAGTGACCCGGGACCCTTCCACCAGAAACAGCTGAAGGCGGGACCGCAGCAACACCTTCAGAAGGAGAGACATGGAAGCGGTCCGTGAGTCCCACACAAGGCCCAGCCAGGTCTGAAAGTCCCAAACAATCTATACCTATAATAGGTTAAGTAATAATTGTAATTACGAAGCAATAAGATGCTTATCTTAACATACTAAGAAAGTTAGGTAAGGTCGGTGTTTTCTATGAAGCTTTTCAAGGTAAACTAGTATGTTAAGTATGTCACATATGCATGTATTTAATAAGTCAATATTGACTATACGAAAGTGCGAGAACGGGTTGGATGTTCGTATATTCATAGCCAAAAACCACGAACCAGGCCTGGCTGAAAGAGACGCCAGACCGTAGAAACTCGCCTGCAGAACGTAGGCACGAACGTGTCAACACAACGTAGCCAAGATGATGTGGGGAGCACCCCCAGTGGAAGAAAGCAAAGTCGCACAAGCAGGAGAAGAGTAGGGAAGAGGTGAAGGAGGAGCCCTACACCCATACGCAGGGAAAACCTAGCATTCTTCCCATAGCGGCAATCCAGAACACCCCAAGTAGCTACAGGGCACAGACTGGAGAATTGAGAGGAGCGAGAGGCGAAGCACCCGAGAGAAAAGGACGCAGAACACCAGCACACGTGCACACCGCCCACATCATAGCAAACTACCATGGCCCATACGCAGGCAGGGATGCCAGATGTGGGTTGCGAGAAGTAGCGAGCTGATGAAAGAAAATCATGAAATTGACTAGAAAACTAGACAATATAGTGTTGTTTACAATTGAATCCCTTTTCAGAGTACATAGGTCAGCTGTTAACAGGAAACAAAAAGAGCAGTAAGTAGAGAAACATACATAACATAGCCCTTCTGTGGCTACAAGTAGCCCAATCGGGCTACAAGGAGCCCAATCTGGCAACCATGTGCAGCACAGGATAGAGCATGGAGAGAAGATACAATCATGAAAGAACTAAACAGGACCAGAAACCGAGAAGAAGAACGGAGAAGGACCAACAAGCCCTAGAAAGGATCGGAGAGGAGCCACACCGGAAGACTACAGACGTTCTAATAATACGGGAAGAAGCAAAAACCTTCCCGAACCTTCGAGCACACACAGAAGCAAGCGTAAAGCACAAAGCCACAGCAGGCTCAGTCGAACCAGAGACCAAAAATCATGCAGAAACCCCAAGAAGAGGGGAACATGACGGTGAAGGTCTGTCCCAAGAAGAAGGGTGGAACCGATGGATCAAAGGGACAAGGAACCAAACACTGGGAGGGGCCGACTCCCAACAACATGTATGTAGAGGAATGGGGGGGGGGGGGGGGAAGAAAAACCCCACTCCTCGTAACCACAAGCCCTGCCCAGAGGGTAGAAAAACCCAGGCGGGGTCCAACGGGACCTGAGGTCCTCCAAGTCAGCCCCTCACCAGCCCCGGGAATCCACAAGGCAGGTCCTGGGGCAGAGCTGTCCCCCCTAAGCTCCACACACACCAGAAAAGCCGGGGCAGCCGGACAAGTACTAAAGAAGGGAGCCCACTGGCAGACTCATACAACACGGCTGGAGGAACAGGTTCGAATACCCCCGTCGCTACCCCGGAAGGGGAAGTCCGAGACAGCCAGAGTTTCAAGACCACCGAAGCCCCGTCCCAACTCCAAACCTACAGACGGTAAAGATCCGGATGCAAAGAGGAAGGGGGTGACCATAACGGGAAAAACTATGGGGCGCGGAAGGAAACAAAACTGAAGCAACCAACATCCCCAAGCCCCGTTACACCAACGAAAACGGGGCAGCCTTGGGGCTTCCAGGGAACAAACAACCTAGCGCGTTGTCACCAGCGAAATGCAACGTGTAACGCCCGTGCTGCCTGTACTCGCATAAGACTGGGTAACCGAGTCACAAACAAGCAACAAAACTCGTAGGACTCCGGGCCGAAGGTGCCACCGACCTCAAAGGCAACAGATGGAGGCAAAGACAGTGCGAGTCACCCTGTGCCAAGGGGACAGAGCAACTCTCGAACTCGCACAAAGTGAGGTGGGGGGGGGAATCCGGGGTCACATCCACTGAACCCACGCGTTCCCGTGGGTATTCCCAGGGCCCTGAGATGGAATCATGCTCAGGGAAGCCCAAGCAGGGTATTGCTAACCGGCGGCCATGCCTACCAAACAACCTTCTAAGAACTAAACCCCAGGGACGTGTACACTCATGGGGACCTAGCAGGGAAAACCACCAGAAGAAGGAAGAGTACTTAGTACACAGGGGGCAAGAACCAAGGCAGACCCCCCTCCCCACCAGGCAGACAAACAAAAAGAAAAAGAAAACCCTGCAAGAGGACAGCGTACCCAAGCGGAACAGAGCCAGCCGCTATGATTGGTGAAAACAAGCTACGCAGTACCTTTCACCCCTACCAGCGCAAAACTGCCCTTCATCCTAAGGCGAACAAGGGAGACAGAACACCCTGGCACACAATGGGCAGCCGAAAACCAAGCAGTAAACGGCCTAGCAAAGGCCGCACTGTACCACACTAGGTACAGTGCTGAAACAATCACCGGAGCCAGAGCACACGACCATTGCCCATAGCATCAGCCTCAGAACTGAAGGGTGGATAGCCAGGCGGGGGTCTGGGGCTCCCACTTCCCCCTCCCGGGGAGGGGGGGAGCTGCGCAGACAGCGGCGCGGCAACGTGTGACGTCATGCTTGTTTCTTTTTGGGGAGTTCTATCCACTTGTTTGGCTTTTGGTAGCAATTTTCAACAGAATAGGGATTTGTTTTGGGATGCTTACCTTTCTGGGTGCCTGACCAGGTCAATGGCAGACATAGAATGCTTTCAACCACATGGGGGTTTCTATAGGCCATTGCTCCCCATGCCTCTCTGAGGGGACCAGGTTCTGGCTCGTGGTCCCCGGTAGGCCCACAGAACTCCATACACATGACTGATGCCAAAGTCTGACACTAGCATATCAGCCTGGATAAGCTCCGGGGAGCCGAAGGGGCTCCTCCCAGAAAATACTATAAATATAGATACTAAATAAAGAATCCACAAACCTGGCACTTTATTTATGAGGAAATTTGCCTCAAAAACACAACCCTCTTCTCCAATGGGATTTTTTACAGTGTTCTCCACAAAGCCAACTTCATGTCGACCAAGATCATCCTGGATATCCAAACCAACATCTGTAAAATAAAGCACCAAATTAAACAGTACAACCTCAACAAAAATGGACCACAAAACAGAAGAGAAAAAATTTGTTCTATGAACAATTTTTCAAAGGCTGAAATATGGAGTCAAATTTTATGAAATTTTCAACATGGGAAAGGAGGGATACACAGTCTGCACCGTTAACCATTGCATTTCACAAGGTTACATAGTGCATACATTGTGTGTATGCACAAAAAAAAAATAAGAAATTCAAAACAAGGTAGTGACACCTCTGCTTACGAATGCCCCTATTTACGAACTTTTCGGGTTACAAGCCCAATTTCTTTTGAAATTTTGAATCGGGTTACGAACTATGCCTCGGGAAATGAGTTTGTTGATATACATATGGCCAACCCAGCGCATGGTGGCACAGCGATCGCGCCTCAGTTTACCAGTGCCTCTCGCCTAGTAACAATCGTGCCTGAATTCTTTGTAAAGAATTAGTTTTTTTTTTGGATTTTTGGCTATTTGAACATAAAATTTGTTACTATGTATCTTGCCATGGGTCCCCAGAAAGCCAGTGTTAAGGTTCAAGCCAAGAAAACACATGAGAATAACCATATAGGAAAAACAGGAGATCATTGGTGGTGGAATTGGTGGAGGAACACAGCAAACAACTAACCACCAAGAACTAGCCTTTCACAATGAGCAGCAACAAGAGGCAGCTAAGGAAATGTCTTCAGGGGAGGCGGCGGCAGTAGAGAATGTCCCTTCCTCAACAATTAGGAAGTGGTATAGGCTGTGGGAAGAAATGCAAACGTGTTGAAATGACTCACCCAGAGCAAGCTGTAGTAGGCCGTTGCATTGACCTCTTTAATGACAATGTGATGCCTTACTACTGTACAGACAAGTGTTACAACGAAGGGAAAAAAACTCCTCTATGGATAGTTTTATAGTGAGAAAATCAAGTAGCGAGTCACAAGCAGGTCCTAGTGGTATGCCTGCAAAACGTAGGAGAGTACCCCAGAAAAGTCCTCACTGCCTGATGTTATAATGGAAGGGGACTTCCCTTCCAAACACTAACACTTCTCCTCCTCCCCCTCCTCACCGTCTTCCACTCGCCAGCAAGAGTCATTAGTAAAGGTAAGTAATAACTTGTACATACTTTAGTACTGAAGATCTGGGTGAATTAGGTATAAATTTTACTTCGAAGTAAATGTTTTGGAGAGTCTGGAATGGATTAATTCAATTTCCATTATATCTTCTTCACCACAGTCTGTGGTGTAGTGGTAAGGCACTCTCCTGGTGTTCCGCGAGCGCTTTGTCATGGGTTCGTACCCTATAGTTGGTACTATTTCCAGCTCACACTTGACAAACAATGTGGACTTAGTTAATAAGCTATCCACACTGAATTTAAATTTTGATTTTAAACTAATAAGTTTCGATGTGACCTCTTTATTCACTAAAGTTCCTGTTGATGATCTGTTAGAATTTCTACGCGAGGAACTGCCTAAATATAATTTGAGCTTGCAGACCAATAAAGTATTGGAACTTATCAAATTTTGTATAAAAGACAATTATTTTAGTTTTAATGGAAAATTTTTCAAACAAACATTTGGTATGGCGATGGGCAATCCCCTTTCCCCAGTTTTAAGCAATTTGTATATGGAATTCTTCGAAACAAAAATCTTATCCAGGATTATCCCGGCTAATGTAGTTTGGTTTAGGTATGTTGATATTTTGTGCTTATGGCCGTGCGACAAAGACCAGATAGTTTTTCTTAATGAACTCAATTCTTTGGTACCTTCGCAGTCCAAAGGCAGTACCTTCAAACCAAAGGCAGTCAAGCATTCACAGTTGTGGTAGCAACCAGTTAGACACAGTCGCAACCAATCACAGTTAGTAAAGAATAAAAGTTTAATGTCAGCCACTCAGGCAGTCTGCCTCCCAGGTCATCAGCTGGTAGGAAGGAAGCCATCCGTATTAATACTGCTCAGACATGGCTGGGAAGGATACAGCTGGGAGGGTCCAGTGTGGGGGACGGAGGTTGTGGAAGGGACCTGTGTGGGGATGGAGGTTGCAGGGAGGGACCTGTGTAATAACCCAAGTGTAGCTACAGGATAGGGAATGGAGGGTGTGGGGATGGGGGGGGATGATTGTGGAGGAGGGACCTCTATGGAATGTGTGGAGGGAGATGGAAGGGCTTGGGAAGGGACAAGGTGTGATCAGCTCCTGTGTTAGTCCTAGTCGGATACTTTAGTCCTATTCGAATATTTCTGCTAACCACTCACCCACTGTAGCCACCCATCTCACACTACCCACTGCTACCTGCCCACCCACTCTGCTGCCCATCCTGCTACTCACCTGTCCACCCACTGTCTCCTGACCGCCCTGCTACTGACCTACTCTGCACTCACCCACCCATCCACTTACTCTACCCTCTGCCCTGCCACCAGCCTGCCCCTACTGCCACCTGCTTTCTATGCAGGGGCTTTCTATTGCTGCTGCATAGCAGTGGAACTGCCCCTTCCTCTCACATATGTCATCACACAAAGTCCACCTCTATGACAGCCAAGATGATACATTTGACCTGCCACACGCTCCACCACCCTGTACCACCCAGTGCCTGGTACGGCTCGCCGGCAGGCAGAGTGCCTCTGCAAACAAGCAGTTAGCCTGTTCTACCAAGCAGTTTGCCGACTACCTAGCAGTTATACAGCCTCTACCCAGATGTGGTGCAGCCACTAACTGCCAGCCACTTCTTACTGCTCACGTTGACAAGACGTGATATCACCAGCAGGGGTATAAATAGAGCCCTGCAACCCATGGAAGTCAGTCTTTCTCTGGTACTCTTGGGGTCATCACTGCTGATTTCACCTGCCGTCTGCTACCAGCCTACATAGTATCGGATGCTATGGTGGTATGGTAGATGTCTTCAGCTCACCAGTATAATATTGTATTATACTGTATTTATATTTTTATTTGCTTGTTTTGTTTGTTCTGTTAGAATAGCCAAGAGTTTGCAGGAACAATTTTCTGTTACATTAATTATAGTAAAGTTTATTATTTGTTCATCTGTTTGTTTCATCCTGCCACTTACACACTGCAAGGGCCAAAGCAGCATTTTATTTTATGTGATTGAGACCCACACTACACCGGCCCAGTATTGCTGCACTACTGCATCACGTCACAATATTCTTTAGAGGGAAACTGGGCAGTTACTAAAGTAAATATATTTAACTAAAAATTACTTACAATCACATTTAAGACGAGGTAATGAGATTTTGATATACACTGGGATTCTGTCTGTCGATTCACCGGGGTTATCTACATAGAACTCTGACACTCTGGAAAAAAAAAAAAGGTACAGTATGTTGATTAAACTAACCTCTGTAAATTTAAAAAAAGATATATAATAAAAAAAAATACAGCAGTGTTTGCTAGGAAATGACACTTTCATACAATCCAAAAACAAAATAAAATAAATTAAACAGGATTCAACAAAACCTTGAGAAGACAAACTGTACTCACAATTCTCCTGAGAGGAAGTGGAGGAGCTCTGAAGTAAACAGAATCAGCATGAATGTGATGCATGTTACACTAATGACAGCCCCAGTTATGGTCGGCTGGGTCAAGTCTTTGGGCACTTTGCGATATATGTCAAGTCTGGAAAAAAATAAAATCGGATACATTTTTATATATACAGTAATACTGACTGAAAGATTGTGTTACAGTATTTACTATGACATGCACTATAACAATGTGCATGTATGAATGCACACATACATGTGTGCACAATTACACACAACTTGTGTACACAACTTTAGAAACTTGTGAAAGGAATCGTTCACAACCTTGTATACCACTTGTGCCAGATCAATCCTGGAGTATGCAGCTCCATCCTGGAATCCATACTTAGTTGAACACAACACAAAGTTAGAGAAGATTCAGAGGTACGCCACCAGACAAGTCCCAGAACTGAGAGGTAAGAGCTACGAGGAAAGGCTACAGGAGCTAAACCTTATGTCCCGGGAAACAGAAGAGTAAGGGGAGACATGATAATCGCCTACAAAATTTTTAGGGGAATTGACAGGGTGGACGAAGACAAACTATTTAGCATGGGTGGAACACGAATAAGGGGACACAGGTGGAAACTTAATACCCAAATGAGCCACACACACATTAGGAAGAATTTTTTCAGTGTCAGTAGTTAACAAATGGAATGCATTAGGCAGTGATGTGGTGGAGGCAGACTCCATGCAAAGTTTCAAATGCAGATTTGACAAAGCCTAACACATTGCAATTATGTAATTACACATGCTAAATGAATCTACACATATAATAGCCACTTTAGTTGCCTGCAAGAATGTATAACTAGACTTTTAATCATGGAAGATTCAACCATGGAAAGATAAACTGGAAGAATGGAAAACCAAATGGAAGTACAGTATAGATACATGGAGAGCTAAACTATTGGATGTGGCAGAAATTTTGAGCCAACATGTCAAGGACCCACAAGAATGAAAGGCAATGATAAGCCAGTTAGTCTTGACCTGATATTCACCTTATATGAGTACTGTATAGATAAATTTGACATAAGGGAAGTCAAATTAGAAGCCCCATGGAAACGAGTGACCACAGCATACTGACATCTGAGTATCTGGTGAAGTAGGGATAACCTCTCCAAGGAAGGGACCAGAAAAGAAAAGGTTGGCCTACTGGAGGAAATTACGTACGACCAGTTACAAAAAGTACTGTCATTTCTGTATGACTAGTTCAAATTCAAATGTTTATTCAGGTAAAAAAGTACATAGAAGAGTTACAATGTTGGATTTATAGATAGAAGCTAGTACAAAGAAAACCTAAAGCCACTAATACTCACAGCATTTCGGGAAAGGGTGTGGAGAAAAAAACACATTAAAACTTGATACTAATTGCGATTAAAGTATAAATTGTGTTTGGGAAAAAGGGGGGGGGGGGAGAACATAGCAGAAATCAGCAATTATAACAGTTTGGTCAACAAACAGTATTGTTTGAAAATAGCAAGACATGGGGTTGACATTTAGGGGGTGAGGTAGGTTACATGGAGTTTATTAGGTGGTACAGTACTTAGTTTTTCTCTTAAACTGTTGAGAGAGGTACAGCCTGACATGATTGGGAAGGTCATTCCGCATTCTGGGTCCTTTGATTTGTAGAGGCATTTCTAGCTTGGTTAAGGTGCAACTCTTGGAATATCAAATAGGTATTTGTTTCTGGGTGTGGTGCCCATGAGTTCTGTCACAACCTTCTAGGAAGCGTTTAAGGTCAGGATTAGCATTACTGTTCAGCGTTTTAAATATATAAGAGTACACATGAGAGGATGTGCAGTGACTCAATATCTAACATATTCAAAGAGTCAAGTAAGGGTACCGAGTACTGTCTGGGGCCAGAGTTTGATATTGTTCTAATAGCAGATTTGTGTTGAGTAATTAAAGGCAGTAGATGATTTTGGGTAGTAGAACCCCAAGCACAAATATCATAATTGAGATAAGGATATATGGAGAGAGTAATAGAGCGTCACCAGGGCAGGGGCGAGGTACATAAATATCTGATCTTGGAAAAATCTCAGTTGTGTAGACATCCGTCAATTCTGAGCAAATATATGTTTATTATATCACCACAACGTGCCCACCGAATATAACCAAATAAAGACACTCAAAACAGAATTCACAATTTATTTACTATACTTCCACTGACCTTCTGACATCAAAACTGAAGAACACCATCCTGACGTCCTGTCTGTACACCTCACAGCTGTGTTTACGTCTGCCACGACAGCACGCTGCCGGGTCGGGCTGCGTCCCGTATCATCCAAGATGTCTTCTTTATATTAACCACATTAATCACTTAAATAGTGACAATTTTATTAGCGTTAGATAAACATCATGCACCTACTATGACTTTTCCTCAAATACTATTGATTAAATTCCAAGAAGAGTATTTGGTTTTGACTTTTTCAATTCATATGTTAGGCATCTATTTATATACCGTTCAGTGACCATCTTTGTCACGTCGCTTTTCCATTGGTTGAACGGATTTTGACTTACACTGAATAACATATGCGCAAAATGCCCAAATTATTCCACCTACATCAAAATGTTTGGATAACTACTACTCTATACACTTCTATCAACACTAAAAATAATTATTCTATAAGTATTCATCAGCATTACCTATACACATCTACGTTATTCTGGTTATGAACAATTTTTTCAAATGCATTTGATCTGTCAACTGCTATATTTCCGCAGAATTTAAACTGCTATCAGCACTATGAGCGGGTTTTCCGATGCTTGTTAGGAAATAAAATGATAAAAATATTCTGATAGTGTTAAATAAGCAGCAGAATTACACAGTTAATTGTGCATAGACGATATGCCTCCGTTATTACTGTTAAGTGCACCACTTATAATTTTGGGATGAACTATCTAACCCCGTATACTTTATTTACGTTCTACTATGTTCGGTTGCATGTGTCCCTACTTACGTAGAATATGTATACAAGTATAGTTTTTAAGGTTACTTAACAGGTATCACTGCACATGCACACCATAGGTTGCAACTCGCAGTTGCTAACTTTTAGCAACTGTAGATACAACAATTCCATGCAACTTGCAGTTGCAAATGTTTTATTATTAATATGAAATTTAATAAAACGTGTATATTGCCTGTTGTGTTTATAGTTTCACACAACGCACAAAATTACACAGTATCATACAGCTAAGTGAACTAGTGTATTGCACGGTACACCAAATAATTTAAAGCTTATCAGTGCTCAGGCTTGGGTACAAATATTACTGAGAATATGGAACAGGTGTTAATGATAATGACACCAAGTATAAACTATGTGGTATATGTTTAAGATCTCACACCCTCACCCATTATGTTCTTGATTGTCCGTTGATTAATGTGCTATAGAAACACTGAGATAAGGACTGTTCCTGGACAAACAGCCTGGATGTGTCACAAAGGAATGATTGAGGATATTCTTGGAGAGAATAGGAATTTTGTACCAAGATTGTAACCTTTGTTGAATTGTCTGAATGTCACTTCTGGGCATGTCTACTGCAAATGGTGTGTGTACCCTGGTCATACAAGTATTTGTGTGTACGTCTGGTAACATACTGCATGAGTAAAGGAAGAAGTGCATATATTTATCACTCAGATTGTCCCCATAATATGTTGATTGCTTGTTATGTGTTTATATATATATATATATATATATATATATATATATATATATAATATTATATATATATATATATATATATATATGTGTGTGTATATCACCTTCTGAAGATGTATATATATCACAATATATATATGTATACACACATATATATATGTGTGTATATCACCTTCTGAAGATGTATTTAATATACGAAGTACTTAAGGAAATTTCCTGTTTCATTTTTCCTCCGTGGTCTGACATTGTCAGTATATATATATACTATTTATATATATACTGAAAACGTCCATACCCCAGAAATGACTCGAACCCATACTGCCAGGAGCACTATGCAACTGGTGTACAGGAGACCTTAACTACTCAACCATCAGTGACCATACAAGGGTTTAAGTAAACACGTCTCTGATCCACACATATATATTCTACAACTATACAAATCCAAGAGAGTATGAGAGAGCTCCTCGAGGTTCTCTGCTTGTTCATCTCTCACTGGTCGGTTTGCCTTTCCTCTGCCGTTTTCTCTCGACTCCGCCGATGAAGATTGATGAAGATTAAGCCACCCAAAAGGTGACACGGGCATGACTAGCCCGTAAGTGGTGGCCCTTTTGAGCCATTACCAGTATCAAGAGCTGATACTGGAGATCAGTGGAGGTGGGAATGCACCCTGCATGACGGGAGATGTCTCCCGCGTGAATGTGAGTCTCTTAGAATCACATGGCTAGCACAGAGAACGTCCGAATCCGTGAAGGGCAAATCTGCGACATTGCCCTCCGAAGCCGTTCCATGAAGATTGACGTGTCCATCAGCTCATTGTATGGTGTTGGATGATCAGATCACCAGGAAGGCGGAGATCGGAACCATACACAAGGCTGAGAACCCACTGCCCTCTTTAGTTGCCGAACAGATGTCGAGGAATACCAAAGGATGGTTGTTGATCCATGAAGTCGGGTCTGGTTGTGCCCTTAGAGCCGCCTTCAGTTGGCGGTGAAACCGTTCAACCATCCCGTTAGCCTGAGGATGGTAGGCCACAGTTGGGTTGTGTTTGGCACCAAGAAACCGCATGAGTTCCCTCCACAAGTGTGATTCAAATTGTCGATCCTGGTCTGTGACAATCATTGCAGGGGCTCCAAAACGGAAGACCCACCCATGAAGGAAAGCCCGAACTACAGACTCAGCTGTCATTTCCGCCATAGGAACTGCCTCATGCCATTTGGAGAAGCGGTCGACACACATGAGTAGGTACGAGCATCCTCTAGATCGAGGAAATAGACCGACGATATCCACATGCACTACTTCAAATCTGGCCGATGGTAATTGAAAGTTTTGAAGAGGCGTCTGTGTGTGTCGATGTATCTTGGATTGCTGACACTGGAGACAGTTGCGCGCCCAATTTCGAACATCCGTGTTAATTCCTGGCCATACCATCTGTTTGGTCAGGAGACGTAGTGCAGCTCGGATGCCATGATGAGCCAAGGAATGGAGAGCCGTGAAGATCCTCCGCCGAAGGGTCTTTGGAATATATGGCCATAGAACTCCAATGAGAGACGTGTCACATGTGATAGTATCCTCGGAATTAAGCACAGGTACGTCGACGAGCCGAAGTGCTGAGGAAGAAGTGCGCAATTGTAGGAGTTCCTGGTCATGTTGCTGGTCTCTACTAATTTCTGCGTAGTCTATGTGGGTCGTCTCGGGAAAAGTGCACACAAGCCAGGTCGAGAGAGGGCATCGGCGACATTCTCAATCCTTTTCACGTGCCTGATGTCAGTCGTAAACTGGGATAAATAGCTCAAATGTAGAGTGACTCGCGGCGTGTGGGAATCTCCCTTTGCTGCCAGGGCAGCAGCCAGTGGTTTGTGGTCGGTGAGGACGTGAAAGTCACGTCCCTCGAGAAAATGCCTGAAGTGTTGAATGACTGCATATATAGCAAGGAGTTCCCTGTCAAATGTGCTGTATTTTGTCTCTGCCGGCGTTAAGCTTGCTGAAAAGAAAGCAATAGATCGCCAGGCATCGTCGATAAATTGATAGAGTACCTCTCCTATAGCAGTGTTGGAGGCATCCGTTGAGAAGCTAGTTGGCGCATTGAATACTGGATGGGCGAGGAGAGTAAGTTGAGCTAACTCCTGCTTAAGGTTGGTGAACGCCACCTCTGACTCTGGTGACCATGGCAGGGGTACTTTGGACGTCTGCTTACCCCACACAGGTCATATAAAGGTTTCAGGATGTCAGAACAGTGTGGGATAAACCTATGGTAAAAATTAGCCACACCCAGGAATTATTGAAGCTTCTTAATTGTGGTGGGTGTCGAAAAATCTCCGATAGCCTCGATCTTCTCCTCCAATGGCAGAATACCTGTAGGGGACACTTTGTGTCCCAAGAAATTGAGCTCGGAAACCTTGATAATGCACATCTCTAGATTAATCTGCAGGCCATAGTCGCGGAGGCGAGTATAAAGTATATTAAGATGCTTCTGATGGTCAGCCGGAGAGCGACTCACTATTAGGAGGTCATCAGTGTAGACATAGCAGAAGAGTATAGGTCTCTGATGATCTGATCAATGAAGCATTGGAATGTCTGAGCTGCATTACGAAAACCAAACAGCATCCTGATAAATTCAAACAAGCCAAAAGGTGTTGTAATTGCAGTTTTGGGGATGTCCACTGACTCCACTGGGATTTGGTGAAATGCTCGCACCAAATCTACTTTCGAGAATGTTATTGCCCCATGTAACATGCAAGAGAAGTCCTGAATGTGTGGGATTTGGTAACGGTCTGGCAGGACATTCAACACCCTGTAGTCCCCACAAGGACGCCATTCTCCTGGAGTTGTCTTCGGCACCATATGCAGTGGAGATGCCCAGGCGTTGTCAGAGCGACGGACAATCCCAGTAGCTAACAGGTTGTGAAATTCGTCCTTGGCCACCTGGACACGCTCTGGCGGCAGTCGGCGCGGTCGCGCGTAGGTTGGTGGGCCTGAGTTACGAATATGATGGGTGAGAGTGTACTTAACCTTAGCATTTGGCGGCTGTGGCTTGGTGATGTCCTTAAATTCCTCCAGCAGGTTCTGCAGGTCAGGAGAGTTATGCGGGGCAAGGCTATAGCGAGTAGCCGTTGCTCTGTACTTACCCGCTGGAGCCCACTACACGTCACATCCACCAAGAGGTTGTGTTGCACCCAGTATAGGCATATTAACTTCAACAACGCGGAACGTCCATGTGAAGCGACCGAAGTCAGCAAAATCAAGAGTGACCACATTATCTCCGTAGGTAGGTACGACAGAACCGTTGGCAGCAACCATATCGTGGTGTGGAGTGCGAGGTGGCTTGTGCGCCGGAGGAGGGAGAACAGAAACTGAAGTACCTGTGTCAACCAGGTAATAGCGCCGGGATCGACCATATAGAAAAGTGCCTCATCCAAAGCGGCGGGGTTTGCAAGTCGTTAACAGACTCCACCGGAGCCGTTTCCCGAATAGGCACATGGTTGGCGGCAGTTCCGAGCTCTAGCCTCATACCTGCGATGAAAGTAGCAAGTATGGAGTCAGCCGTCAAGGACAGGCTGCGGGACTTGCACTGGGAATGTTGGCGGCTCTGAATAGCACTGAGGTGTTGGCTGTTCATTTGGGTCGTCACTGTTGAGTGGTCAGAGGCAAGGGTATTTCCTATCCAAAGTAAATTTCCTGGTGCACTATGGATTCGGTCTGCAATTTTCGCCAAGCTCTCTGGCATCACATCGTCGCTCTGGGCAAGGAGTAGCATGCGAATGTGTAAGGGCAATCGTTGAAAGAACAGAATCCGGAGCTGGTCATTGTCACTTGCTCCACTCGCCGGCCGTAGCAAGAGCTGCATTTGCTGAAGAATTTGGGATGGTGTTCGATCCATGAGGCTGCAATAGCTACTATTGGTGAGGAGCAGGTCACTCTGGCGGCTTCTACATACCTTGGCAGCAGCGAGTAGAGGTTAGTTTACGGGCTCACCATAGCTCGTGCTACATGGACACTTCGTTCTGACTAGCTAAATCTAAAACAACAACAACATAGTAGAGGCCAGTTACAGCTCCACTCCTGTGCCAGGTAAGTCCACTACGGGCTCACCATAGCCCGTGCTACTTGGAACTTTTGTTCCAAGTAGCGAATCTTAAACAACAACAACGAGTAGGGGTCTTCAGAGCGGCGAATCTGTGTGGTTGGAGGTGTTATAGCCACAGCTCGTACCCCTGAATGGTGTTAGGAGGCAATGCCGTCACAGTGAGTGCATATTGCTCTGCGTCGTTGGTTACCTTGTAAGCGTCAAAGCAGGCTCCTACCTGTACAAACTACGCCTCTGGGACAGACGGAAGATATGCTGGTAGCTTGAATGCGGGCGCCATTGTTTGTTTACACCGTGTCTGGGGAAAACACTGGTGTGGAATCGACTCCGGAGTTACCACTTTAATGCCCTACTTGCCACCAGACAAGGATTAGGTAAACACAAGTCTCTGAACTATATATATATATATATAAATATATATATATATATATATATATATATATATATATATATATATATATATATATATATATATATATATATATATATATATATATATATATATATTCTACAACTGTACAAACCCAAGGAGGGTGTGAGAGAGTGTTTGGTCTCCTGTGGGTCTCTGCTTGTTCATCTGTCGCTGGAAAACATTATTTGTGAAATATTGATATTGTTCTTAAAAAATTCCCCCATTTTGCACCCGCCAGATAACGTAAGATTTTAAGGGTTGACAGATGTTAATCTTCTAATTTGAGGAGCTGTTCACTTGAGACAGTTAAGCAAGTCCCAGTTGTGTCTGGGTACAAGTTTTTATTTTATTTTTATTTTATTTATTTTATTTATATATATACAAGAAGTACATTGGGTTTGTGAGAATACACTGGATAGTACAGTATTTACATTCTTGTAAAGCCACTAGTACGCGCAGCGTTTCGGGCAGGTCCTTAATCTAGTAGATAATTTTAAGTAGGTAATTTCTATCAGAATTGATAAATGATAAAGATACATTGCAAGAGAAAAATGAGATGAGAGAGCTTAGTAAGTATATTAAAGCACATTGTTATATTAAAGCTCTGATTGATTACAATGACAGCTTGATGTAACAGGATGAGAAGTGACAGGATGAACAACCCAGCGGGTTTTCTTCCTGTCGTACATGTGGAGTGTTGTACATGTCACTATGGCGGTGTGTCCACTCACAGCATGAGTGGCGCTGCCCAATAAAGTCCCCCCTCGGGGCAAAATTAAAAAAAAAAAAAATCTGTCGCTGGTCGGTTCCGTCTCCTCTGCCGTTTTCTCTTAACTCCGCCGTGTTGTAGGGGGTACTGAAGTCACTTCAAAGTGAAGCGAACCTGACCATCACAGGACAGCTGTAATTACCGTCTTAAGGCAAGAAGCAGGACTACGTACATCGGGATTCATATTCTGGTGTTCATTTGAAGGTTCCTACAGTTAAATATTGACCACATTTATTGACACAGAGTTCAGCAATAGTAATGGACAAAGTATATTCATAGTTGTTATATCTGTTGAATGATGCCCATTATCTACATCTATAATCATGCATACAACAATAGCTATATTCTAAATATATGAATTTTATCGAGTGATCCGTGATGTATCCATAATATCCATTATAGATTCTCATTATCAGGAACAGGAAGCCTGTTTGGTTTATCGAGATCACATTAGCCAATGACTAACTTTCTCCAGAAAGCAACCCACAACAGCCTCCTAGCACCAAGGTATCTACTTACTGCTATAGAGGCATTGGATGTCTAGGCAACGTACCCGATCGTTCACCCTACCCAGGAATCGAATCCGGGTCCAGCTGGTTGTGAGCCAAGTGGGCGGAGGTCGGGCGGCTGTCGGTGGGTGAAACACCGATCATGAGAAGCCTCAACACTGGTCTTTACCGTGGACAAAACACGTTATTTTATTTGAGAGAAATACACTGTCACCCAGAGGGTATCACTGGTTACTATAGCAGTTGACTGATTCTATAGCAGTTGACTGATTCTATAGCAGTTGACTGACTCTATAGCAGTTGACTGACCTAATGGTAAGTAACGCTGGTCAACTAACAGAGGCCATTGGGATAATGGTTACTGTAAGAATTTTAAGTTCATATTTCGTTGCTTGCGACAGAATACATTATGCTATAGTTCAGTGATGAGAAACACAATAGCTGTCACACAGCAAGCATACATCATGCCTGCAATGTTAACACTGGTTAACAAAATTGATATTTAGGCCTACTATAGCAGGTAGTTAACAATGTTAAGGCTATGTGGTGGTATGTTAGCAATATTAGGCCTACAGTGGGGGAAAGTTAACACAACAATTATCCCCCTCATATTGCAATAAGATTTACCATGGGTTGTAAAAAATATTTACACATTTTAATTAAATTTTATTGGTGTTTTGTAAAATAATTATATACAAAAAACTGCAGGCGGTAATGCTGTTAGCAATAAATATGGTAGAGTGCATATTGAGAGCCGGCAGTGATTTAAGACTCCCTTAAACACAAGTTCATGTTACATGCTACTGTGTGGAGGGCGAGGCGCCATGACAGCCGTCACCAGTGTGGCCGAGGCTACCAGCCCCTGACTGTTGGTCCATCACTCCACCAGGTCACTGGTCCCTCCCAGTGGAGGGACACTGAGCTGCGGTAGTCTCCCCAGCAACATTTCCAGATGTTGCTGGGCTTGACCAAACCGTGTGTTGCAGCATGGTATCGCAGAAGTGTAACTAGGTAGGCCACACGGCCTCATAATGATCAGAGGCGCACTCTCACATGTGCTGGCATTCCCCTGAACACGGAACTCTAAACCCTTGCAACATCTGCTAACATTGTACAGATGTGAACGCTGATGTGATATATGTCGCATATAGTATAATTAATATTATCCTCACAGTCACCACCTTCAAGGTTTATCCCTGTATTTTGAAAACCAATGAGCAGTGTTGTCATTGGCAAGTATTAGTCGAGACAAAGACATCACCGGGAATGATGATAGTGGAACTGTCGGTAACTTGGCCCAACACAGGACCAGCCCAGACCGGCGCTGCTCCTCCTGCTCAGAA
>NC_091172.1:23188618-23458618 GCF_040958095.1 Procambarus clarkii
CCACACAGGAAAGATGTTGACCTGAGCACAGTAGTCCAGAGAAGAGCGAAAGAGTCTCCAGTCCCCGAGCTCCCCAAGTTGTCGTTGTTGCCGGGAAGAAAACCTAGCTGATCGTGCAGCTCCAAACAATACAGGTCTTCACCAGCCTTTGTTACTAGTTACTTTAATCATTTCTAAACATAGCTGATAACTAGTTCAATATTTAATAATCAACAAGATCAGAGTCTTAATGCTCTGCGAGAAACAAGATTCGTCTTACGTCTGGCAAGGAAGATAGGAACAAACACTCATCAGCAGTCCTATCAATTAATGTAAAGTAATTATTTAGAGCTCAATTTGACCTCTGGTTTCCAACTAAGGAACCCAGGGTTGTAACAGTTTTTCTTATTAAAAATGGTACCAGAAGTCTCTCTCAGACTGTTCCCCATTACTGGGTTACATCAGTCACAGGAGTTCTGTTTGGCCTACAGGTAAAAGAACTAGAACCCAGCCCTCCTTCACAGACACAGGTAGTGAGTGATATTCTGCTATTGCCCCAGGAAAGCATCCAGAATGTCAGCAACACTTTTCAGACAACTGCTGGGTTCACAGAAAATGAAGTATTGAAACTGCCAGACAACTCTGCAAATGATTAACATCAAACAATTGATTCATTGAAAACTGGCTCAAACTGGTTATTACTGTACTGATAGACACCACCAGGTGACACGGCCACAGCTGGCTCCCTTGGATAAGTTATTGAGCCGATGAACCAATGAATCAACAAACCTGGAAGGAAGCCACCGGGGCTCCAAAAGAAATAGGTACAGTAATTCATTAAATTCAGAGCTGGGTTTCAGGGAGAGTCCCTTGATGGCTCCCTGAAGTAAAATAACCATGAAGAAAGAAAACAAAACTTATAGAGGAGGATGAGAGGCAGTACAGTAGGTACCAAGACGAAGAGACCTCAGGCCTGGAAAACCTGACCAGAGCAACACAAAAGCAACTTGAACCAGGGATGTTAACCAAATACCAGGCTGCCAAATTTCCCCAAGTTCAAATATCAACCCAGAACGTGTTGGAGAAGTTCCCTTGGAACAAGGGGACCAAGGAAATAGGAACAATAGAACCAAGGAAATAACCAACAATGCATCAACCAAGCCAGAACCAGTGTGGCCCACAGTTAGCAGCTGAGTGCTGCCATCATATAACAAATGATCCCTCCCCACCAGATGGACAAGCTATGCATAAATTACTAAAGGATCCCTCCAAAAGTGAGTTGACTCATTCTTCACCAGAAAAGAAGGCTGCAGATTAACAAAAATGCCAACCAAGAGAAGAAAAAAAAAAAAAGTGAGAGCCAACAAAAATACTGCCTTGAGAAAGACACCTCTGGTCAAAGGGGAAACAGTGAATCTCGGACAGGAGTGAAATACCAAAACCAAGTCAAGAGACTTGGACAGCTCATGAAAAGCATGAACAGGCCAGAGGTGAAAACTCACAAGACAACTTGCGTAACGGTACTGACGATGAATCAACACTGAACAAGCAACAGTAGCTACCTTGAGGTTACCTTGAGGTGCTTCCGGGGCTTAGCGTCCTCGCGGCCCGGTCGTCGACCAGGCCTCCTGGTTGCCGGACTGATCAACCAGGCTGTTGGACGCGGCTGCTCGCAGCCTGACGTACGAGTCACAGCCTGGTTGATCAGGTATCCTTTGGAGGTGCTTATCCAGTTCTCTCTTGAACACTGTGAGGGGTCGGCCAGTTATGCCCCTTATGTGTAGTGGAAGCGTGTTGAACAGTCTCGGACCTCTGATGTTGATAGAGTTCTCTCTCAGAGAACTAGTTGCACCTCTGTTTTTCAACAGGGGTATTCTGCACATCCTGCCATGTCTTCTGGTCTCATGTGATGTTATTTCTGTGTGCAGGTTTGGGACCAGCCCCTCTAATATTTTCCACGTGTAAATTATTATGTACCTCTCCTGCCTGCGCTCAAGGGAGTACAATTTTAGGCTCTTTAGTCGGTCCCAATAGTTTAGATGTTTTATAGCCCTGCCAAATGCTGAATAAAAAGAGGTGACACTATGCTGGTCAAAAAACAACTACAGCAGAGTCCAAGTTCAAGTGCAGTGAAAAGCTCTACACCCTAGGTGTTCATGTAAGGAAAGAATCCCTTTTGGAAGAATGTGTTAGTACTCACCTAGTTGTGGTTGCAGAGGTTGAGCTTTGGCTCTTTGGTCCCACCTCTCAACTGTCAATCAACTGATGTACAGATTCCCAAGCCTACTGAGCTCTGTCATATCTACATTTGAAACTGTATGGAATCAGCCTCCACCACATTACTTCCTAGTGCATTCCATTTGTTAACTACTCTGACACTGAAAAAGTTCTTTCTAATGTCTCTGTGGATCATTTGGGTACTCAGCTTCCACCTATGTCCCCTTGTGCGTTTACCACCGGTGTTAAATAATCCATCCTTGTCTACCCTGTCAATTCCCCTGAGAATTTTGTATGTGGTGATCATGTCTCCCCTAGCTCTTCTGTCTTCCAGCGACGTGAGGTGCAGTTCATGTAGTCTGTCCTCATAACTCATGCCTCTTAGTTCTGGGACTAGCCACTAGGCTAGTCCCAGAACTAGTCCAGAACACTAGCCAATCGGCTAGTGGCAGATTGTTTACTCATTAACTGTGTAAGGAAAAGACATTTGGTATTCCCACCAGTGCATTGTCACTGTGTGCAACCCTTCCTCCGAATAGACAGTACGTTTTAATACTAAATGTAATAAGTACATTCCTGACTGTCTGCATAGTACATAAATACACTTAATTGTGCTGTTACATTTACCTTCCCTATATTCTCCTAATTTTCTGTTAATTCACTCAAAATTTTTAGGTTGAAGTTTTCGTGTTCAATTCTATATACACGAGTTTTAAATATAAAGAATACCTTTTTCAGTTTTATTAAACAATAGAGATTTTATACAAAATTTGAAAATATCCTGAGTTACTTTATAATTTATTGAAAGACTTTAGTTTTGTTTTATTAGTTTTATAAAATTGTAATATCAATATAACTATAGGTTAAGTACTAATTGTAATTAAGAAGCAATAAATGCTATTTACATGCTTGTCCTCCTACACTCCCAAGGTTAGGTTAGGTCATGGTTTTCTATACAGCTTTTCAGGTAAACTAATATTCACAATATTCTGGTGTGATGCTGGCGATTAAGTGTATTTATGTACTATGCCGATAGTCAGGATTGTACTTATTACATTTACTATTAAAACGTACTGTCTATTCGGAGGATGGGCTGCAGTGTGAGGATGCCCTCCCTCCAAAGAATATAAACCGATTCAATACAGGAAAATAAATAGTCTCAAGTATATTCAGTGATTGAAACTGTGTACAGTGTTAAATGTAGGAAACTGGCTTGGAACTCAATAAGACAGAAATAAATAAATTAGGTATACAGTTGTGAAAAGAAATATTATTGGAATGCAGATGGGTGGACAGAGAAGCGCGCCGGTGATTTGTTCACTTGGTGGGTGACAAGCAACTTGGGAGGACGACCAACGTTCTGTGGAACACACTGGTCTTCAATATTTATGATAAGTGCAAGGGCATTGTAGCAATAGTGGTGCTCTTTATTTATAATTAGGTGTAGGATACATACATATATTTAAGTTGTGCACATATCCCCAGTGGTTGGCTGGTTTTAAGTGTTTTGATTCCTGTTGTAATAAACACGTTAGGAGTGAATATTAGCTAGTGAATCAAGCACTACAACACTTAACATGTACTTTCAACCATCATTTGTTAAGTGTTGTTGCCTAACTTATGATTCCCTACATACTGCAAAAAGGTCCCCTAGGGGGCCATGGCCTCCAGTTTGAGAACCAGTGCTCTAAACCAATGAAGAGTCTACAGGTTACAAAGTCACATCAAGTTCTCATTAACTTCAGCTAAAATACTGCCACCTAAGGATTTCTAAGCTTATAATCAATTAACAACAATATGGTATGACATATGTTAAATTTGTAGTAGTTTGCTTACAATTTTCTCTAGATATTCAAATGTGGTAAAGACATTAAACAGGTTCTTACTACTACATTACTAAAAATATTTGTGTTACTCACCCTGTAGGCATAGGTATACTGGTATGCTATAAGCTGATTTCCACTGGATTCTTCATAAATGGTTGGCACAACTTTCATTACGTAGTCATGAGATTCCAAGGCTGAAAAAATAGAGGGTAAAAAATTAGACAAATGTTGACATCAAACACAACAGCACCAACAACTGTGAACTCTGTCAAAACTCCAACAAAACAAAGATTTTCATGATGCCTGAAGTCTTTAGTTTTGCTTAAACCAGTTATAAAGGATGTAACAAAAATCCATTTTCAAAGAAATCTGCAAAATGTTACATACAGATGTAACCAATCTTAGAATATGGATCGATGTGTGCATGAATGTAGAAGGAACACATTTTGAATATTTTATGTAAAATATCTTTACTTTTCGTTATGAGAATGGATTTGTAATAAAATGAGACACTGGTCCATCCATCATTGGTGGATGGGTAAATAAGACTGCTAGACACCAGCAGAACCAGTTCCATCACAATCCAGTCTGGGATAACATCTGCTAACACCAGCCTCAAAGATGGACTGCCTCCAGCCTGACTAGATGGCCCATAGTGTCATGATGCCAGGTCAATGACAAACTCCACCTTCAACTAGCACCTGACCCTGTAGTCTGCCCATATGCATTCTGCTTCCAGCTTGGCCAGACAGCCCAATATCTGTACCACAGATGCAGATGAAGCTGCAACATGGTATAACATCACGAGTAAATAAACATCAATAGTCCAGCAGTTACCCATGGCAGTACCCTTAACTTCATAAAACCAGGTGTACAAACACCTACAGTGATAGCAGACCATGCAACTCATTACATCAACACGTTATAACTTTCTATGTGAGGAGTACAACATTTTAGCAGTCAGGCCCTTGCCACATGCTAAACCTTAAACATATTGGGCTTTTAAAGGCTCTAAATGTTGCAGTGAATAGATGGAGGAGAGAGAAAACCAGCACCAAATGTAATGAAATACCAATTCCAGAGGAGCCCCAGTGCCTCCCTGAAGCTATCTTCCTGAGATTTCTTCAGACTAAAAGGCCACATCAATTGTCAATACAGTGCTTCCTCACTCTAACGAAACCTACTCTATCGATTCCCGGATGATCCGAACAAATTGAATTCGGTACGAAATGTTCAGTGGAACATACAAATGTTCGATTAAGTGAGGATTGTTCGTCCAAGCGATCACCGAGACAGAGCTGTCATAGTTGATGACAGCCACTGTCATCAACTATGATTCACCAAAGTGTAAACAGTTGTACAGAATTATATTTTGCTTACCCATTGTTCCCAGTGAGAAATGGTTGAAGGATGATAAACTGGTGTTACGGGAGGCAGGTGGTGTCAGATGTCAGGGGAGGCAGGTGGTGTCAGGGCATGAGAGAAAATAACGAAGCCTGGCATATGTATTTTTTTTTTTTTTTTTTTTTTTTTTTTTAAGAAAATTGGTGGGGCGGGACAGATGGAACGAATTCCGCACTGGAACGAATCGCCTTTGCCCCATGTACTGTAACCACTCGATTATCCGGGATACGAACATCCGGAAAACGCCCTTAAACGGCCAAAATCGTGACAAGATAAAGTTCTCAATATCTGGCCAAAATGGACATGGGAGCCGGATAAAAGCTGGTTTAGCTGGATAAAAAATCAGAGCCAGTTAACTTGCTGCCGATGTTACACTATCCAGACAGTCAGCCGGATAATCATTGAATTGTCCGGATATGAAAGCCATGGGGCGAGCCGTACTGTATTAATCCCGTCTGGCTGTGGCTGGCTGGCTCGAGACACATGGTGGAGGAGGGGGTGGGGTGGGGTGGGTGGTGTCGGGAGGGTGGGAGGGGAGCATCAGGAGGGACCACCTGGGTACAAGAATTATCATTAATTTTAGAACAATTCATCATAGCCAAAAACAAATGAAATACTAGTAATTATGTAATAACAAATATATAAATTTCCTAAAAACAATGTGCACAGGCTGAAGTTTCCTTAAAAAATAGTGTTTTTTCCTCCTACATAGGTCGCCAGGAGATAAACTATAGCTGCCCTATGTGGAACCGTCCAACACTGGTCAATCCATGTGCTCCCATCCCTCGTGTTATACCACAGTGCCGCGCCATTAGTGAAATATTTTTTTAAATAACTTTTTTATTTTCATAGTAAATATGAACATTTTTGGCCAAGACTGTCTGGTAGCAGCACGAATCGTTCTGGAGGTGTTAAGAGGAAGAAGGTTGTCCTAACAATTAAAGACAAGTTACTGTTATACCTCAACCAGTGAGGCTTCACAGGCAAGCCAAGCACCTTCAAGTGAGGCGTCACAGGCAAGCCAAATGCCTTCAACCAGTGAGGCTTCAGCAGCTGGCAGTCAAAATTAACTTTGCTTAATGAACTGTACAGTAATTTTAAGTGTTAATTTTAGTGTTGTGTTAGTATAGGTTACGTAAATTGTTAAGAATTCTTAACTTCAAGATGTGTGGCATCAATCAAGAAGATGAACACCAAGGTAAGTTGAGGTTTCTAGTTGAATATTTAATAATTATATGTGGCAAGGCAATTCAAATTATGTTGTTTGTAGTATAAAAATAGTTGGAAATGGTCACTTTTGGACTCGGAGGTGAAAAAGTACCATTATCCGGAACACGTGAATATCCGGCTGGGGGTCCTTCCCAAGTAGTCCAGATAATCGAGTGGAGACAGTAGTTTGTTCAAGTGAGGACACACTGTAATTCTGTTTTGGCCTACCAGGGACCAGAGCCAGAACTTGGGGCCCCCCCTCATAAGAGGTGCAGGGAACAGGTAAAAATTTGCCACCTCACTAAAATACAGCCTCCAGAAAGTCAGCACTAGCTTTTATAAAAATCTGGAGGGTTCACAGAAAATGAAGCCTTGAAAATCTCCAAACAACTACTGTAAACGAGTCACATAGAGCAAGGAATTTACTCATATGAGCTCAACTTGTTAGAGGTCATCTATTAGGTGGCCCAGCCCAGGCTCCCAGCCAGCTCCTCAAGGCCATTCTGGACCTGATGAACAAACCCATGACAAACCTGGAGGACAGGAGCCACCAGGGCTCCTCCAAAAATTGGCATGTCAAATACATCAACATCTGAGGTTACCTTATCATAGTAATCTCCACTTCATTCAAACCAACACCATCAACATCCATCACCACCTCTTCCATGTAAATAACTATGCTCCACCAACAATGATAATCAAGATAGCAAGTGGATCAGGACTTCTTGTATTGGTGAGTACAATCAAAATACAGTACAGGTGCTGTCGAATTTATGCTTGAACTTGTCTATTTTTCCCCCAGATTTAACCATTAAACTGCTCAGCATAAGGGGCATAATTTGAAAAATATTCAAATTACCTGTATGTAAAAATAATTTAAAAATGTTAAACAAATCTTGAACTTATTGGCTTCAGCATTTTGAAACTTATCAAAATATTTTCAGAAATTGATTTTAGATGAATATTTAGAAAAAAAACTTTTTGTTGATAAGGAGAACGGCTCCTATTAACTGGAACTGATGGATAGTGCAATAATAATGAGATGCAAGCACCTGTCCGAGGCACAAAAGAATAGTATTAGTAGTAAGAAGTGTCCACAAAGCGGATATGCAGCTGGTGCCTTTATAGCATTGGTGAGTAATACATAACAAAAATAATAACGAGTATGTTATTATGCTCAATTTTGTTACATATCATAAATACATTGCCCAATGTTATCATCAGTTACTTTGAATAATGTCCCCCAAAAAAGTTTTTTTAGGGGATTTTTTTTTTCCTCCTTTGTTTATTATTTGAATTTGTTGTAATCTTTACATCCTGGAGATTGCATACCTGTCCCTAACCTATGTCAAGACAGATATAAATTGGTCAACAAATAAATCAGTAACAACTCTCAAAACTTGGTACTTTGAATTTTTTTTTGCCAGATTTTTTCAGATTTCAAACTATTTTCTGTTTCTTTAGGTTGTTTTGATGATTAAGGACCAGATTAGGGTCTTTTTACTTATATAAAGTATACCCTAAATCATTATAATTATTATAATTATTCCTATTTTTTTTTTGGGGGGGGGGGTATTTTTCTTACAGTGGTACCTCGGAATGCGATTGTCCCTGTATGCGAGGTTTTCGGAAGGCGAGGTGTATTTACTCCAAAAATTTGTCTCAGAAGGCGAGGGTTACTTCGGGAGGCGAGTTTGGACGCGAGTTTGTTGATACGCGTACAGCCGACCTAGCGCGTTCGTCGCCCCTCCGCCCCTCAGTTTATTATTGTCTCGCGCTCAGTGACTACCCCCACATCAATTCTTCTCGCGGATTTTCAGTGTTTTGTTGGATTTTTGGTGATTTGTCTATACAATTTGTTATTATATATCTCACCATGGGTCCCAAGAAAGCCAGTGGTAAGGATAAAGGCCAGAAAGCTCATGTGAGGATGACAATAGAGGAGAAACAAGAGATCATTCGGAAGCATGAGAACGGTACACGTGTTGTTGAACTTTGTAGGCAGTACAACAAAGCCACATCAACAATATGCACTATACTTAAGAAGAAAAATAAGATTATGGGTGCTAAAGTGGCAAAAGGAGTAAGACATTAACGGCAACAAAGACCACAAATACTTGAAGAAGTGGAAAAGTTGTTATTAATTTGGATACACGACAAGGAGTTGAGGGGGTGATAGTGTTTCGGAGGCCATTATTTGTGAGAAAGCCAGGGTGTTGCACGAAGGACCTTCTAAAGAATACCCCTGCAACGAGTGATGCAGATAAGAAAGAGTTTAAGGCAAGCAGGGGCTGGTTTGAAAAATTTAGAAAGAGAAGTGGTATCTATAGTGTTACAAGGCATGGGGTTATGTGATGTGATTATGGAAGGGGACTCCCCTTCCAAACAGTAACTCCTCTCCTCCTCCCCCCCTCCTCACCATCTTCCATACGCCTACAGCACTCGACAGCAAGGTAAGTAATAACTGGAACACAGTTTTGTAGGTTTATTTAGATGAATTAGGTAAATTAGGTATAAAAATTTAGTTTGATGTGGGGTTTTTGGGGTAGTCAGGAACGGATTAATTCATTTCCCTTTATTTCTTATGGGGAAATTAACTTCGGAATGCGAGTTTTCGGAAGGCGAGGCGTCTCCAGGAACGGATTAAACTCTTATTCTGAGGTATGCCTGTACTTCATTTCAACACATTGACCTACAACTTTTACATATTCAAGTACGAATGTCAAACAATGTTTATTAAAACATACAAGTAAATTTATGAATTAGAACGGCCTTATTCATTGTCGATAACTTCAACTTCAATTACATCTATAACTTTAATTTCAACTTGCTTCAGTATCCAAAAATCTAGTTTCTGACCGATTCTCACCCTTTTTACATATAGTGTGCACAGCTGTCTGTTCTGAAATCCTATAGAATCACTGAAGCTGGTCCAGGGTTTCACATAGGTTTGAACCTCATTTTCTCATAGGTTCGAATCCTCATCACGGTTCCTGTGGATTTTCTCGTTGATATATAGAATCACGATACTGTGATTTCTGTGTATTGAAAGAGGGGCATCAGAGGTAGGATTACTGGATGAGTACAGTAATTAAACCAAATTAAACAGTACAGACCTAAATAAATAGTACAGTAATTAAACAAATAAACCTAAGTACAGGCTTTCTGTCTGACACCAGGGAAACCCCACATGTAATAAAAATGGCTGCTTTTCTTTTAAACATGAATTTCAAACAAGTACAGTACTGTATTTTGAACTGCAATAATAATATTCATTTCCCCATACAGTACCATTCTTTATTAACACATTCTGTCCTTCCTTCCCCCATTTGCTTTTACTGTTCTTGTAATATTTACTCCATTCCACTCTTCATTACAGTATCATTCACTTTATCTTTCTTTTACATAAACACAACACATTGTACTTTCCTTCCTTCCTTAAAACTTTTGGTATTTCCAGCTTCATCTGTTCTTGATTTATTCATCTCATATTACATAGTCATAAGTACCTGTCTTTTGTTTTCTATAACCCGAGCAGGTGCAGTCCTATATACAAGACTTTTTTTTTTATCTTACAAGGAATTTTTTTGCGGGAAACATAGGTTGCAAATGCAAATCTCAAACCCTTACAAGGCAGAGACATGGGTTGACTGCACAACACTGTGGTGGATGGGAGGGACACCACATCCGTATGACAATTTAGAAAAAGTAAATGTAACACTCACCATTTCCATCAATCTTTGCACGTCCATACAAGGGATTGAAGGTTCCAGGAATATTTGGGTCGTCAATCTTGCTCCCAAAGCGCACTTCATGAATCACATGTGCAAAGTCTGTGTTCTCCGGCTGTGTATCTGCTGAATGTGTTGACACATGGAAGTTTCCTGCAAGTTAAATGTAAGTACATATAGTGGTACTTCACAAATCTAGACCTCCCTATAACGGATCCATCCAAACAATGGTACTGTACTGTATATATTCAGCTGCTGGATATACCCCCTTGCAAATAAAAAAAAAATCAGAAAAATAGTAGTTTCCATAGGGGTTTCCTGTAAAATCCAAATCATTGGGCAAAGTAATTTCCTGTAAATTATATTTTTTACTAAATATTTTATATTTTAGTATGTTTTTGTCATCAGAGTTAAGGTCAGTGAAAGTGCCAGAAATATTATTCTGAATTTGATTATGAAACCATACAACTTAAAAAAAATTATTAGAATGAGTTCAAGATATTTAATAAAATCTTAAGTTTAAGGGAGTTCTTGGCATGGGAAGTTGATGGATCTGAAGGAACAAATTCACAAGGGCCGTGATGAGGGTTTGAACCTACGTCCGGGATGATCCCAGATGCTCCTTGATTGACTGTGCCACGACATGGTTGTGTTTATCGCCCTTACAGAGTAAGGGCGAAGAGGTAGAACATTTGGTTGACAAGAGCTCGGGTGCACGGGGGAAATATGTGAAACCAGCTTTGTGCTTCAGAGAAGCTGCGGGAGCCGTCGTGAGGGCAAATAGTTTGAACCCTCATCACGGCCCATGTGGATTTGTTCGTTTGATGTATCTATTGTGATTTCTGAGTGTATTGATGGATCTGGTTCATCGGTGTCATGGTCCTTCCACTGAAGTAGAAGGTGAAGTAGAAGCCCCAACGACCCAAGGACTGAAGAGAACCCCCGCTGCTCAGACAATAAACCACCGGAGAGCAGTCCAAATGGAGCTGGATCGTGGAACCCCAAGCGACCTGAATCCTTCAAAATGACAGCCAAACCACCGCAAACTCCTGCACCGTGCTGTGATCCCGACAGAAGAACAAAGTCCACCGCCCCTGGCTGGCCTGGTGAGCACTGATCACAAAACCCCAGCTGAGAGACAAGGCACCTGTGAACACGTAAAGCGAGGGCTCGGGTAGTTGCCAAAGCACTGAACCCTGAAAAAACCCGAAGAGGAAGATGGTGACGCAGCAACCGACACAGGGCCCATGGAGGCCAAATCCAGCAATCGTGAGAGAGAGAAAAAGTTCGGCCCCAAAGGAACCATAACAGATGCCGAAGCCAGACCCAACCCGGCAAAGTTCAGACTTCTGCACAACTGCTTGAGCAACCGCTGAGTGACCCGGGACCCTTCCACCAGAAACAGCTGAAGGCGGGACTGCAGCAACGCCTTCAGAGGGAGAGACATGGAAGCGGTCCGTGAGTCCCACACAAGGCCCCAGCCAGGTCTGAAAGTCCCAAACAATCTATACCTATAATAGGTTAAGTAATAATTGTAATTACGAAGCAATAAGATGCTTATCTTAACGTACTAAGAAAGTTAGGTAAGGTCGGTGTTTTCTATGAAGCTTTTCAAGGTAAACTAGTATGTTAAGTATGTCACATATGCATGTATTTAATAAGTCAATATTGACTATACGAAAGAGCGAGAACGGGTTGGATGTTCGTATATTCATAGCCAAAAACCACGAACCAGGCCTGGCTGAAAGAGACACCAGACCGTAGAAACTCGCCTGCAGAACGTAGGCACGAACGTGTCAACACAACGTAGCCAAGATGATGTGGGAGCACCCCCAGTGGAAGAAAGCAAAGTCGCACAAGCAGGAGAAGAGTAGGGAAGAGGTGAAGGAGGAGCCCTACACCCATACGCAGGGAAAACCTAGCATTCTTCCCATAGCGGCAATCCAGAACACCCCAAGTAGCTACAGGGCACAGACTGGAGAATTGAGAGGAGCGAGAGGCGAAGCACCCGAGAGAAAAGGACGCAGAACACCAGCACACGTGCACACCGCCCACATCATAGCAAACTACCATGGCCCATACGCAGGCAGGGATGCCAGATGTGGGTTGCGAGAAGTAGCGAGCTGATGAAAGAAAATCATGAAATTGACTAGAAAACTAGACAATATAGTGTTGTTTACAATTGAATCCCTTTTCAGAGTACATAGGTCAGCTGTTAACAGGAAACAAAAAGAGCAGTAAGTAGAGAAACATACATAACATAGCCCTTCTGTGGCTACAAGTAGCCCAATCGGGCTACAAGGAGCCCAATCTGGCAACCATGTGCAGCGCAGGATAGAGCATGGAGAGAAGATACAATCATGAAAGAACTAAACAGGACCGGAAACCGAGAAGAAGAACGGAGAAGGACCAACAAGCCCTAGAAAGGATCGGAGAGGAGCCACACTGGAAGACTACAGACGTTCTAATAATACGGGAAGAAGCAAAAACCTTCCCGAACCTTCGAGCACACACAGAAGCAAGCGTAAAGCACAAAGCCACAGCAGGCTCAGTCGAACCAGAGACCAAAAATCATGCAGAAACCCCAAGAAGAGGGGAACATGACGGTGAAGGTCTGTCCCAAGAAGAAGGGTGGAACCGATGGATCAAAGGGACAAGGAACCAAACACTGGGAGGGGCCGACTCCCAACAACATGTATGTAGAGGAATGGGGGGGGGAAGAAAAACCCCACTCCTCGTAGCCACAAGCCCTGCCCAGAGGGTAGAAAAACCCAGGCGGGGTCCAACGGGACCTGAGGTCCTCCAAGTCAGCCCCTCACCAGCCCCGGGAATCCACAAGGCAGGTCCTGGGGCAGAGCTGTCCCCCCTAAGCTCCACACACACCAGAAAAGCCGGGGCAGCCGGACAAGTACTAAAGAAGGGAGCCCACTGGCAGACTCATACAACACGGCTGGAGGAACAGGTTCGAATACCCCCGTCGCTACCCCGGAAGGGGAAGTCCGAGACAGCCAGAGTTTCAAGACCACCGAAGCCCCGTCCCAACTCCAAACCTACAGACGGTAAAGATCCGGATGCAAAGAGGAAGGGGGTGACCATAACGGGAAAAAACTATGGGGCGCGGAAGGAAACAAAACTGAAGCAACCAACATCCCCAAGCCCCGTTACACCAACGAAAACGGGGCAGCCTTGGGGCTTCCAGGGAACAAACAACCTAGCGCGTTGTCACCAGCGAAATGCAACGTGTAACGCCCGTGCTGCCTGTACTCGCATAAGACTGGGTAACCGAGTCACAAACAAGCAACAAAACTCGTAGGACTCCGGGCCGAAGGTGCCACCGACCTCAAAGGCAACAGATGGAGGCAAAGACAGTGCGAGTCACCCTGTGCCAAGGGGACAGAGCAACTCTCGAACTCGCACAAAGTGAGGTGGGGGGGGAATCCGGGGTCACATCCACTGAACCCCGCGTTCCCGTGGGTATTCCCAGGGCCCTGAGATGGAATCATGCTCAGGGAAGCCCAGGCAGGGTATTGCTAACCGGCGGCCAAGCCTACCAAACAACCTACTAAGAACTAAACCCCAGGGACGTGTACACTCATGGGGACCTAGCAGGGAAAACCACCAGAAGAAGGAAGAGTACTTAGTACACAGGGGGCAAGAACCAAGGCAGACCCCCCTCCCACCAGGCAGACAAACAAAAAGAAAAAGAAAACCCTGCAAGAGGACAGCGTACCCAAGCGGAACAGAGCCAGCCGCTATGATTGGTGAAAACAAGCTACGCAGTACCCTTCACCCCTACCAGCGCAAAACTGCCCTTCATCCTAAGGCGAACAAGGGAGACAGAACACCCTGGCACACAATGGGCAGCCGAAAACCAAGCAGTAAACGGCCTAGCAAAGGCAGAACCCAAGGAACTTGGGGAGGTAACCCCAAGCCCTAAGGGCAGTACTTACAGGGTATCTAGGAAAGGAAACCCTAGGTGCATGCAGCCCGAGTACTGGGGAATCACTCCCAGCTCGCGCACCACCTAGACGACAGTCACCACACTAGGTACAGTGCTGAAACAATCACCGGAGCCAGAGCACACGACCATTGCCCATAGCATCAGCTTCAGAACTGAAGGGTGGATAGCCAGGCGGGGGTCTGGGGCTCCCACTTCCCCCTCCCGGGGAGGGGGGGAGCTGCGCAGACAGCGGCGCGGCAACGTGTGACGTCATGCTTGTTTCTTTTTGGGGAGTTCTATCCACTTGTTTGGCTTTTGGTAGCAATTTTCAACAGAATAGGGATTTGTTTTGGGATGCTTACCTTTCTGGGTGCCTGACCAGGTCTATGGCAGACATAGAATGTTTTCAACCACATGGGGGTTTCTATAGGCCATTGCTCCCCATGCCTCTCTGAGGGGACCAGGTTCTGGCTCGTGGTCCCCGGTAGGCCCACAGAACTCCATACACATGACTGATGCCAAAGTCTGACACTAGCATATCAGCCTGGATAAGCTCCGGGGAGCCGAAGGGGCTCCTCCCAGAAAATACTATAAATATAGATACTAAATAAAGAATCCACAAACCTGGCACTTTATTTATGAGGAAATTTGCCTCAAAAACACAACCCTCTTCTCCAATGGGATTTTTTACAGTGTTCTCCACAAAGCCAACTTCATGTCGACCAAGATCATCCTGGATATCCAAACCAACATCTGTAAAATAAAGCACCAAATTAAACAGTACAACCTCAACAAAAATGGACCACAAAACAGAAGAGAAAAAATTTGTTCTATGAACAATTTTTCAAAGGCTGAAATATGGAGTCAAATTTTATGAAATTTTCAACATGGGAAAGGAGGGATACACAGTCTGCACCGTTAACCATTGCATTTCACAAGGTTACATAGTGCATACATTGTGTGTATGCACAAAAAAAAATAAGAAATTCAAAACAAGGTAGTGACACCTCTGCTTACGAATGCCCCTATTTACGAACTTTTCGGGTTACAAGCCCAATTTCTTTTGAAATTTTGAATCGGGTTACGAACTATGCCTCGGGAAATGAGTTTGTTGATATACATATGGCCAACCCAGCGCATGGTGGCACAGCGATCGCGCCTCAGTTTACCAGTGCCTCTCGCCTAGTAACAATCGTGCCTGAATTCTTTGTAAAGAATTAGTTTTTTTTTTGGATTTTTGGCTATTTGAACATAAAATTTGTTACTATGTATCTTGCCATGGGTCCCCAGAAAGCCAGTGTTAAGGTTCAAGCCAAGAAAACACATGAGAATAACCATATAGGAAAAACAGGAGATCATTGATGGTGGAGTTGGTGGAGGAACACAGCAAACAACTAACCACCAAGAACTAGCCTTTCACAATGAGCAGCAACAAGAGGCAGCTAAGGAAATGTCTTCAGGGGAGGCGGCGGCAGTAGAGAATGTCCCTTCCTCAACAATTAGGAAGTGGTATAGGCTGTGGGAAGAAATGCAAACGTGTTGAAATGACTCACCCAGAGCAAGCTGTAGTAGGCCGTTGCATTGACCTCTTTAATGACAATGTGATGCCTTACTACTGTACAGATAAGTGTTACAACGAAGGGAAAAAAACTCCTCTATGGATAGTTTTAGTGAGAAAATCAAGTAGCGAGTCACAAGCAGGTCCTAGTGGTATGCCTGCAAAACGTAGGAGAGTACCCCAGAAAAGTCCTCACTGCCTGATGTTATAATGGAAGGGGACTTCCCTTCCAAACACTAACACTTCTCCTCCTCCCCCTCCTCACCGTCTTCCACTCGCCAGCAAGAGTCATTAGTAAAGGTAAGTAATAACTTGTACATACTTTAGTACTGAAGATCTGGGTGAATTAGGTATAAAATTTACTTCGAAGTAAATGTTTTGGAGAGTCTGGAATGGATTAATTCAATTTCCATTATATCTTCTTCACCACAGTCTGTGGTGTAGTGGTAAGGCACTCTCCTGGTGTTCCACGAGCGCTTTGTCATGGGTTCGTACCCTATAGTTGGTACTATTTCCAGCTCACACTTGACAAACAATGTGGACTTAGTTAATAAGCTATCCACACTGAATTTAAATTTTGATTTTAAACTAATAAGTTTCGATGTGACCTCTTTATTCACTAAAGTTCCTGTTGATGATCTGTTAGAATTTCTACGCGAGGAACTGCCTAAATATAATTTGAGCTTGCAGACCAATAAAGTATTGGAACTTATCAAATTTTGTATAAAAGACAATTATTTTAGTTTTAATGGAAAATTTTTCAAACAAACATTTGGTATGGCGATGGGCAATCCCCTTTCCCCAGTTTTAAGCAATTTGTATATGGAATTCTTCGAAACAAAAATCTTATCCAGGATTATCCCGGCTAATGTAGTTTGGTTTAGGTATGTTGATATTTTGTGCTTATGGCCGTGCGACAAAGACCAGATAGTTTTTCTTAATGAACTCAATTCTTTGGTACCTTCGCAGTCCAAAGGCAGTACCTTCAAACCAAAGGCAGTCAAGCATTCACAGTTGTGGTAGCAACCAGTTAGACACAGTCGCAACCAATCACAGTTAGTAAAGAATACAAGTTTAATGTCAGCCACTCAGGCAGTCTGCCTCCCAGGTCATCAGCTGGTAGGAAGGAAGCCATCCGTATTAATACTGCTCAGACATGGCTGGGAAGGATACAGCTGGGAGGGTCCAGTGTGGGGGACGGAGGTTGTGGAAGGGACCTGTGTGGGGATGGAGGTTGCAGGGAGGGACCTGTGTAATAACCCAAGTGTAGCTACAGGATAGGGAATGGAGGGTGTGGGGATGGGGGGGATGATTGTGGAGGAGCGACCTCTATGGAATGTGTGGAGGGAGATGGAAGGGCTTGGGAAGGGACAAGGTGTGATCAGCTCCTGTGTTAGTCCTAGTCGGATACTTTAGTCCTATTCGGATATTTCTGCTAACCACTCACCCACTATAGCCACCCATCTCACACTACCCACTGCTACCTGCCTACCCACTCTGCTGCCCATCCTGCTACTCACCTGTCCACCCACTGTCTCCTGACCGCCCTGCTACTGACCTACTCTGCACTCACCCACCCATCCACTTACTCTACCCTCTGCCCTGCCACCAGCCTGCCCCTACTGCCACCTGCTTTCTATGCAGGGGCTTTCTATTGCTGCTGCATAGCAGTGGAACTGCCCCTTCCTCTCACATATGTCATCACACAAAGTCCACCTCTATGACAGCCAAGATGATACATTTGACCTGCCACACGCTCCACCACCCTGTACCACCCAGTGCCTGGTACGGCTCGCCGGCAGGCAGAGTGCCTCTGCAAACAAGCAGTTAGCCTGTTCTACCAAGCAGTTTGCCGACTACCTAGCAGTTATACAGCCTCTACCCAGATGTGGTGCAGCCACTAACTGCCAGCCACTTCTTACTGCTCACGTTGACAAGACGTGATATCACCAGCAGGGGTATAAATAGAGCCCTGCAACCCATGGAAGCCAGTCTTTCTCTGGTACTCTTCGGGTCATCACTGCTGATTTCACCTGCCGTCTGCTACCAGCCTACATAGTATCGGATGCTATGGTGGTATGGTAGATGTCTTCAGCTCACCAGTATAATATTGTATTATACTGTATTTATATTTTTATTTGCTTGTTTTGTTTGTTCTGTTAGAATAGCCAAGAGTTTGCAGGAACAATTTTCTGTTACATTAATTATAGTAAAGTTTATTATTTGTTCATCTGTTTGTTTCATCCTGCCACTTACACACTGCAAGGGCCAAAGCA
Source organism: Procambarus clarkii (assembly GCF_040958095.1). Taxonomy (NCBI): domain Eukaryota; kingdom Metazoa; phylum Arthropoda; class Malacostraca; order Decapoda; family Cambaridae; genus Procambarus; species Procambarus clarkii. The sequence goes on from NC_091172.1 coordinate 23,206,759, forward strand.
GCATTTTATTTTATGTGATTGAGACCCACACTACACCGGCCCAGTATTGCTGCGCTACTGCATCACGTCACAATATTCTTTAGAGGGAAACTGGGCACAGTTACTAAAGTAAATATATTTAACTAAAAATTACTTACAATCACATTTAAGACGAGGTAATGAGATTTTGATATACACTGGGATTCTGTCTGTCGATTCACCGGGGTTATCTACATAGAACTCTGACACTCTGGAAAAAAAAAGGTACAGTATGTTGATTAAACTAACCTCTGTAAATTTAAAAAAAGATATATAATAAAAAAATACAGCAGTTTGCTAGGAAATGACACTTTCATACAATCACAAAAACAAAATAAAATAAATTAAACAGGATTCAACAAAACCTTGAGAAGACAAACTGTACTCACAATTCTCCTGAGAGGAAGTGGAGGAGCTCTGAAGTAAACAGAATCAGCATGAACGTGATGCATGTTACACTAATGACAGCCCCAGTTATGGTCGGCTGGGTCAAGTCTTTGGGCACTTTGCGATATATGTCAAGTCTGGAAAAAAATAAAATCGGATACATTTATATATATACAGTAATACTGACTGAAAGATTGTGTTACAGTATTTACTATGACATGCACTATAACAATGTGCATGTATGAATGCACACATACATGTGTGCACAATTACACACAACTTGTGTACACAACTTTAGAAACTTGTGAAAGGAATCGTTCACAACCTTGTATACCACTTGTGCCAGATCAATCCTGGAGTATGCAGCTCCATCCTGGAATCCATACTTAGTTGAACACAACACAAAGTTAGAGAAGATTCAGAGGTACGCCACCAGACAAGTCCCAGAACTGAGAGGTAAGAGCTACGAGGAAAGGCTACAGGAGCTAAACCTTATGTCCCGGGAAACAGAAGAGTAAGGGGAGACATGATAATCGCCTACAAAATTTTTAGGGGAATTGACAGGGTGGACGAAGACAAACTATTTAGCATGGGTGGAACACGAATAAGGGGACACAGGTGGAAACTTAATACCCAAATGAGCCACACACACATTAGGAAGAATTTTTTCAGTGTCAGTAGTTAACAAATGGAATGCATTAGGCAGTGATGTGGTGGAGGCAGACTCCATGCAAAGTTTCAAATGCAGATTTGACAAAGCCTAACACATTGCAATTATGTAATTACACATGCTAAATGAATCTACACATATAATAGCCACTTTAGTTGCCTGCAAGAATGTATAACTAGACTTTTAATCATGGATGATTCAACCATGGAAAGATAAACTGGAAGAATGGAAAACCAAATGGAAGTACAGTATAGATACATGGAGAGCTAAACTATTGGATGTGGCAGAAATTTTGAGCCAACATGTCAAGGGACCCACAAGAATGAAAGGCAATGATAAGCCAGTTAGTCTTGACCTGATATTCACCTTATATGAGTACTGTATAGATAAATTTGACATAAGGGAAGTCAAATTAGAAGCCCCATGGAAACGAGTGACCACAGCATACTGACATCTGAGTATCTGGTGAAGTAGGGATAACCTCTCCAAGGAAGGGACCAGAAAAGAAAAGGTTGGCCTACTGGAGGAAATTACGTACGACCAGTTACAAAAAGTACTGTCATTTCTGTATGACTAGTTCAAATTCAAATGTTTATTCAGGTAAAAAAGTACATAGAAGAGTTACAATGTTGGATTTATAGATAGAGCTAGTACAAAGAAAACCTAAAGCCACTAATACTCACAGCATTTCGGGAAAGGTGTGGAGAAAAAAACACATTAAAACTTGATACTAATTGCGATTAAAGTATAAATTGTGTTTGGGAAAAAGGGGGGGGGGGAGAACATAGCAGAAATCAGCAATTATACAAGTTGGTCAACAAACAGTATTGTTTGAAAATAGCAAGACATGGGTTGACATTTAGGGGGTGAGGTAGGTTACATGGAGTTTATTAGGTGGTACAGTACTTAGTTTTTTCTCTTAAACTGGTTGAGAGAGGTACAGCCTGACATGATTGGGAAGGTCATTCCACATTCTGGGTCCTTTGATTTGTAGAGCATTTCTAGCTTGGTTAAGGTGCACTCTTGGAATATCAAATAGGTATTTGTTTCTGGTGTGGTGCCCATGAGTTCTGTCACAACCTTCTAGGAAGTGTTTAAGGTCAGGATTAGCATTACTGTTCAGCGTTTTAAATATATAAGAGTACACATGAGAGGATGTGCAGTGACTCAATATCTAACATATTCAAAGAGTCAAGTAAGGGTACCGAGTACTGTCTGGGGCCAGAGTTTGATATTGTTCTAATAGCAGATTTGTGTTGAGTAATTAAAGGCAGTAGATGATTTTGGGTAGTAGAACCCCAAGCACAAATATCATAATTGAGATAAGGATAGATGAGGGAGTAATAGAGCGTCACCAGGGCAGGGCGAGGTACATAATATCTGATCTTGGAAAAATCTCAAGTTGTGTAGACATCCGTTAATTCTGAGCAAATATATGTTTATTATATCACCACAACGTGCCCACTGAATATAACCAAATAAAGACACTCAAAACAGAATTCACAATTTATTTACTATACTTCCACTGACCTTCTGACATCAAAACTGAAGAACACCATCCTGACGTCTGTCTGTCACCTCACAGCTGTGTTTACGTCTGCCACGACAGCACGCTGCCGGGTCGGGCTGCGTCCCGTATCATCCAAGATGTCTTCTTTATATTAACACATTAATCACTTAAATAGTGACAATTTTATTAGCGTTAGATAAACATCATGCACCTACTATGACTTTTCCTCAAATACTATTGATTAAAATTCCAAGAATGTATTTGGTTTTGACTTTTTCAATTCATATGTTAGGCATCTATTTATATACCGTTCAGTGACCATCTTTGTCACGTCGCTTTTCCATTGGTTGAACGGATTTTGACTTACACTGAATAACCATATGCGCAAAATGCCCCAAATTATTCCACCTACATCAAAATGTTTGGATAACTACTACTCTATACACTTCTATCAACACTAAAAATAATTATTCTATAAGTATTTCATCAGCATTACCTATACACATCTACGTTATTCTGGTTTATGAACAATTTTTTCAAATGCATTTGATCTGTCAACTGCTATATTTCCGCAGAATTTAAACTGCTATCAGCATTATGAGCGGGTTTTCCGATGCTTGTTAGGAAATAAAATGATAAAAATATTCTGATAGTGTTAAATAAGCCAGAATTACACAGTTAATTGTGCATAGACGATATGCCTCCGTTATTACTGTTAAGTGCACCACTTATAATTTTGGGATGAACTATCTAACCCCGTATACTTTATTTACGTTCTACTATGTTCGGTTGCATGTGTCCCTACTTACGTAGAATATGTATACAAGTATAGTTATTAAGGTTACTTAACAGGTATCACTGCACATGCACACCATAGGTTGCAACTCGCAGTTGCTAACTTTTAGCAACTGTAGATACAACAATTCCATGCAACTTGCAGTTGCAAATGTTTTATTATTAATATGAAATTTAATAAAACGTTATATTGCCTGTTGTGTTTAGTTTCACACAACGCACAAAATTACACAGTATCATACAGCTAAGTGAACTAGTGTATTGCACGGTACACCAAATAAATTTAAAGCTTATCAGTGCTCAGGCTTGGGTACAAATATTACTGAGAATATGGAACAGGTGTTAATGATAATGACACCAAGTATAAACTATGTGGTATATGTTAAGATCTCACACCCTCACCCATTATGTTCTTGATTGTCCGTTGATTAATGTCTATAGAAACACTGAGATAAGGACTGTTCCTGGACAAACAGCCTGGATGTGTCACAAAGGAATGATTGAGGATATTCTGGAGAGACATAGGAATTTTGTACCAAGATTGTAACCTTTTGTTGAATTGTCTGAATGTTACTTCTGGGGCATGTCTACTGCAAATGGTGTGTGTACCTGGTCATACAAGTATTTGTGTGTACGTCTGGTAACATACTGCATGAGTAAAGGAAGAAGTGCATATATTTATCACTCAGATTGTCCCATAATATGTTGATTGCTTGTTATGTGTTTATATATATATATATATATATATATATATATATATATATATATATATATATATATATATATATATATATATATATATTTATATATATAACTGAAAACTCCATACCCCAGAAATGACTCGAACCCATACTGCCAGGAGCACTATGCAACTGGTGTACAGGAGACCTTAACTACTCAACCATCAGTGACCATACAAGGGTTAAGTAAACACGTCTCTGATCCACACATATATATTCTACAACTATACAAATCCAAGGAGAGTATGAGAGAGCATCCTCGAGGTTCTCTGCTTGTTCATCTCTCACTGGTCGGTTGCCTTTCCTCTTCCGTTTTCTCTCGACTCCGCCGATGAAGATTGATGAAGATTAAGCCACCCAAAAGGTGACACGGGCATGAATAGCCCGTAAGTGGTGGCCCTTTTGAGCCATTACCAGTATCAAGAGCTGATACTGGAGATCAGTGGAGGTGGGAATGCACCCTGCATGACGGGAGATGTCTCCCGCGTGAATGTGAGTCCCTTAGAATCACATGGCTAGCACAGAGAACGTCCGAATCCGTGAAGGGCAAATCTGCGACATTGCCCTCCGAAGCCGTTCCATGAAGATTGACGTGTCCATCAGCTCATTGTATGGTGTTGGATGATCAGATCACCAGGAAGGCGGAGATCGGAACCATACACAAGGCTGAGAACCCACTGCCCTCTTTAGTTGCCGAACAGATGTCGAGGAATACCAAAGGATGGTTGTTGATCCATGAAGTCGGGTCTGGTTGTGCCCTTAGAGCCGCCTTCAGTTGGCGGTGAAACCGTTCAACTATCCCGTTAGCCTGAGGATGGTAGGCCACAGTTTGGTTGTGTTTGGCACCAAGAAACCGCATGAGTTCCCTCCACAAGTGTGATTCAAATTGTCGATCCTGGTCTGTGACAATCATTGCAGGGGCTCCAAAACGGAAGACCCACCCATGAAGGAAAGCCCGAACTACAGACTCAGCTGTCATTTCCGCCATAGGAACTGCCTCATGCCATTTGGAGAAGCGGTCGACACACATGAGTAGGTACGAGCATCCTCTAGATCGAGGAAATAGACCGACGATATCCACATGCACTACTTCAAATCTGGCCGATGGTAATTGAAAGTTTTGAAGAGGCGTCTGTGTGTGTCGATGTATCTTGGATTGCTGACACTGGAGACAGTTGCGCGCCCAATTTCGAACATCCGTGTTAATTCCTGGCCATACCATCTGTTTGGTCAGGAGACGTAGTGCAGCTCGGATGCCATGATGAGCCAAGGAATGGAGAGCCGTGAAGATCCTCCGCCGAAGGGTCTTTGGAATATATGGCCGTAGAACGCCAATGAGAGACGTGTCACATGTGATAGTATCCTCGGAATTAGGCACAGGTACGTCGACGAGCCGAAGTGCTGAGGAAGAAGTGCGCAATTGTAGGAGTTCCTGGTCATGTTGCTGGTCTCTACTAATTTCTGCGTAGTCTATGTGGGTCGTCTCGGGAAAAGTGCACACAAGCCAGGTCGAGAGAGGGCATCGGCGACATTCTCAATCCTTTTCACGTGCCTGATGTCAGTCGTAAACTGGGATAAATAGCTCAAATGTAGAGTGACTCGCGGCGTGTGGGAATCTCCCTTTGCTGCCAGGGCAGCAGCCAGTGGTTTGTGGTCGGTGAGGACGTGAAAGTCACGTCCCTCGAGAAAATGCCTGAAGTGTTGAATGACTGCATATATAGCAAGGAGTTCCCTGTCAAATGTGCTGTATTTTGTCTCTGCCGGCGTTAAGCTTGCTGAAAAGAAAGCAATAGATCGCCAGGCATCGTCGATAAATTGATAGAGTACCTCTCCTATAGCAGTGTTGGAGGCATCCGTTGAGAAGCTAGTTGGCGCATTGAATACTGGATGGGCGAGGAGAGTAAGTTGAGCTAACTCCTGCTTAAGGTTGGTGAACGCCACCTCTGACTCTGGTGACCATGGCAGGGGTACTTTGGACGTCTGCTTACCCCACACAGGTCATATAAAGGTTTCAGGATGTCAGAACAGTGTGGGATAAACCTATGGTAAAAATTAGCCACACCCAGGAATTATTGAAGCTTCTTAGTTGTGGTGGGTGTCGAAAAATCTCCGATAGCCTCGATCTTCTCCTCCAATGGCAGAATACCTGTAGGGGACACTTTGTGTCCCAAGAAATTGAGCTCGGAAACCTTGATAATGCACATCTCTAGATTAATCTACAGGCCATAGTCGCGGAGGCGAGTATAAAGTATATTAAGATGCTTCTGATGGTCAGCCGGAGAGCGACTCACTATTAGGAGGTCATCAGTGTAGACATAGCAGAAGAGTATAGGTCTCTGACGACCTGATCAATGAAGCATTTTAATGTCTGAGCTGCATTACGAAAACCAAACAGCATCCTGATAAATTCAAACAAGCCAAAAGGTGTTGTAATTGCAGTTTTGGGGATGTCCACTGACTCCACTGGGATTTGGTGAAATGCTCGCACCAAATCTACTTTCGAGAATGTTATTGCCCCATGTAACATGCAAGAGAAGTCCTGAATGTGTGGGATTTGGTAACGGTCTGGCAGGACATTCAACACCCTGTAGTCCCCACAAGGACGCCATTCTCCTGGAGTTGTCTTCGGCACCATATGCAGTGGAGATGCCCAGGCGTTGTCAGAGCGACGGACAATCCCAGTAGCTAACAGGTTGTGAAATTCGTCCTTGGCCACCTGGACACGCTCTGGCGGCAGTCGGCGCGGTCGCGCGTAGGTTGGTGGGCCTGAGTTACGAATATGATGGGTGAGAGTGTACTTAACCTTAGCATTTGGCGGCTGTGGCTTGGTGATGTCCTTAAATTCCTCCAGCAGGTTCTGCAGGTCAGGAGAGTTATGCGGGGCAAGGCTATAGCGAGTAGCCGTTGCTCTGTACTTACCCGCTGGAGCCCACTACACGTCACATCCACCAAGAGGTTGTGTTGCACCCAGTAAAGGCATATTAACTTCAACAACGCGGAACGTCCATGTGAAGCGACCGAAGTCAGCAAAATCAAGAGTGACCACATTATCTCCGTAGGTAGGTACGACAGAACCGTTGGCAGCAACCATTTCGTGGTGTGGAGTGCGAGGTGGCTTGTGCGCTGGAGGAGGGAGAACAGAAACTGAAGTACCTGTGTCAACCAGGTAACAGCGCCGGGATCGACCATATAGAAAAGTGCCTCATCCAAAGCGGCGGGGTTTGCAAGTCGTTAACAGACTCCACCGGAGCCGTTTCCCGAATAGGCACATGGTTGGCGGCAGTTCCGAGCTCTAGCCTCATACCTGCGATGAAAGTAGCAAGTATGGAGTCAGCCGTCAAGGACAGGCTGCGGGACTTGCACTGGGAATGTTGGCGGCTCTGAATAGCACTGAGGTGTTGGCTGTTCATTTGGGTCGTCACTGTTGAGTGGTCAGAGGCAAGGGTATTTCCTATCCAAAGTAAATTTCCTGGTGCACTATGGATTCGGTCTGCAATTTTCGCCAAGCTCTCTGGCATCACATCGTCGCTCTGGGCAAGGAGTAGCATGCGAATGTGTAAGGGCAATCGTTGAAAGAACAGAATCCGGAGCTGGTCATTGTCACTTGCTCCACTCGCCGGCCGTAGCAAGAGCTGCATTTGCTGAAGAATTTGGGATGGTGTTCGATCCATGAGGCTGCAATAGCTACTATTGGTGAGGAGCAGGTCACTCTGGCGGCTTCTACATACCTTGGCCGCATCGAGTAGAGGTTAGTTTACGGGCTCACCATAGCTCGTGCTACATGGACACTTCGTTCTGACTAGCTAAATCTAAAACAACAACAACATAGTAGAGGCCAGTTACAGCTCCACTCCTGTGCCAGGTAAGTCCACTACGGGCTCACCATAGCCCGTGCTACTTGGAACTTTTGTTCCAAGTAGCGAATCTTAAACAACAACAACGAGTAGGGGTCTTCAGAGCGGCGAATCTGTGTGGTTGGAGGTGTTATAGCCACAGCTCGTACCCCTGAATGGTGTTAGGAGGCAATGCCGTCACAGTGAGTGCATATTGCTCTGCGTCGTTGGTTACCTTGTAAGCGTCAAAGCAGGCTCCTACCTGTACAAACTACGCCTCTGGGACAGACGGAAGATATGCTGGTAGCTTGAATGCGGGCGCCATTGTTTGTTTACACCGTGTCTGGGGAAAACACTGGTGTGGAATCGACTCCGGAGTTACCACTTTAATGCCCTACTTGCCACCAGACAAGGATTAGGTAAACACAAGTCTCTGAACTATATATATATATATATAAATATATATATATATATATATATATATATATATATATATATATATATATATATATATATATATATATATATATATATTCTACAACTGTACAAACCCAAGGAGGGTGTGAGAGAGTGTTTGGTCTCCTGTGGGTCTCTGCTTGTTCATCTGTCGCTGGAAAACATTATTTGTGAAATATTGATATTGTTCTTAAAAAATTCCCCCATTTTGCACCCGCCAGATAACGTAAGATTTTAAGGGTTGACAGATGTTAATCTTCTAATTTGAGGAGCTGTTCACTTGAGACAGTTAAGCAAGTCCCAGTTGTGTCTGGGTACAAGTTTTTATTTTATTTTTATTTTATTTATTTTATTTATATATATACAAGAAGTACATTGGGTTTGTGAGAATACATTGGATAGTACAGTATTTACATTCTTGTAAAGCCACTAGTACGCGCAGCGTTTCGGGCAGGTCCTTAATCTAGTAGATAATTTTAAGTAGGTAATTTCTATCAGAATTGATAAATGATAAAGATACATTGCAAGAGAAAAATGAGATGAGAGAGCTTAGTAAGTATATTAAAGCACATTGTTATATTAAAGCTCTGATTGATTACAATGACAGCTTGATGTAACAGGATGAGAAGTGACAGGATGAACAACCCAGCGGGTTTTCTTCCTGTCGTACATGTGGAGTGTTGTACATGTCACTATGGCGGTGTGTCCACTCACAGCATGAGTGGCGCTGCCCAATAAAGTCCCCCCTCGGGGCAAAATTAAAAAAAAAAAAAAATCTGTCGCTGGTCGGTTCCGTCTCCTCTGCCGTTTTCTCTTAACTCCGCCGTGTTGTAGGGGGTACTGAAGTCACTTCAAAGTGAAGCGAACCTGACCATCACAGGACAGCTGTAATTACCGTCTTAAGGCAAGAAGCAGGACTACGTACATCGGGATTCATATTCTGGTGTTCATTTGAAGGTTCCTACAGTTAAATATTGACCACATTTATTGACACAGAGTTCAGCAATAGTAATGGACAAAGTATATTCATAGTTGTTATATCTGTTGAATGATGCCCATTATCTACATCTATAATCATGCATACAACAATAGCTATATTCTAAATATATGAATTTTATCGAGTGATCCGTGATGTATCCATAATATCCATTATAGATTCTCATTATCAGGAACAGGAAGCCTGTTTGGTTTATCGAGATCACATTAGCCAATGACTAACTTTCTCCAGAAAGCAACCCACAACAGCCTCCTAGCACCAAGGTATCTACTTACTGCTATAGAGGCATTGGATGTCTAGGCAACGTACCCGATCGTTCACCCTACCCAGGAATCGAATCCGGGTCCAGCTGGTTGTGAGCCAAGTGGGCGGAGGTCGGGCGGCTGTCGGTGGGTGAAACACCGATCATGAGAAGCCTCAACACTGGTCTTTACCGTGGACAAAACACGTTATTTTATTTGAGAGAAATACACTGTCACCCAGAGGGTATCACTGGTTACTATAGCAGTTGACTGATTCTATAGCAGTTGACTGATTCTATAGCAGTTGACTGACTCTATAGCAGTTGACTGACCTAATGGTAAGTAACGCTGGTCAACTAACAGAGGCCATTGGGATAATGGTTACTGTAAGAATTTTAAGTTCATATTTCGTTGCTTGCGACAGAATACATTATGCTATAGTTCAGTGATGAGAAACACAATAGCTGTCACACAGCAAGCATACATCATGCCTGCAATGTTAACACTGGTTAACAAAATTGATATTTAGGCCTACTATAGCAGGTAGTTAACAATGTTAAGGCTATGTGGTGGTATGTTAGCAATATTAGGCCTACAGTGGGGGAAAGTTAACACAACAATTATCCCCCTCATATTGCAATAAGATTTACCATGGGTTGTAAAAAATATTTACACATTTTAATTAAATTTTATTGGTGTTTTGTAAAATAATTATATACAAAAAACTGCAGGCGGTAATGCTGTTAGCAATAAATATGGTAGAGTGCATATTGAGAGCCGGCAGTGATTTAAGACTCCCTTAAACACAAGTTCATGTTACATGCTACTGTGTGGAGGGCGAGGCGCCATGACAGCCGTCACCAGTGTGGCCGAGGCTACCAGCCCCTGACTGTTGGTCCATCACTCCACCAGGTCACTGGTCCCTCCCAGTGGAGGGACACTGAGCTGCGGTAGTCTCCCCAGCAACATTTCCAGATGTTGCTGGGCTTGACCAAACCGTGTGTTGCAGCATGGTATCGCAGAAGTGTAACTAGGTAGGCCACACGGCCTCATAATGATCAGAGGCGCACTCTCACATGTGCTGGCATTCCCCTGAACACGGAACTCTAAACCCTTGCAACATCTGCTAACATTGTACAGATGTGAACGCTGATGTGATATATGTCGCATATAGTATAATTAATATTATCCTCACGGTCACCACCTTCAAGGTTTATCCCTGTATTTTGAAAACCAATGAGCAGTGTTGTCATTGGCAAGTATTAGTCGAGACAAAGACATCACCGGGAATGATGATAGTGGAACTGTCGGTAACTTGGCCCAACACAGGACCAGCCCAGACCGGCGCTGCTCCTCCTGCTCAGAACATAAGGTCGTCATTTCCTTCCGGTACGGTTACTGACGAATATGGTTCCCAGGAGTGCAGATAATATTTTATTAGGTAACACTGGCCTCCATCAGTGAAGTTCTACAACTGTTCGGTGAAGACGTACGCGGGGTTTTTGTTGCCCCGGAGTTGTCCATGGTGGGGAGGCCGGGGCAGCCGTGTCCGCCGCTGGACCAGATTATTGACTTCCCTCTTAGGGTACACTGGCGCTGCCACAGGTCTGTTCCAGGTCTGCTCCTTCGACGATGCCATCAAGAAGTTGAGGCAGTTGGTAAGTGTTAGGATGATCGCTCCGGTGTACCAAACCATCCGCCACCGCTCTAGCGTCGCCTGCAATCAAATTAATATATTTACTGTCTTATTTCAAATTATCCGGCCCCGAAAGAGCAGCAAGATACAGTTGCAGGTTCACCTGCATGTATGTGTATCTGTATGATTAAAACATCGAGTAGGAGAAAATAAGGACTTGATCGGAAGTGTTTTCATTGATGGTCAGACATTATATTCTAGTGGCAAGAATGAGGCTGTTGGCTCTGCACGTTTGCTCTCACCTAGTTGGTGAGTGCATCTCAAAATAAACAAAAGAGATTTTGTTAAATTTAAAATAGAAAGATAATCTGACTTCAATCAAACATTGAGGAGTAAATGTCCAAAATCACAAAGCAATATTATTTGATATATAAGAGAATAAATGTGCAGAACCAACAGCCTGATGCTTGCCTTTAGAATGCAATGTGATGTGGTCCTGAAGTGGATCACATCACAGCAAAACCCTCAAGCAACTGATAATATACGTGGAGCATTTCGTCAAATGATATCGGTATTTTGTAATGTACTTTTGAAATTTGAAAATGCTAATGCACACAGATGCAATGCAAAGAAACATGTAAAACACACGCATACATGTACACTCCTACCAAACACGTGTACATGTACACCCCCACTCCACAAACACACGTACATGTACACCCCCCACCACACACACACGTACATGTACACCCCCACCACACACCCACGCACATGTACACCCCCATCCTACACATATAACTATTAGCGTACAAGAGAGGACCAAGGAGAGGGTTACTTACCTGGCCGTTAGTAAGGTAATGTTACGGAGCCCCTTCCAATTTCTCCCCAGATCCATCATTAAGAGTCATATCTACTAGACCTACTGATTCTCTGATATGCAAGGAGTCTGTTGGTATATGTATGTGGCAACCAGATCGGCCGCTTAATAAGGGAGAAATTTGCGTTTATAAGTTGGTAGGTAAGGGGGGGGGAAAGTAGCGCCCTTGATACAAACAAAATGGCGCCCCCTTCTAGCAAATTCGCCATTTTGTGGACGGCGCCAGCCGGCCGTGGATTGGCTGGCTTATGTCACGTGCCGCGGGCGACCAATCAGAGACTGCCGTGATGTCACCGAGTGCCCCCTGGCGGCGCCGGCGGAGGTAACTTCAGAGTTGACCTGACTGTGAGAGTGGAAGGACGTTCGTCAGTCAGCTCTCGAGGATTGGAGACTCTGAGAGTCTTACTCAGTGGATTATAGCTAGCCATCGCAGCCCACCATTGTTATTGGAGACCTTGTGCTTCTGGAAGCAAGAAGAAACGAAGTTTATTGGGCAGAGAAGGGCCAAAACTTGGAAAATCGGTCGGCGACGACGCTGGAGGGCGCTGCCTGACGCTGAGGGTCTGGACGGTGTGGCGGGCAGGCCTGGCTGTGACTGGATCACATTCACTGAGGTTGTTGGAGGGATGACACCGTTCCCAGGACGAGGAGCAACGCCTTGTGGAAGGAACGAGTGTGTGTGTATAGAGTGATTAGCTCAGTGCTCCCTGGTTGGTCCAGGATTGGGATATCTGAAACTGGGAGTGGTTCGGCGACGGCTTCATGACCCCTGAGGACTTGCAGCACGGTACTGGATCATCCAGGACCGACTCAGGAACCGTGGGAACCCAAGCACCATCGAGGGACAGGCGTCGTGAGCCAGGAATGTTGAAAGTAGATTAATTACCCCCTTTTTGAGTAGGCCAGATAGACTACGATATTTATCTATACGAGACACTCGCCTGGCGTTCCGCGAGCGCTTTGTCATGGGTTCGTATCCTGGCCGGGGAGGATTTACTGGGTGCAAATCCTTAATTGTAGCCTCTGTTTAACTCAACAGTAAAATGTGTACTTGGTTGTAACAACCATTCTTCGCGGCGGGGATCGTATTCCAGGGACCTGCCCGAAACGCTACGCGTACTAGTGGCTGTACAAGAATGTAACAACTCTTGTATATATCTCACATGTTTCTGTATAACAGTGATTCATTAGTTTTTTTTTTGAGATATTAGGATAGGCTGTGAGACAGCTTGCGTCCCGGACTGTTGAAGAGGACAGTGTGTGGACGACGCAGCAGTTGGAGAGATGTAGGCCGACGTGGACGAAGCACCCCCCCCCCCCGGTGAGAGGGGGGGGGGGTGAATTTCCCTTTTAAATCTGCCCAGCTGACGGAGTGGCGGAGGTCGTGAGAGAAGAGTTGTAGCCCATCTCCAGATTATTTATTCTTTATGTCCATTAAATGACATAAAGAATAAATAATATGTGATCATGTAGCTTGTGTTAATAAATATCACATATTTTATCATTGTGTTTAAATGTGCCTCCATTCTGATCTCTATGAGCATGCACGAGGGTTATCATAGTTCCACCTAGTAAATAGTACGTTTTCTATAGAAGTTTCTTAATGGCTGGAGAGTGGTATAGCAACACAGACTTTTATAAAAGAGTACCTTGGGCTAGCGGTCCTGTACTCACCTAATTGTGCTTGCGGGGGTTGAGCTTTGTCATTGGTCCCGCGCCTCAACTGTCAATCAACTGGTGTCAATGCTGTATAAGTAGCAACACTTTGGCAACAGGCTATATAGTGTACACCCACTGAACTGCACTGATGGGGGTGCAAAAATATCAACCCAGCTGGCGATCTTGTTAAGTGAGATACAGAAGGCAGGCAGGAAAGTAATTCCTGCAACTTTTGTTTGGCAGGTAAGATCCAAGGGTAAAAGGTAAGCCTGGGTCTTCCTTCACTCCTCTGCGGGTCTAGGCCGGAATTGCTAATGGCAGTTTCCCCATGGTTGACTGAAGGGCTCCCAGGGTGGATCAGTGGCACCCCTAGTGGTGGGAGCGAAGACCTGCTGTGGTGGGTATTACTGGTCCTCTCCTGTGTAACCAAGTGACTCTGGTGAGTCACATGAATCAGAGAGACTGAGTATTCTGTCTCCGGGGCCCCTAGCAGCCCCCTTGCTAGTGGAGCCCCAGCCCACCCCCGTGACAACCCCCGTGACAACCCCCCCCCCCCCCCCCCCCACACACACACACACACACACACACACACACACACACACACACACACACACACACACACACACACACACACACACACACACACACACACACACACACACACGTACGTACGTACGTACGTACGTACATGTACACCCCCACCACACACACACATATACATGTACACCCCCACCCTACACAAACAACTACCAGTGTACAAGAGAGGAGCAAGGAGAGGGTTACTCACCTGGCCATTAGTAAGGTAAGCGACATAGAGCGGGGAGAGTATCTTGACGGAGGCGCTGATGGTGCCGCTCAAGCCAGCGATGGCGGCAGCGTGGTTGGGTGCCAGCTCGATGCCGTTGACGCGGAAGGTGGAGAAGGAGGCGGAAAGTCCCATCACCAGGGCCATGGAGCTCCACACCATGACGGCCACCTGCGAGCAGCTGGACTGGGCCACCCCGATCAGACAGCCCGCCGTCACCAAGGCACCTGTCGCACACAAGGGTTTCATCAGCCATACTAATCAATACTCGACAAGTGCTTCAGTGTATGACATAGACACCTGTCTAATACAACCATTGTTATGGACAATGGTTGGTTTTGGTTAGAGTTTCTCACTACGTAAAGAAACTCTTTTAGTTTCTAACTGAAGGATAAGAGTATCCTTGACAATGGCTTCTTGCTACAAGTGGGCCGTCCCTCCGCCAGTGTAATGGCGAGTCACGACCTCCCACTCTTAATATATTCCCTTCACCGTTAATTACATATATCAACAGGGAGACAGATGGTTACATCAACAGTAAGACAGATGGTTACATCAACAGAGGGGAGAGAGCACTCACAGACGGTGTTGGCGACGCGACGTACGACAACAGTGGAGCGTCTGTTGGTCCGTCGTATCCAGTCAGAGAGGGTAGCGTAGACCATAGCGATCACCCACATGGCCATCAGCGCTGTGCCCCAGGCCACGCGCACCTGTGGGAGCGGACAACAAGGATGGAGTCATTCTCGCTAGTGGGTGTACACACCTGTCACACACGCAGATGTACACATTACACTCGTAACCACTAGTAGATGTACACATTACAATACACATGTGGAAAATATTTCTCACTTACAACACAATTAACTACGTAATAAGTTACAACTTAATTAAAAGTATGTGCTCGCATCTGTTGTTAGTTGGATGTAATTATAGGTAGCGGGAGTTGGTTAAGCACTAGCAACCGGTAATGGGTAAGACGACCCCTAAACACCAGTAAGCATCTAATCACAACTGAGTTAATTGAATGAAAACAGTGAGAATGTTAACATAAGTTGTGTATTTCTCCTATTAATTCTGCATTGTCGGCAGGTGGGAGGGAGGGAGGGAGGGAGAGAGAGAGAGATGGAGAGAGAGGGAGAGAGAGAGAGGGAGGGAGGGAGAGAGAGAGAGATGGAGAGAGAGGGAGAGAGAGAGAGGGAGGGAGGGAGATCACATCCACTACCACAGTTAGAAATCATCTGACCAGATAAGACTAACTGTATTTACTAACGGCCATTCAGATAACACAGAGATTTAAATACTACCAACAGCTTATTCAGTCCCCATTAATCTTGAATATAATTTTAATTCACGATTACAATTCCTGTTCTATCCAAAATAACACTAACACCATAAAGTCCCAACTGTGGGAATTGTGTGGAAATTACAATTACCTGTGTTATATAGTCCATTCAAACTTAATAGATATTTAAATAAACAATCCACTTACTAAAAATTACAATAAAACAGACTTAGCCACATATAATCCCACAACACACGCACCGAGACGGCTACTGGCGGCAGTATTCCAACACGACATTTCTTGGGTATACATATATTAAGATCACTTGTGGATGGATGTACACTTTATGGTTCATGTGTACTATCATCACTACTGGGTGTACATAGTACACACTGCACATGTACTGGAACCACTAGCAGGTGTTTACCTCCTAGTGCATGTGTACTAGTGCAACCCGTTCTCGCACTTGCTTCTGTCAATATTGGCTTATTTAATAAGTGCATATGTGACATACTAATTGATTGTGAATATTTTAGTTTACCTTGAAAAGCTTCATAGAAAACACCGACCTCACCTAACCTTCTTAGTATGTTAAGATAAGCTTCTTATTTACAATTATTACTTAACCTATCAACGGTATAGGTTAAGTAATAATTGTAATTAAGAAGCAATAAGAATCTTATCTTAACATACTAAGAAGGTTAGGTGAGGTCAGTGTTTTCTATGAAGCTTTTCAAGGTAAACTAAAATATTCACAATCAATTAGTATGTCACATATGCACTTATTAAATAAGCCAATACGCATAGTAAGCAAGTGCGAGAACGGGTTGACTAGTGAGGAGGTCGGTTATACACGGGAACGGGTCCTGGGAGGATAGTATGGTAACTAGGGGAGGGAGAGGCTGGAGTACTCACCTGGGGGAGGGGAGTACTCACCTGGGGGAGGGTGTACTCACCTGGTGAGGGGGAACGTGGAGGACGGTGACAGAATATTCGCGGGCGTGGTGGAGGAGAGTGAACCAGGCCCAAGAGAAGCCCAGCTCGGCCATCACCACGGCCACCACGTGTCGCGACCTGTCGCAACACAACACATTTACCTTACGCTATTATGCACCCCAAACACTCCCACGTCTCCCATGTGGCTGGTGGACCCACGACCAGCATGTGGGCTGTGGACCACATGCCCATCATGTGGGCTGTGGACCACATGCCCAGCATGTGGACTGTGGACCACATGCCCATCATGTGGGCTGTGGACCACATGCCCATCATGTGGACTGTGAACTACATACACATACCACCATACCTGTCCCCTGAAGAACACATCAAAAGGATAAAATCAGCGGCGTATGCAAGGCTGGCAAACACAAGAACTGCCTTCAGGAACTTGTGTATTTAATCATTCAGTACCTTGTATACTTCATATGTCAGACCAATACTGGAATATGCGGCTCCAACCTGGAGTCCACATCTAGTCAAACAAAAAAAAATGGCTAGAAAAGGTTCCGAGGTATGCCACCAGGCTAGTCCCCGACCTGAGGGGTGTGAGCTACGAGGAAAGATTACTGTACTATTAAAGGCTGTTAAGAAAGTGACAATGCAACATTTCAGTCATGACTGCCTTACTCTACGCCTTTCCAGAAAACGGACCTTAAAATTATTTCTTTGGAAAAATTAAATCTGAAACTTTGTCATCCCTGTATGGAGTCTTTTAAGACACTTTACATCCACCTGCAGTACGGTGTCCAGGTTGTGGAGTATACACATGCTAGGCAGAATGTTAGTACCTGGAGACATGAAGAGTCGAGGGCCAGGCAAAGGAATATACACACATACACATTTGTTCAGTTACCTGAAGATGTGGAACCAAGGCACCGGGAGTCCTCGCCAGGCGTGCTGGACCCCGATCGACGAGGTGATGTGGTTCTTCTCCTGTAGTGAGATCCTGGGGTGCTGGGAGGGGTTCTCGGTGACCAGGAAGTACCAGAGGATGCACCACACTAGCGCCACCGCTCCCTGGCTATAGAAGAGCCCTCGCCAGCCGATCATCAGCACCAACCACTCTGACAGAGGACCTCCGAGCGCTGCCCCCACCGCCAGACCTGCCACACACAGACACCTCATGTTACACTGTACCCCTACTACACTGTACCCCTACTACACTATACCCCTACTACACTATACCCCTACTACACTATACCCCTACTACACTATACCCCTACTACACTATACCCCTACTACACTACGTCTCACTACGTCTGACACGACGCTCGTTCTTCAGCAAGGTACGTCTGGAGACGTTAATGAAACATAAAATATAAATTTATCTTTAATCAAAAGTCTGTAACAAAGCCTCAGAAAAGGTAAAATGCAGAATACCGAATCATATTATATTTAGAGTGAAACAATGAGTCTTGTACAGCGTAAACGATGCAATAACACTCGGCAAAGTTAGAAAAAATGAGCAGAAAACTCTCAAAATCTATTTTATAGAAAATATTGTAAACGTTCTTGTTGAAGACTGTCAGTTGATTATACAAACCTTAGGCTATAGACTCCCCAACCGTTGATAACAGGCTACCAGCGTACTTCTTGATCAGCTGGACATTGTCTGCGAAGGAACAAACATTCCGATACTATACAGAAAAGAGAAGCAGGAGACAGAGACTTACCAGAATATGTGAAGGCGACCATAACAGTGCGGTCTAGGGGCGGCGCCCACTGTGCTAAGACGGCTTGCATGGCTGGCACACACACGCCCTGTAACAAACACACACTGTAACACACATATACACACTGTAACACACATATACACACTGTAACACACATATACACACTGTAACACACATATACACACTGCAACACACATATACACACTGTAACACACACACGCCCTGTAACAAACACGCACTGTAACACACTCACACACACTGTAACACACGCCCTGTAACAAACACGCACTGTAACACACACTGTAACACACGCCCTGTAACAAACACGCACTGTAACACACACACTGTAACACA
The DNA here is from genome assembly GCF_040958095.1 of Procambarus clarkii. Classification (NCBI taxonomy): domain Eukaryota; kingdom Metazoa; phylum Arthropoda; class Malacostraca; order Decapoda; family Cambaridae; genus Procambarus; species Procambarus clarkii. The sequence continues at coordinate 23,225,695 of NC_091172.1, forward strand.
CTCACACACACTGTAACACACTCACACACACTGTAACACACTCACACACACTGTAACAAACACGCACTGTAACACACACTGTAACACACTCACACACACTGTAACACACTCACACACACTGTAACACCACGCCGTAACACATTAACACCCTGTATGGCATGATATATCAGATAACCAAAAAGGTTATGATATATCTGTTAACCATACAGGGCATGATATAGCTGTTAACCAAACATAATTTAATATATTAGCCAAACATTGTTTAATATATTAGATAACCAGATAGGGTATGTTATACTTGAGATCTAGTAGGTGTATGTTATACTAATCAGACTGGGTATATTAAATAATCAAACGGGGTATGTTACATCACATATCTGTACATGTTATGATAAACATAAGCCAATCATCTTATCCCTCCATATACAGCAATTATAACTTGGATAGGAAACTTCTTTTTTACTATTGGAAATATCTAAGGGCCTCAGCTTCAGAATCCTTCCTGCACGCTTGCAGGTCTTAAACTGCCTGCTCATCCTTATTCATCCTCAATGGCTGGCATTCAACATGTTTCCTATGGCGATGTTGGCGATGTCGAGGTTTCGATTCACAGTAGCCTTCACCCCTTGCAATGTTATTTGCATTCCTTGTTGTTGAGAACAGTTATTTCTCATTCTTCAGAAGCTGAAGCCATCCTTACTGAATGAGTTCAGATTCATAGTAGTTTCTACCCGCCAAACACACACCGAAACTACGACGTTGGTACAACGTTCGAACAAGTTTTAACACCTCTTAACCAGTTATAACAACCAATATAGTAAGTTGTAACAACGTTCTAATACGTCATAAACACGTTAAGCCAAGATGTAACAACTTTATTACAAGTTGTAAAAAGCGGAAAATAGAGACAGTTTCGGTTTGTGTTTCCAGGGTATTCAGATATCGTGTGACTGGCGAGAATATGGTGGCCTTGTCATCGACTGGATGAAGTTATGATTGAAGAAGGTCATTTGTTCCTGTGACAGTGAAGAGAGAGAGCATCAACCAATAATCTGACAACCACCTTCCATAGTCACGATTGTCATATGCCATCTGTCCTGGCAACATGTCATATGTTGATGATAGGTTCTCTGAACCAGTTCTGGCATGACATACATCAATGTGTGTGTACAAGAGGAGTCTAAAACCTCTAGAAATGATATCCAGAAGTCTCATGTCTGTACCAGGTCTCTCGTGGACTCTGTTGGTCAGATCCTTCACTCCAGCATCATCCTCAAGATCACTGTCAGATTTCTGTACAACCTCTTGTGTCCCGAAGAGCGCATTGCGCAGAATGTTGAGGTTCTTGATGGAGTCTGACAATTCCTCATGCTAAAGTGTGTCTCCGTCGTTTCCGGATAAGAAACTCTCTCTGGAGCATGACGAAGTGCACAGCCCGTCTGTACAGCGCTTCCCTCCCAGTGCTCGGTCAACAGAGCCCCTCGAAGTGCTCAGTCAACAGACCCCTCCCAGTGCTCGGTCAACAGACCCCTCCCAGTGCTCGGTCAACAGACCCCTCCCAGTGCTCGGTCAACAGACCCCTCCCAGTGCTCGGTCAACAGACCCCTCTCCTAGTGCTCGGTCAACAGACCCCTCTCCTAGTGCTCGGTCAACAGACCCCTCTCCTAGTGCTCGGTCAACAGACCCCTCTCCTAGTGCTCGGTCAACAGACCCCTCTCCTAGTGCTCGGTCAACAGACCCCTCTCCTAGTGCTCGGTCAACAGACCCCTCTCCTAGTGCTCGGTCAACAGACCCCTCTCCTAGTGCTCGGTCAACAGACCCCTCTCCTAGTGCTCGGTCAACAGACCCCTCTCCTAGTGCTCGGTCAACAGACCCCTCTCCTAGTGCTCGGTCAACAGACCCCTCTCCTAGTGCTCGGTCAACAGACCCCTCTCCTAGTGCTCGGTCAACAGACCCCTCTCCTAGTGCTGGGTCAACAGATCCGTCCACCACTACTTTTGTGACCATTGAGAGCTAAGGTTTGTGTGTCATCAATCAGAAAATTGAACTTTTTGTTCTGTGAGATTATTTCTGTTGTATTTTTACTCTACATGAAAGACTTAATATGATTTTTTTAATTATCAGGGGAAAGCGCCAAGCCATCACGACTTTATAGCACTTGGAAGGGGTCAGGATAAGGATTTGGGATGGGACGGGAGGGAAAGAATGGTTCCCAACCACTTGGACGGTCGGGGATTGAACGCCGACCTGTATGAAGCGAGACCGTCGCTCTACCGTCTAATCAAAGTGGCTGGGTGACTTAATATGAAGCCTCTACTACAATTTAAAAAAAATGCATGTTCCAAACTAAAAATTGGCGGCCATTTTGAATTTAAAGATCAAATTTAACAAAAGTCATCAAATCGACATCACAATTGAATTCCTAGATTCAAACAATCCTAAACAACTTGTAACTTTGTATGTAACAATGAAAAACTAAAAAGTATGTTAACATTTCAGGCCAAACCAATAAAAAGATGATTTCCAAAATGGCCAATGGCCGCCATTTTGAATTTGTGGTTGTCATGAGCTAGGCCACCACTTTCCCGAGGGACGCGGGGACAATATTCTTATTTAACCTTCATACAGCACAAATCTACTGAGAAACGAACCTTCGATCTCAACGGTGACAGAGGTACTGAAAATGATCCACCGAGAATGTTAAGAGAAAGTCACTGGGTTGTGAACTAAAGCTTCACGGAAGGTGTTGATATTACACCATCAGAACAGGCCACGTCACTCAGCTCGTACTAGTAACAAGATAAACATTCTCTAATAATGATATATAAATTTAGACGTGACGGTGTTAAGGACTGAAGAAACTCTTACTGTAACTGCTGAATACCAAATTAAACATTAACTTTGCCGACATGAAGAACTTTTCAAACTTGAGATAATAGAGGTAACTACCACTACAACAACTTGAATATAAAAGCTATTTCTTAAATGTTGTCTCTTGGCTGTTAGTAATAAAAGCGAGGAAATTCTTACCTCAGCGGCGCCCACCATGATCCGGGCCGCCAGCAGCCAGTATGGGCCGAAGGCGGCGGCGGTGGGCGTGAGTACGGTGAGTATCGCGGCTAGAAGCACACCCATCAGCAGCAGCATTTTCCCGCCCATGGCACCCGTCAGCCGACCACCCACCAGCTGCGTCAGTATGTAGCCCCAGGAGAAGGCTGCCCGCAGCCGCTCCTGCAGGTCGGCCGCCCACACGAACTCGCCGTCCTACAGGCAAGATCAACACCAGTAAGCAACACCCTCAAACACTGCACAAGGTCAAGGCACAATTAACACGCGGAGGACTCATTATGGAGACAGATGAATGTAACAATGTTACCTGCTGGGGCTCGGGCCGCTGGATCATGCGGGGCTCGAAGCATACAGTTGAAGGGAACTTCTGTCCAGCCAGGGTGATCTCTCCGTTGGCACTCTTCGTGTATTCCTATGAGCCAGGGAGAGATGAGCATCAGGAAGGTGCTACAAGCACTAGGATAAACACATCATGAACTACCAGGAACAGTGTAATAACCTCATCACATACTCATCATGAACTACCAGGAACAGTGTAATAATCTCATCACATACTCATCATGATCTACCAGGAACAGTGTAATAATCTCATCACATACTCATCATGATCTACCAGGAACAGTGTAATAATCTCATCACTCATCATGATCTACCAGGAACAGTGTAATAATCTCATCAAATACTCATCATGAACTACCAGGAACAGTGTAATAATATCATCACATACTCATCATGAACTACCAGGAACAGTGTAATAACCTCATCACATACTCATCATAAACTACCAGGAACAGTGTAATAACCTCATCACATACTCATCATAAACTACCAGGAACAGTGTAATAACCTCATCACATACTCATCATAAACTACCAGGAACAGTGTAATAACCTCATCACATACTCATCATAAACTACTAGGAACAGTGTAATAATATCATCACATACTCATCATGAACTACCAGGAACAGTGATAAACTCACCGATGATTTATCTTCATCACCTTCTTCTTTGTCCTCACCTTCACCATCTTCATCTTCATTATCATCACCATCATCCTCATCATCATCGTCATCCTCATCCTCATCATCATCATCATCATCGTCATCCTCAAAAAGAGACTCGTCACTGCCACTGTCATCGGAAGAGTTGCCGTTGGCCACAAAGGACCCATTGTGTCGTCTGAAGCGGTGGCCGTTGATGTACTCTCGGGAGTCGTTACTGAAGAAGTGGAGGTCGTCTAGCTCGGCTGAGTTAAACTCTCTGGCTTCGTTACTGTCGTCCTCGTCGCTCTCCTCGTTAGACTCCTCAGACTCGCTGGAGTCGCTGCTGAAGGAGCTGCTGTCTCCACTCTCAGACTCGCTTGACGACGAGCTGGAGGAGGAGGAGTCACTTTCAGTCGAGTTGGTTCTGTTGTAAATGTCCCAGTCCTCACCCAGGATCCAATTCAGACTTCGGGTTCCATTGCCAGCTATTTCGAAATCAAATTCTACGTTATGTTCGCCTTCACCATCAATTTCCTCAACTTCAGATGCTGTCATTGCTTGTACAGTTATATCCTCTGTTTCATCAAGAACCTCTGTTTCATAAATTTCCTCAGACACTCCAGCTTTCTTTGTGTCATTCTTGACTTTTCCTGACTCACAGCTTTCAGTCGGTGAGCAGGAGGCAATGTGCTCCTCGCTGTTGTTCGACGAATTCACGTGTTTGTCTTCCACTGATCTTTCCTTGCGGAGTCTTATGGTGTCTGTTATAGCCGAGCCGTTAGTAGCTACCTTTATGTTTGGCAGCACTCTGGCATTGACTTCTCCAGTAGTAGCGATTGTGGGGGTGATCTCTATGACTGTTACGGTGGTCTTGGGAACAGCTGTGTTGATAGTCTCGGGTCTAGTCTTTCCATCTGCAGGGGTTTCCTGAGGTGGAATAGCTGTGGTAAAACTATTTTGATGAGCAGTTTGTGTTTCATGGTTATTTACTTGGCTGGGAATGACAGCAGCCATGATAGTTGTGGACTTGTTGGATGGCAGTGTTGCGTTTTTATTTTCAGAGGGCGTTGTGGTGGAAGGGTGTTGTTCAGTCATGCCAGAAGGCGCTAATGTTGACATGATGTCACTCTTGGTGGTGCTGGTCGTAGAGTCACGTTGAGTTGGGGTGACTGCTGTGATGTCTTCAAGACTAGTAACAGTTGGTATGATATTTTCAGGTGTGTCAGGCACTGTAGTGCCAGCTTGTGGATATCTATTGCTATTAAGAATAATTAAAGTGCTGCCAAGGAGGCCATCAAAACCATTTGCACCAGGAACAGGAAAATTAGTAGTGTCCTCGTTTACATTTAACAATTCAGCAAATTGAGCGAACTTGTCAGAGCGCTGTTGTGAGGAAGAAGACAGCGTGACAGGGTGGTCGCTGGTGACGGTGGTGTACAACTCTTCCTCATCAGAGGTGCCGGCCTCCGTCACGTAGGGTGTAGTAGTCTCCAAATCTTCGTTACCTGAAGACTGATCAGGTACCTGATTCGTGCCCATTAGGTGCGAAATGTGGCCATAAGTAGCACCTCGCGGCAGAGTGACAATGAAGCCATCGTTGTCATGTACATTGCCCGCCTGTACCTTGGTCGTCCCTGCTGCAAATTTGTACAGACCAACTCTTATGGGACCGTCTCTTATGGGACCTATGACATCGCCATGACCCACCACAGAGCGGGTCGGATCGACACTGGTATCGAAGGCTGCCCCACCTTCGTCAGGCGGGCCACTCCCTCGGAGGATCACAGGTCCCTCCTTCATCACAGGTTGGATGCCCATGCTGGAAAGAGAGTAGTCCTGACCGTCAATGGCTGTGTGGTTGACCATCACCGGCAGCGCTACAAGGAAATTGAGTTGAAGCATGTAGATGTTTATAAAGCCCAAGAAGCCCATGAGGACAAGGATGTGTCTGGTGGCTATGGTGGGCCTGGTGCCAGCCTCTCCAGTGATGGTCGTGGCTCCACAGTTGCCGCTCTCCATGGCCGCCTCGTCTCCACACCCTGAAACATAAATACCGTCAGTCCTCTTATTATTAACATCTTTATTGATAAAATATACTAATTTACCTAGTCTGAGTAACTCAACTTGGCCTTATTACAGTGAGGTGCTGCTCGTATTCACTGTCACACAAGGCAGCAGGCCTAAATTGAAGTTTAAAGAACATTAATATTTAATGAGGTTACATCAGATATTATACATGTTTCACTTTACGAATTTGCATATGCAACTTTCTTTTATTCACTGCCACACAAGGCAGGGATGGATTCATTAGATATGCAGCTATAAGAAATAATAAATAAAATTCTCGTTCTTCTTTCCTTAGAGCGAAGGTCTCGCTTCGTGCAGGTCAGTGTTCAATCCCCGACCTTCCAAGAGATTGGACACCATTCCTTCACCACTCCCCGTCCCATCCCAAATCCTTATCTTGATCCCTTCCAGTGCTATATAGTCGTTATGACTTGGCTCATTCCCCTGATAGGTCCCTTCCCTTCCTTAGAACTGACAAGCAAATTTAGGAGAAATTATTAGGATGTCGTCCAGTACACTAGATTCAATGAAGCAGTTGCGTAGTGATTGCACAATAGGTCAGGAGGTCTAAAATCTTGACCAATTTTACATTTAATAATGTAGTGTTCCAGTGAATGCTTTAATGATTTGTCACAAAGTTTACAACCTGAATATTCTGGTAGTGTTAGTAGCACTAACCTGCTTTGGCTATAGGCACATCTGGCACCTGCCAGAAGTGCCTATAGCCAAAGCGAATTCGCGCAATGACTACATCACATTGCCTGGTCCGGTTACTGTGCTGACCATACACGTACCTATTATTACAAAAGTTGTCATAGCTTTCAGTAATGCAGCTTTCAGGTGTTTGGGCATTTCTTTGCTCTTCCATATCTGAAGTAATCTCCAATCTGTATTTTTTAATAATTGCATTAGATGGTCCAAAGTTATAGTTCATGTTTTCTTTCCTGCAGCCTCATTGGCCAATCGATCTACAAAGTCGTGCTTTCCATCTCCAACATGGGATAAGATCCACACAAATTTTATATAAAAGTTACTATCATTGGTAAAAAGCACATTATATTTAATATTACAAGCTACTTCAGACATTAATTGTGATGGGTTATTTAAGGACTGCAGAGCACTTTTAATCTCAAAATATCACTCCACAAACTATTGAGTTTAAGATGCTCAGTAGCTAGATAAACACCCAATAGCTCAGTTTGTGTCGTGCTTGTCCAGTCGTTCAGCCTGTGCATACTTGACATGAGCATTTCATGTGCGTTGTATACCGCACACGCACAAGCTGCTCTACCTGTGCCTAACTCAGCCCGTCCTCCATCGCGCCTGCCTAACTGCACAGTCATCGGTAAAGGCAGAGACTTCACTTGGTTTGAGATTTTGAAGTTGACTGCCAACGGCGTCGTGGGTTATGTATCTCATAGTGTCAGTGTTATAAGTTTGTTTTAAGGTGATGGGTGTATAATGTACAGGACCTGACACATCCCTCCAAGGGTGTATAATGTACAGGACCTGACACATCCCTCCAAGGGTGTATAATGTACAGGACCTGACACATCCCTCCAAGGGTGTATAATGTACAGGACCCGGCACATCTCTCCAAGGGTGTATAATGTACAGGACCTGACACATCCCTCCAAGGGTGTATAATGTACAGGACCCGGCACATCTCTCCAAGGGTGTATAATGTACAGGACCCGGCACATCCCTCAAGGGTGTATAATGTACAGGACCTGACATATCTCTCCAAGGGTGTATAATGTACAGGACCCGGCACATCTCTCCAAGGGTGTATAATGTACAGGACCTGACACATCCCTCCAAGGGTGTATAATGTACAGGACCTGACACATCTCTCCAAGGGTGTATAATGTACAGGACCCGGCACATCTCTCCAAGGGTGTATAATGTACAGGACCTGACACATCTCTCCAAGGGTGTATAATGTACAGGACCCGGCACATCTCTCCAAGGGTGTATAATGTACAGGACCCGGCACATCCCTCAAGGGTGTATAATGTACAGGACCTGACATATCTCTCCAAGGAAAGAATATAATGAACAGTTTTATCAGCATTAAGAGACATATTCACCTTCATAAGATTATTGGCACAAGAACTGAGCCACACACTGTAGGGAATTGTTCGTGGAGGACTGAGTGAACAGGCTGTTCACTCTCAACAGTCAGAGTTGTTCAGAGTGGATCGCAATATAATTTGAATAGTGTCGGGAGGATCATTATTTGCCAACATTTTGTCACAAAAGACAGTATTAAGTAGAAGTATTCTCTCATAAATGGAGAGTGATCTTAGTTTCTTATTCATGATAACAATGCTGACAGTTGTGGTGCAACTCACGATGATGCGCACGGTGTCATTTTGTACTACATCTAGCCCTTGTAATTGCTTAATAATCCTAATTAAAATTAGCAGTGATCATTATATATACCTGCAAATTGTAATTACCCCAAGTGTAATTACCTAAGTGTAGTTACAGGATGAGAGCTACGCTCGTGGTGTCCCGTCTTCCCAGCACTCTTTGTCATATAACGTTTTGAAACTACTGACGGTCTTGGCCTCCACCACCTTCTCACCTAACTTGTTCCAACCGTCTACCACTCTGTTTGCGAAAGTGAATTTTCTTATATTTCTTCGGCATCTGTGTTTAGTTAGTTTAAATCTATGACCTCTTGTTCTTGAAGGTCCAGGTCTCAGGAAATCTTCCCTATCGATTTTGTGTAGTGTAGTGTAGTTACAGGATGAGAACCGCGCTCATGGTATCCCGACTTTTGTTACATTTACTCAGGTCTATAAGAAGGATGAAATAGCGATACGGGATATTGTTAACAAGAACTGTAAACCCAATCTCTCTCTCTCTCATACGAGGTACCAGGCCCTGAGGTGCACGGTACGAGGTACCAGGCCCTGAGGTGCACGGTACGAGGTACCAGCCACTGTGGTGCACGGTACGAGGTACCAGGCCCTGAGGTGCACGGTACGAGGTACCAGCCACTTCACTTGCCCTGTGTTGGATAAGTATAAAGTTTCCCAAGAGGAAGGTGAGCGGGTGTAGGGGCCGGTGGTCCGGGCGGCGGTACTTCCTCCATCACCAAGGCCGCCCCCACCACACCAGTGGTGGGCGTTCCTGCCCCCACCCACACCAGTGGTGGGCGTTCCTGCCCCCCACTAGACCAGTGGTGGGTGTTCCTGCCCCCACCACACTCCAGCTGTCACCCACAGCAGGAGCCCCGCTTCACAAGAGAGTGTAGCGTGCTCCTCGTGCCCCTGTCATATACACAACACACAAGTGTACAACATTCCCTCCTTATAACGAGTGGCACACATCTCCGAGGTCACAGTAAAGCTGTAAGGTCCCGATATTTTACCGTGAGAGTGTTGGGCACATGGTGTTGTGTTGTGTGGGAGCCGATGTCGTGACCCCACGTTACTGGTGACCCTGACCAATAACGTGTGCTTCTTGACCTTAACCGTTGACCTTAAAATGTCTCTACATCCCTCCCCCCCCATCGAACCCCCTTTCCCCCCCACCTCCCCAGCCTACGGCACAAGTCCTGGCAAGACTCATTCATTGAAACCTTCTCCCCAACATGCTCGGGCGGCTCAGTCACCCTGGCAACCCCCCCCCCCCCCAACAGCTCAGGAATGGCCCAATATGGCACTAAAATATTGTGTTTATATTTCCCTGAGGCTCCACAGTACACTAGACCACACGACGTATAATATCCTTCAGATCGGAAATGAAGAAAAACATTGATTCAAAAACTACACTACAAAACCTTATACAATTTTACAGTCAGAAAGCAGAGAGACAGTCGCTGAAATCAAGAGACCTCTGAAAATGCTAACCAATAAGGGGAAGGTTGATCAGCTTTCTGTGGATTCCCTCCTACGTTGTTGGACTCTGTAGAAATGAACGAGCAGCTGTGATGGCTGCTGAGGGCGCTGAAGGAGACCATATTGAACACTTCATACCCAAGACTCTTGTACAAGTTAGAGGTGCCGCCAGACGTCTCAGACACGGTGAACAAGTGACTGAGGGAAGGAGTATAGAGGAACAAGTCAGTGAATGTGTGAACTTGTACAAGACACAGCCTCAGTCATGGACAAAAATGCGACAGCCGAAACAGAGAATCTGAATCTGTAATGACAAGAATGCGTCTTAGATACAAGTACCCATGGAGAACCAGGAAACAAAACAACAGCTGAGTAGCGGAGACTCGTGTGTTTTAGTAACCCTTATTTTGTCCGTTGTGGCGACGGAAAAGGACGGGCTGGCCGGCCACAACTTGAGGGACTGTGCCCTCCTCAGGGACATTATATACATAAGGAATATAATAAATCTCACATTATTTCAGTTAGGAAACAAGAGCCACTGTGGGCACAAGTGGCAGCATGAACGACACAGCCACCGGGGTCTTCCTACGGCTGCGGGGTGTATATGTTGAGCTTTGTGTCAACCACGGACGCGGCCACACATATTCAGTGCTAACCAGCATATATACATTTTCTTCTGTCCTCCATGGACAGGGTGAGAGATCTGTTAAACATATAGTTCAGCGATTTATTGAACAATCGACCACAGAAGGTGATTGTAGTGCTTTTAAAATGCTAATCTAACCTACAGACATAAATACACAGATTTACGTCTGGCCTACATAAAGTGTTCGAGGTGTCTGTGTACACAGTGTCATTACTGAGCGTTTACAACACGACGTGGTGGCGGTGAGGTCACTCACAGCTTGAGTCACGCGGCCAAAGTTATTCCACCTTCAGGGCAATATTGAAATGTTGAAGTAAACATTAAGGGCATGAGTATCGACTTATGGATGTCTCGTCCTAACTGGGCAGGGCCGAGGCTCTGTCTGCGTGGTCACCGTCCAGCTGCTGCGCAGAGCCAAATTTCCTTAACCTAACTGAATGATCCATAGCAGTTGACTAACTCCCGGGTACCGATTTGATAGGTGAACAGAGGCATTATGTGAAATGATGCCTTCCCAACCATTTCTGTCCAGTCCGGGATTCGAACCCGAGATTTCAGATTGTCACTTGAGAACGAACCCAACTACTACCAAGACCCTACAGCTTGCTTGATACCTGGTTGATGGGGTTCTGGGAGTTCTTCTACTGCCCAAAACCGGCCCGAGGCCAGGCTTGACTTGTCAGAGCTTGGTCCAACAGGCTGTTGCTTGGAGCGGCCCGCAGGCCCACATATCCACAACAGCCCGGTTGGTCCGGCACTTCTTGGAGAAAATGATCTAGTTTTCTCTTAAAGATGTCCACGGCTGTTCCGGCAATATTTCTGATCGCTGGGAGGATGTTGAACAACCGTGGACCTCTGATGTTTATACAGTGTTCTCTGATTGTGCCTATGGCACCCCTGCTCTTCACTGGTTCTATTCTGCATTTTCTTCCATATCGTTTTCTCCAGTATGTTGCTATTTTACTGTGTAGATTTGGTACTTGGCCCTCCAGTATCTTCCAGGTGTATATTATTTGATATCTTTCTCGTCTCTTTTATAGTGAGTACATTTGGAGAGCTTTGAGACGATCCCAATAATTTATGTGAACTATACTGGAGCCTCTGCCTTCCTCACTACTGTTGCTGCCTCCCTCACTACTGTTGCTGCCTCCCTCACTACTGTTGCTGCCTTCCTCACTACTGTTGCTGCCTTCCTCACTACTGTTGCTGCCTCCCCTCACTACTGTTGCTGCCTCCCTCACTACTGTTGCTGCCTCCCTCACTACTGTTGCTGCCTCCCCTCACTACTGTTGCTGCCTTCCTCACTACTGTTGCTGCCTCCCCTCACTACTGTTGCTGCCTCCCTCACTACTGTTGCTGCCTTCCTCACTACTGTTGCTGCCTCCCCTCACTACTGTTGCTGCCTCCCTCACTACTGTTGCTGCCTTCCTCACTACTGTTGCTGCCTCCCTCACTACTGTTGCTGCCTCCCCCTCACTACTGTTGCTGCCTCCCTCACTACTGTTGCTGCCTCCCTCACTACTGTTGCTGCCTTCCTCACTACTGTTGCTGCCTCCCTCACTACTGTTGCTGCCTCCCCCTCACTACTGTTGCTGCCTCCCCCTCACTACTGTTGCTGCCTCCCTCACTACTGTTGCTGCCTCCCTCACTACTGTTGCTGCCTCCCCCTCACTACTGTTGCTGCCTCCCTCACTACTGTTGCTGCCTCCCTCACTACTGTTGCTGCCTCCCTCACTACTGTTGCTGCCTCCCCCTCACTACTGTTGCTGCCTCCCTCACAACTGTTGCTGCCTCCCCCTCACTACTGTTGCTGCCTTCCTCACTACTGTTGCTGCCTCCCTCACAACTGTTGCTGCCTCCCCCTCACTACTGTTGCTGCCTCCCTCACTACTGTTGCTGCCTCCCTCACTACTGTTGCTGCCTCCCTCACAACTGTTGCTGCCTCCCCCTCACTACTGTTGCTGCCTCCCTCACTACTGTTGCTGCCTCCCTCACAACTGTTGCTGCCTCCCTCACTACTGTTGCTGCCTCCCCCTCACTACTGTTGCTGCCTCCCCCTCACTACTGTTGCTGCCTCCCCTCACCTCTGACCTTTGGCCCGCCTCACCTAGAGTGCCCAACACTCCCGCCTCACCTTGGCATCTCGGGCGGAGATCTTGCTCTTCAGATTCGTGTTACAGTTTTGACTTGATTATTTATAAACACGTTCAAGTGAGACCTTTGTCACCGCTCTTAGCATTTTTTTTTGCGAAGCATTGCATGGAACGCGAACATTGTGGCACTTGAGTATTGCTAATTATTACGTTTTTAAGAGTTGAATTGTTGTAAAAATAGTGTTCTGTTGCCTTGCGCGAGAGGTGAGAGCCTAGTGTCCGAAATTACTGGAATCGATAATCTCAAAAGCCATTCGTTCACATCTTAGTCAAATATATATTAATTAATGATAGACGACATGGTTTGACTAAGTTCGTTCGTATTTACTAAGAAATTTAATTTAATTTTGTCCAGTATATTTCAAACAATTGATAGCGGACAGGATTGCGAAATTATATTTATTTTAACTGTAGCAAAGCTTTTGATACTGTGCCTCATGGCAGACATTAAACAGTTAGAGGCGCATGTTACGGGGGGAAGGGGGGAGGGGGGGGGGGGTGGGGGGGTTATCTTACGTGGGATTAGGGTTTAGTTATGACAAAGTAAATAGAGTTGGAATAAATGGAGTGAAGTGGAGTGACCTGTCTTGGTTACCATATATATATATATATATATATATATATATATATATATATATATATATATATATATATATATATATATATATATATATATATATATATATATATATATATATATATATATATATATAAACGAGTTATATACAAAACTGAACAGCAATATTTGCTAATTGGCGGACGGCACAAATATATGGCGGGAAATAAATTCAGAATTATACACACATTACTGCTAGTCAATCTTGATAGGCTTTTATAGTGGACAAACGATTGGTAGATGTATATTAGTACTGATCAAAATTTAGGGTTCTGAACTTAGGTAATACCAATAATAATAATAATAATATTAATAATAATAACAAGAGTTAATTCCCACATATCAACCGGATAATGTTCAAGAGTGCGAAAGCTGGGAGTCATGATGAGTATCTTAAACCCAAAACTAATTCATAAATGAATGGAATAAAGTAAATACTCTACTATACTTGGTTTTATTTCTGGATGCGTTAGTAATAAGATATACAATTCTTTAGCTTTATCATGCCCTTGTTAGGCTCCAATGAGATTGTGCAGTTAGGTGTTGGTGTCTATGGAATAGATTCACTTGAACATGTTCAGAGCAGGATGACAAGTTTATGCTAGGAATTAAAAACCTCTTGTCAAGAGAGATTAAAAAGCTGAATTGACGTTTCCTAGAAAGATGATGAGTGAGAGGTTGACATGAATGAAGTGTATATATGTATGAATGGGTGCAACAATGCGGATATAAATAAGAAAATATCTTTAAAAAAAGGTAATATATCTACAAAATATTGAAGAGATAGTGTATATAACCTGATAAAAATCATTTTGAGGCAATGTAGTGACTCAAACTGGATAAGTTTAGATTCACAAAATACTTGGGTAAATACGGGTTTGTAAATAGGGTTTTAGATTTATAGAACAAATTACAGTGTCCAAATACACGTAGGATCACTGAATTGTTTTAAGCCAAGTATGGGTATGTATGGGGTTTGGCTGGATCAAAATGAGAGCTGCCTTGTACAGACCAATAGGCCTTCCATAGCTTCGTTTATTCTTATGTTCTGGCAGTGTGTTCCCTGTTTACACCGGGGGTCCAACTGGTCCAGTGCAACCATTGCACGCACCAATGTTTCTGGAGGTAAAAAGTATGTGATAGAACCAAGAATTATTTGATAGAAAAAAAGGCTTGTTTCGAAATAATCAATATTCACGCAACCATTACCATAAACGGATTTTTTTTTTCTGATGAAGTGATGCAAGGACAGTTGCCAAGTCCGCTTCGGGCTTCCTGTAAAAGGCTCTGGTGAAGGTCTGAACTCCGCTCCTGGCAGGCACCGCTGGAGCCTTTGGCTTAGTATGGTGTTGTGTCGTTCTTGTTGTTGTTTTAGATTCAGCTTCTCGGAACAAACGTTCCAGGTAGCACTGGCTATGGTGAGCCCGTTAGTGGACTTACCTGGCACAGGAGCCGGGCTGTGATGTTGTGTCCGGGTCGGCGGTCCTCGCGCATCAGTATTAGTTCATAAATGCTCAAAGTGTCTTATTACTACATCAATGAACAAATCCCCAGGAGCCGGGATGAAGGTTCGAACCTATGCGCTGAGTGTTCTCGGATGCACGATCTAGTCAACTGTGCCATGACATGGTAAAAGTATTGCAACCTGGAGCGCTGCTGCCCCCACGGTGATCCCGAGGTTTCCCAAGTGGAGCCGACCCCGGGGGGGGGGGGTCTTCAAACAATAACCCCCCCCCGTGCACTCGGGCTGTGTTGTCCAGTAGTTCTACCTCTGACGCCACTCTTTCAGTACACAGAGAAATCACATGCAGTGGGTGCAGTAGTACCCCAGGTTGCAATTCTTTTACTATGTCGTGGTGCAGTTGACTAGAGCGTGCATCTGGGAACACGGTTCGAAACCTCAACACGGCTCCTGTGGATTTGTGCCTTAGTATTAGTTCATAACCGTTCAAAATGTTGAAGGCGATGTTGAAATTATTTTTATCATGATGAGGATTTTCCCGTAAAATTTTTGTTGTCTTGGAAGTGATACACGTGCCTGTAACAGGAGTGGGGGGGTGGGGGCTTAGTCGATGGGCTGAGGCCTATGGCTTCAAGACCTCTCAAGCCCAAGAGTAATTACGGCGTATCAACACCTTCCCTTCCCTCCCCGGAGTCATTAAGACCTATCAGTGGAGATGTGTACAGTGTGTACTGGTACCCATCCGTCCAGTGAAGAGTAGACGACTCAAGCTGCGACATAAATACTTGGGCGAAGACGACCCTCAGTGGGGACCCCTATTGCCACGGTGTCACCGGTTATATGGAGCTTACTCTCTGGGCACAGAGATGGTGGCTGAGTGGTGCAGGCACTCACCATGTCCACCACTAGTGCTCGCGGTGCCTCAAGTGCTTCGAGTGCAGGGAGGTGCTCTTGTTCATACATGTACTCCAGTATGATGATAGTTATTTGCACTCGTACGTTAGTGAACATATATATGTGACTTGAGTGTGCGTGTGTATATGCCACGAGTGAGTATGAATGCCACGACTGCGTGTGCATGCCATGAGTGCGTGTGTGAGGGAGAAGGCAGGAGCAAGGGGGAGGCCAGACACTCTCCCCGGCGTGTACAAGGTCTTCCTGCTGCCTCTGCTCCTCCACCCGGAAGTCCTCCATCTAATCACTCCCGCTCACAATAGCCATCATTTACATACACGCATTACTCAATGTTAGCAGCTTGGAGTCACGGTGCAATAATGCAGTTCCTATTAAACTTCACATTTCACTAACACGAACAATAGCAAGGCGGGTGTACTCGAGACAAGCCGTAGGGTCTCGCCTGGCTCTGAGCTCCAGATGGCCATCCAAAGGATAAATGACTAGAGCGTCACTGTAGCACATGAAGACTGATGGTGGAGTCGACGTGGTGATCACAGACGGGCAGGTAGCATGATACCGGTAGCACCAGGGGGCAGGACTGCCAGAACCAAAGGTCACAAAGACACGGCAGAAGGAGCCTGTCTGAATAACATGCACAAATTGCACGAACTAAAGCAGGGGCGCCATAGTCAGCAGCAGAGAAGTAGGGGGCCATAGTCTGCCAGAAGGGGCATAGCAGGTAGCAGAGGAGCAGAGAGGGGGAGGGGGGTGTAGCAGAGAAGCAGGGGAGGCATAGCCAAGCAGCAGAGGGTCCAGCGTAAAAAGTGGATCTGGGAGTAGCAGATAGCTGCCCCATCGTCACTGGTTGAGTCACTACAACACCCGGTTCTGAACCATTCCTTAGGTATGCCAGTTAGTGTGTGGGCCTCGTACATGTGTGACGTACATGCGCACATACACACGCGCGTGCACACACACACACGCCCGCGCGCACACACACGCCCGCGCGCACACACACGCCCGCGCGCACACACACGCCCGCGCGCACACACACGCGCACACACACTTTCGTGACATGGGTACTTCTTGAAGTATAGAGGAACGCTCGTAAACTTTTGTTTCTTCTTCGCAGAAAATAGAACATGAAACAATGGATAAGTTTATATTAAAAAAAAAGACCTCAGTAATTATTCGTTTGGAAACAGAGTTGACAACTAATGGAACAGGTTCCCAGGTAACATAATAGAGGTCGGGGTCACGGGATTCTTTTAAGAGCAAGTTAGACAAATATAGAAGTGGTTGGAAATATGTTAGCACTGTCTTGCATCACCCAATACATCCTGTGTAATGTTCCCGGCGCCCTGGTTAGGGAAATGATGTCAGATAAGCTACGCGACTCAGAGACGAGTTCAACATCTCAGCTTTACATAATGCATCTCAAATTGGAATTTCCTTGCAAACACACCATTCTTATCAGATTAAAACAAACAAAACAGTTGGAACAGCCCGATCACGGAGAAAGTTACTACAGCTTAGTCCGCTGCAGCTACGACAGCCCATTACTTAGCTTACCTCAGCCATAAATGCACCCCATACAGAGAATATCTTTTTGGTAGCCATGTCTGCAACAGTAACGTGTCTCGACCCACAGCACCTCTGTATTTCAGTGGCTCTCCTCTTTGCTGTCTTAATCCACCAAACCAAGTGAGGAGGCAGACCCTAATGAAACTGATTGTACATTCTTGACTGCATAAGTCAAGTGACGGCACACACCAAGCCGTCAACGGCATCACCAGTCCCTGCTGGCTCCACGTGCAGGGACTCGTCAATAATAACTACAGGGCAACTAGACCACCGGTAAAAACCTTGGTTCTATATGATCCGGGACTTCTGGACTGCAGGGAGAAAGAACAAATTCCTCTGGAATCCGGGTTCCAGGCACATTAAAAGAAGAGGTCTTTGGGCAGCCAGCGTCTGAATGTAGCCATCCTCAGGTCCTGCCTGGAATCTGAGGAGCCCTTAAAAATCTACAGCTTGTGAAGAATACAAAAATAGTCCCCTTTTTATAATCAGTGTTTGTAACTAATCAATTTGTATAATATAACCCCCACACGAGGTGCACACGCGGGGCTGACTGTGGCTCCAGGAACCAGCCGTCGTAACCTTGGCGCTCACGATGGAGATTAAAATCCCGCACATAATAACGATACAAACATTTTAAGACCAGGCGTTTATACGGAGCGTAGAGCAGGCGGCGGGAGAGGCAGTAATGAGACGCCTTCAGCAGGTGGATGAAATGTCAGGAGGCGGGGGTGGGCGGGCCAAGGCCGCCACGCTTCACCCACTACACCCACCACACCCACTACACCCACCACACCCACCACACCCACCACACCCACCACACCCACTACAACCACCACACCCACTACACCCACACAGTGTTCCACTTGAAAAATCTTCTTAATTATCCCTCTACTTAGTAGAGTCTACTACATCCTTACTCTCAGTTTCCCTCACTCTCACCACCTCCCGACCCGTCTGCTGCCTCACCCTCCCGACCCGTCTCCTGCCTCACCCTCCCGACCCGTCTCCTGCCTCACCCTCCCGACCCGTCTCCTGCCTCACCCTCCCGACCCGTCTCCTGCCTCACCCTCCCGACCCGTCTACTGCCTCACCCTCCCGACCCGTCTCCTGCCTCACCCTCCCGACCCGTCTCCTGCCTCACCCTCCCGACCCGTCTGCTGCCTCACCCTCCCGACCCGTCTCCTGCCTCACCCTCCCGACCCGTCTCCTGCCTCACCCGTAGCGTGCAGAGCTCCGGGCAGGCTGAGGCCGCTGGAGCGCAGGTTAGTTAGTTTAGTTCATTTATTATGCACCCCATACCCATCTTGTGGGCGGTAGTGGAAAGGGTTCCAGAGGCACATAATGGGCTCAGTGACTGAACCCCACAATTCATTTAGCTAAGCAAGTTACAGTCTTGATGAGCTAGTTACAACATTCAGTATAAGTCGTCACATCAACAATGGGTTCGAGATCGACCACAAGTACAGTTTCTAAATTAAGCAACTGACATATGTGGAGAGCTAGTGTCACAATTGATATGTTTGTCCTGCACACCGCCCCCCATTCAGTGGGCAGCGGTGGATAGGTTATAATCACTCTTAGTTACTACCTACAGTTAGCAAACTGGGGATATTTGGCTAAAATTTCTGGTAGCAGATCATTTTGAATGAAATATTGACACATCGTTGGTACATTGGTTATAGAATTGTCTATGAATTCACGTATCTTTTCGCACTCCATCACATAGTGACGGAGGGTGTGCGAATAATTTTGTTGACACACCCTCCGTCACTATGTGATGGAGTGCGAAAAGATACGTGAATTCAGAGACAATGGAGCACAGGACCTTGCTAGTTATTTTGTCACGCTTCTCAAGTAGATGTTAAGTGATAAGGGAAGGAGGTCACTGTCTTAAATGATTAATAACTTAAAAAGTGGGATTCAGGAGCTAACGCCTTGACCTGCAAGTACATTAAGATAAACGAAACAGGCATACACGTGCATGAATAAAGGAAATACGCATACACGTGCATGAATAAAGGAAATACGCATACACGTGCATGAATAAAGGAAATACGCATACACGTGCATGAATAAAGGAAATACGCATACACGTGCATGAATAAAGGAAATACGCATACACGTGCATGAATAAAGGAAATACGCATACACGTGCATGAATAAAGGAAATACGCATACACGTGCATGCATGAAGGAAACAATACCAGAGAAGGCTGAGCGTCACGAGGGGGAGCCTCCGCCTGTTCTTGACATAACTGTTCCCAAGAAACTAAAAAAACAAACAACAGAAATCCGAGAGACAGTCGCTGAAATCCCGAGAGATGTGGAAAACACCAACGAATAAGGGAAGGGTGATCAGGTTGCCGTGGAGTCCATCCCATGCTGGGATCTGTGGACGCGAACGAGCGGATGTGCTGGCTGCCGAGGACGGTGAGGACGCTGAGGGCGCTTTGGTCGCCGACGGCGCTGGGGACGCTGAGAACGCTGAGGACGCTAGGGACGCTGAGAACGTTGAGGACGCTGGGGACGCTGGAGACGCTGAGGGCGCTGGGGTCGCTGGGACGCTGGAGACGCTGAGGACGCTAGGGACGCTGAGGGCGACAGCGTTGAGTGCGTCGTGCTCAAGACTTCTACAAGTTAAAAGGAGT
Source organism: Procambarus clarkii (assembly GCF_040958095.1). Classification (NCBI taxonomy): domain Eukaryota; kingdom Metazoa; phylum Arthropoda; class Malacostraca; order Decapoda; family Cambaridae; genus Procambarus; species Procambarus clarkii. The sequence goes on from NC_091172.1 coordinate 23,245,673, forward strand.
CATCAAATAACAACACCGTGACAAGGTAACTGACGAATGGAGGGTAGAAGAACAACTCGCCAAACCCGGTGTAACACAGTAACAGTAACTACACCATACAGGAGTGTCTGGTGTAACACCGTAACAGTGACTACAACATACTGGAGTGTCTGGTGTAACACCGTAACAGTAACTGTTTGGGCAACAACTTGCTACAGAACTGTTTAACAAGGATATACAAAACCCAGAAACTAATGATGAGTTTTAACCTTGGAAGAGGAGGTCGTGCACCAGTACCCGCGGTGACCTGTGACTTCGACGCTGGAAGTCTTGGAGCAGATGGCCCAACATGACCCACACTGAGAGACAATTCTCTCCTCGTGCGGATGTGCTCTTGACCTCGGTCGAGGCGGGTTGAGACGAGATCTTCCGCCACGTTCCCACCGGAGGCGAGGCAGCCGTGACCTCTCATGTCAAAGAAAAAGAGCGGGAAATATTCTCTCGCTGCCACTGAGTCCTGACGCTAAATATCACAACGCTCTCAGAGACTTCTCCAGACCTTCATCTCTTGAGGGGGGAAAAAGAGCGGCCTCTCTTGTAAGTCAAACAGCGTTACGCAAATAATTGATATGTTTGTAGAAGTAAAACAGTTAAGTCCTAATTACACTCCAGGGCCAGTGAGGGACTCACTACACACACTCCAGGGCCAGTGAGGGACTCACGAGTGTTCTTAATAGTTCACGAGTATTCTTAATAATTGGGGAGTGTTCTTATAAAGAGGCAGGTAATCAGACGTTGTCACTTATGGTTAACACGCCCCAAAGGTCAAGTGCGTGGTGGTGGTGGTGGTGGTGGTGTCAACACTGAAGCGGTGTTATCATCAAGCAATATTTGTGTTTTTGTTGTCATAGCTGTAAGTATATTGTTGAGGTGTGGTGGAGAGACTAGCACTCGCGTGTTGACTGAACCGTTGCTGCCTCCACGCCTACCAAATGTCACGTGTTGAGATGTGTGTAAGGTTAGCAGGCTGCGCGCTCGAGCCGTGGTGGTATTTCCTGAATATTGTACCTCAGTGACCTCCTCCTCTCATGCTAACACACTTCCCGGAAGCTGTGTCACACTGAGTTACGCAGTCTTGCTGCCTCTGGAGAGCACAGGGTGAACACGGAGAGACGTCACCTGGCCAGACACGTGACACTTGCATACACTCTACGGCCAAGATACTGAAGACGGGGTTGTGTAGGGTTGTGCCTTCCTGACTCTCCTCGCCAGTGGCGGCCAGGTGCGTTCTCCCTGGTGTCAGGCCTCGTCGCCCGCCAACGAGGTTTGGTTTTTGTTCAGCAAATTAATGCCACGGATAACGAGCGTCACGGAGCCCAGAGGTCACGGAGCCCAGGGGGGTCACGGAGCCCAGGGGTCACGGAGCCCAGGGAGTCACGGAGCCCAGGGGGTCACGGAGCCCAGGGGTCACGGAGCCCAGGGGGTCACGGAGCCCAGGGGGTCACGGAGCCCAGGGGGTCACGGAGCCCAGGGGGTCACGGAGCCCAGGGAGTCACGGAGCCCAGGGGGTCACGGAGCCCAGGGGGTCACGGAGCCCAGGGGTCACGGAGCCCAGGGGGTCACGGAGCCCAGGGGGTCACGGAGCCCAGGCATCACGGAGCCCAGGGGGTCACGGAGCCCAAGGGTTACGGAGCCCAGGGGGTCACGGAGTTCAGAGGTCACGGAGCCCAAAGGTCACGGAGCCCAGGGGTCACGGAGCCCAGGGGTCACGGAGTCCAGAGGTCACGAAGCCCAGGGGGTCGCGGAGCCCAGGGGGTCGCGGAACCCAGGGGTCACGGAGCCCAGGGGTCACGGTGCCAAGGGTCACGGAGCCCAGGCGTCACTTGGTGATTGAGTGTTGTTGTGATGGTGGTGATGTGTTGTGGTAGTGGTGATGGTGATGGTGGTGGTGGTGGTGTAAGACTGGGCCGCGACACTACAGGAAGTCTGGCATAGGGTCAGGAGTGGGTGTGGTGAGGACACCACACCTGCTGAAGGCCACAAGTGATGAAGGTGCTGGGAAATATAGGCAGACAGGTACACATGTGCACCTCACACACCAGCACGTACACAACCCCTCATACGTGCACACGTGCACACGTGCACACACAAGTACGCACAGAAAGACTGAGGGAACTAGATTTCACTACACTGGAGGAAAGGAGATTCTGGCAGACATGATAACAACGTACAAGATACTATAGGGAACTGATAATTTGATATAGAAGGCAATGTTTAAATTAAGGAACAGTTGAACGATGAGTCAGCGGGATGTCAGCGGGAAGTTGCTCAATTTCAGAGTCGTAAATAAGGAGAGCGGACTTGGTGAGGAAGTGTCAAGCCAATTCGATGCACAACTTTCAATGAAAATATAAGAAAAAGGAGGGAAAAAGAGTCAATGTATTGAATCAATGACGGTCAAAAGGCCAGGCTTAAGAGCAGATGCTCGACCCTGTAAACCCAAGTAGGTGAGTACAGCTTGGTGACGTAGGTAAGTACAAACACTCATACATATGTATGTGCACACAACACGTACATAAGCAGACACAAATGTGCATGTGTGTACATAAACATATACACAATTTGGCGAGGGCCGGAGTTGAGGCGGACTAGAGAGGTCAACTGATGGTATAGGAGCAGCACCAGGCCATCCTGGTGCTGCTGTACCCTCACCACCACCTACTCACACAGAGGAAGACAACCGACCACAACATCAGTGACCACACCGAGGAAGACAACCGACCACAACATCAGTGACCACACCGAGGAAGACAACCGACCACAACATCAGTGGCCACACCGAGGAAGACAACCGACCACAACATCAGTGGCCACACCGAGGAAGACAACCGACCACAACATCAGTGGCCACACCGAGGAAGACAACCGACCACAACATCAGTGGCCACACCGAGGAAGACAACCGACCACAACATCAGTGGGCCACACCGAGGAAGACAACCGACCACAACATCAGTGGCCACACCGAGGAAGACAACCGACCACAACATCAGTGGGGCCACACCGAGGAGGAATCTACAAAAACTGTCTCAAGGTCGCTACAAACTGACAGTCAGACCAGTTCTGAGGCGCAGAAACGACAACTAACTGGAAGAGAGGTCTTACATAAGCTGGGAGGCGGGGAACCTCACCCGAGGGGGACCGGTGTGGTCGAGGGTGCTGAGAACCCCATCTGTGTCAGTACAGTGTAAGACACGTCAGCAGTCAGCAGCCCAAGCTGTGTCAGTATAGTGTATGAAACGTCAGCAGTCAGCAGCCCAAGCTGTGTCAGTATAGTGTATGAAACGTCAGCAGTCAGCAGCCCAAGCTGTGTCAGTATAGTGTATGAAACGTCAGCAGTCAGCAGCCCAAGCTGTGTCAGTATAGTGTATGAAACGTCAGCAGTCAGCAGCCCAAGCTGTGTCAGTATAGTGTATGAAACGTCAGCAGTCAGCAGCTCAAGCTGTGTCAGTATAGTGTATGAAACGTCAGCAGTCAGCAGCTCAAGCTGTGTCAGTATAGTGTATGAAACGTCAGCAGTCAGCAGCTCAAGCTGTGTCAGTATAGTGTATGAAACGTCAGCAGTCAGCAGCTCAAGCTGTGTCAGTATAGTGTATGAAACGTCAGCAGTCAGCAGCTCAAGCTGTGTCAGTATAGTGTATGAAACGTCAGCAGTCAGCAGCCCAAGCTGTGTCAGTATAGTGTATAACACACACACGTCAGCAGCCCAAGCTGTGTCAGTATAGTGTATAACACACACACGTCAGCAGTCCAAGCTGTGTCAGTATAGTGTATAACACACACACGTCAGCAGTCCAAGCTGTGTCGGTATAGTGTATGACACACACTCGTCAGCAGCCCAAGCTGTGTCAGTATAGTGTATGACACACACACACTGAACTACAGGCCAGTTTCCCTAACTTGTATACAATGCAAGGTGATGGAGAAGATCGTGAGGAAAAGGCTCGTAGAACATCTGGAGGGAAATAACTTTGTAACGCACCACCAACATGGGTTCAGGGATGGTAAATCGTGCCTCACAGGTTTAATGGAATTCTATGACCCGGCAACAAAAATTAGGCAGGAAAGAGAAGGGTGGGCCGACTACATTTTCCTGGACTGCCAGAAAGCCTTTGACACAGTACCCCATAAAAGGCTGTTAAAAAAGTTGGAGCAACAGGAAGGCGTACAAGGGAAGGTGCTCCAGTGGATAAGGGAATACTTAAGCAACAGGAAACAGGGAGTAACGGTGAGGGGGGGGAGACTTCAGAGTGGCGAGATGTCACCAGAGGAGTCCCACAGGGCTCAGTACTTGGACCCATCCTGTTTCTAATATATGTAAACGATCTTCCGGAGGGTATAGACTCGTTGCTCTCAATGTTTTCTGATGATGCAAAAATTATGAGAAGAATAAAGACGGATGAAGATAGACAGAGACTACAGGATGACCTGGACAAACTGGAGGAATGGTCTAAAAAATGGCTGCTAAAGTTCAACTCAGGAAAGTGCAAGGTAATGAAATTAGGCGAAGGGAGCAGGAGGCTGAACACAAGGTATCATCTGTGAGGTGAAATCCTGTAAGAGTTAAATAGAGAGAAAGATCAGGGGGTTGATATCACACCGAACCTGTCCCCAGAGGCCCACATCAAAAGAATATCATCAGCGGCTTATGCTAGACTGGCCAACATAAGAACTGCCTTTACACAGTTTCAAATGTAGATATGATAGAGCCCAGTAGGCTCAGGAATCTGTACACCAGTTGATTGACGGTTGAGAGGCGGGACCAAAGAGCCAGAGCTCAACTGCCGCAAGCACAATTCGGTGAGTACAACTAGGTGAGTACACATCAGCAGCCCAAGCTGTGTTAGAACAGTGGAAGCCGTAACTAAAAATGTTTACGAATTACTTGAAGCACAGCCGATCGCTCCTGATACAGTTCAAACACTTGGACATTTTTATGAATCAAACCTATAATGTCGCTCACGCCCTGTCCGTGGCAGGTCCGGCATGCCCCAGCGGGAGGCGTGTGGACCCGCCCCTCCCCTTCTCCCGCCTGAGGGAGAGACCAGGAGGAGGGTTTGGGGAGGGGGGGCTGGGGCTGGGGCGGGGACGGGTGAAGGGGTTCATGAATACCGGGAAGATGAAGAGGGGAACTCCCGCCGCCTAATCTGGAGAGCTACGCAAGAGCAGTAAAATTCCAGGTTTAAAATCCTTTCAGTAACTTCAGGCATTTCGCGACCAGATGCAGGCACGAGGACGGCGGCAAGGTCTCCTTCCGACTCTCTCGTCTTGCCTTGCTCAGGGTACCATGCGATAGTTGCGAAATTCGCAGTGAAGACGACTATAAAGATGAAAAAAATGTGGCCCCCTGTGAACAGGCAAGTACATTGTGTTTCCTGGTGGCGTGGAGGACCTTGAAATAGTTTCACTCTTGTGCAATCTTGTGGAGCCGCCGCGCACTGCATCCGGGTCATACTGCGGCGCCCGGGGAGGCGCTTCTCCACGCTTGAGATGAGACATCGAGAGAGAAACAAAGATTTACAGAGGCAGGCGATGGTAGCAGGAAAGAGAGCACAAGAGTGGGGGCAGTGAGCTCCGGAGAAGTTGAAAAGTGTAGGTGTGGTGAGGTGTGGTGCAGGTGTCGTCTGGAGACGGCAGCTCCGTGAACGCAAAAGGTTCCGCCCTACGGTAAATACCACAGGTATTAGATATAAGACAACCAGCAGGGCAGATCTGCGGGTCATGATCATTAGCGATAAAAAAAACACAGAAATCAGTACAATAACAAAGGAAATATCAACAGGAAACTAAAAAACCCACAGAAATCAATACAATAACAATGGAAATATCAACAGGAAACCAGGATTCATATCAGATGAAAAAAGTTGTCATGTTATCGATCCCCCATTATCCTGGCCTTGTGAGAGCCACTTGGGCTACGCAGTACAGGTCACGCCGCCGCTCTACATAACTAATAGAGGTTCCTTTTGAGAGAACACCAACAATGACTAAACTTGCCTCGAGCATTAGGGTCCTTCCTTGTGACGTGAGACTGAGCAAACTCTCCTTACGATTTCTTGAGAGTTGTAGAGTCAGAGGGGGACATGATCATGTAGAGTTAGAGGGGACATGACTGGTGTAGAGTTAGAGGGGACATGACTGGTGTAGAGTTAGAGGGGACATGACTGGTGTAGAGTTAGAGGGGGCATGACTAGTGTAGAGTTAGAGGGGACATGACTGATGTAGAGTTAGAGGGGACATGACTGATACACAAATTAAAAAAGTGAAGATATAAAAATAGTTATATAGATATTAAAAAAGTTACAACTCAAAACAACGCTTTCAAAAAGGATAACATATTTTTAGAAACTACACATGAACACCCGGGTTGGGAAATAGGTTTGGCAATGTGTGTGGAAGAAGCGAGGAGGAGATTGCGTCAGAGGCACACACACACACACACACACACACACACACACACACACACACACACACACACACACACACACACACACACACACACACACACACACACACACAAATCGACCGGGTAAACAAGGATAAACTATTCAACACTGGTGGGATGCGAACAAGGGGACACAGGTGGAAACTGAGTACCCAAATGAGCAGCCACAGGAACGTTAGAAGGAACTTTTTCAGTGTCAAAGTAGTTAACGGATGGAGTGCATTAGGAAGTGATGTGGTGGAGGCTAACTCCATACACAGTTTCAAATGTAGATATGATAGAGCCCAGTAGGCTCAGGAACCTGTACACCTGTTGATTGACAGTTGAGAGGTGGGACCAAAGAGCCAAAGCTCAACCCCCCCCCCCATGCACAAATAGGTGAGTACAAATAGGTGAGTACACACACACACACATACACAAACACACACACACACACACAAACACACACACACACACACACACACACACACACACACACACACACACACACACACACACACACACACACACACACACACACACACACACACACACACACACACAGTCATATATAATCCACCACCAAATGACAGAAGACCCAGACAGGAATATGATAGAAACAACATGGCCACCATTAACATAATAAAGATAGCAGCTTTTGTTGCTAGCAGGAATATATCTGGACTACTAATCATGAGAGATTTCAACCATGGCAAGATAGATTGGGAGAACAGAGACCCGCATGGAGGACTAGAAACATGGAGAGCTAAGCTGCTGGACGTGGCAACAAGAAACTTTCTAAGCCAGCACATCAAGGAACCAACAAGAATAAGAGGAGAAGATGAACCAGCAATGCTTGATTTGATATTTACCCTAAATGAGTGGGATATAAAGGAAGTTAAGATGGAAGCACCCTTGGGAATGAGTGATCACAGTGTATTGAACTTTGAGTACCTGGTAGAGCTAGGAATTATCTCCCCTAAAAAAGAACTAGGAAACAAAAGGATGGCATACCGAAAGGGGAATTATGAGGAGATGAGAAGTTTCCTCAGGGAAATACCTTGGGACACAGACCTCAGAGCTAAGTCTGTACAAGATATGATAGCCTATGTCACCCAAAAGTGTCAGGAGGCAGTAAACAGGTTCATCCCGTCCCAAAGGGAAAAATCCGAGAAGCAAAAGAAGAATCCATGGTATAATAGGGCATGTATGGAAGCAAAGAAACTAAACAAAAGGGCGTGGAGGAACTTTCGGAATAACAGAACACCAGAAAGTAGAGAGAGATACCAGAGAACCAGGAATGAATATGTCAGGGTGAGAAGAAAAACAGAGAAAAGTTTTGAAAATGATATAGTAAACAAAGCCAAGACCGAACCAAAGTTACTCCACAGTCACATCAGAAGGAAAACAACAGTGAAAGAACAGGTATTGAAACTTAGAACAGGCGAGGACAGGTATACAGAGAATGACAAAGAGGTGTGTGAAGAACTCCATAAGAGGTTCCAGGAGGTTTTCACAATAGAACAAGGTGAGGTCACTGTGCTAGGAGAAAGGAAAGTAAACCAGGCGACTTTGGAAGGGTTCGAAATTACGTGAGAGAAGGTCAAGCGACACCTGCTGGATCTGGATGTTAGAAAGGCTGTTGCTCCAGACGGGATCTCGCCATGGGTACTGAAAGAGAGTGCAGAGGCACTTTGCTTGCCGCTCTCCATAGTGTATAGTAAGTCACTGGAGACGGGAGACCTACCAGAAATATGGAAGACGGCGAATGTGGTCCCAATATACAAAAAGGCCGACAGGCAAGAGGCACTGAAATACAGGCCAGTGTCCTTGACTTGTATACCATGCAAGGTGATGGAGAAGATCGTGAGAAAAAACCTGGTAACACATGTGGAGAGAAGGGACTTCGTGACAAATCGCCAACATGGGTTCAGGGAGGGTAAATCTTGCCTTACAGGCTTGATAGAATTCTACGACCAGATGACAAAGATTAAGCAAGAAAGAGAAGGCTGGGTGGACTGTATTTTCTTGGATTGTCAGAAAGCCTTTGACACAGTACCGCATAAGAGGCTGGAGAGACAGGCAGGTGTAGCTGGTAAGGTGCTCTAGTGGATAAGGGAGTGGCTTAATCTTCATCAATTAATCGGAGACGGGTGAGAGAGCCGCCAGGGACCCACAACACCGTCAGTGTGGATAAAGGAAGAGGATGAGGAAGGATGATGGTGGTGTTCACCTCGCCAGGTGCAGGAGGGAGCCGGCTGCTCTGCTCGCCTTGCTAGTTCTTTGGTCCTAATGTGTGTCCGTGCGTCCCGTCACATTACCCGAGGTGTGCTTCACGCTGCTTGCGGGGGTTGAGCTTTAGCTCTCAACCGTCAATCAACAGGTGTACAGGTTCCTGAGCCTATTGGGCTCTATCATATCTACACTTGAAACTGTGTATGGAGTCAGCCTCCACCACATCACTTCCTAATGCATTCCATTTGTCAACCACTCTGACACTAAAAAAGTTTTTTCTAATATCTCTGTGGCTCATTTGGGCACTCAGTTTCCACTTGTGTCCCCTAGTGTGTGTGCCCCTGGTATTAAATAGCCTGTCTTTATCTACCCTATCAATTCCCTTGAGAATCTTGAATGTGGTGATCATGTCCCCCCTAACTCTTCTGTCTTCCAGCGAAGTGAGGTTTAATTCCCGTAGTCTCTCCTCGTAGCTCATACCTCTCAGCTCGGGTACTAGTCTGGTGGCAAACCTTTGAACCTTTTCCTGTTTAGTCTTATGCTTAACTAGATATGGACTCCATGCTGGGGCTGCATATTCCAGAATTTGCCTGACATATGTGGTATACAAAGTTCTGAATGATTCCTTACACAAGTTTCTGAATGCCGTTCTTATTTTGGCCAGCCTGGCATATGCCGCTGATGTTATCCTCTTGATATGTGCTGCAGGAGACAGGTCTGGCGTGATATCAACCCTCAAGTCTTTTTCTTTCTCTGACTCCTGAAGAATTTCATCTCCCAGATGATACCTTGTATCTGGCCTCCTGCTCCCTACACCAATCTTCATTACATTACATTTGCTTGGGTTAAACTCTAACAACCATTTGTTCGACCATTCCTTCAGCTTGTCTAGGTCTTCTTGAAGCCTCAAGCAGTCCTCCTCTGTCTTAATCCTTCTCATAATTTTGGGATCGTCCGCAAATATTGAGAGAAATGAATCGATACCCTCCGGGAGATCATTTACATATATCAGAAACAAGATAGGACCGAGTACAGAGCCCTGTGGGACTCCACTGGTGACTTCACGCCAATCGGAGGTCTCACCCCTCACTGTAACTCTCTGCTTCCTATTGCTTAGGTACTCCCTTATCCACTGGATAAGGCCACCCCCTAGAGGTGGCACGGGCACGAATAGCCCGTGATCACCCGTGTCCAGCCTCATCCTGCACGACATCCACTCACACCCGGACATCAGCCAGCATTTACCTCTCCACTTGCTAAACCACTCCATCTTTCCTCAATCATGGCGGCTAAATTTACTATATTAAATAAGTTATACGCTCAAAATCGCTACAAGGACGTCACCAGTAACGACCCTGGGCCAAGGACGACCTCCCAGCACCCCCCCCTCCCCCAAGCTTGTAAACTATATAACAGTTACACTAATAATTAATAATTACAGGTCGCGGAAGTGATTGATTAATTCTGTTACCGACCTTCCCATCCTGCACCCTTCCCACTCAAGTGTCGACCTTCCCATCCTGCACCCTTCCCACTCAAGTGTCGACCTTCCCATCCTGTACTGCATATATATATATATATATATATATATATATATATATATATATATATATATATATATATATATATATATATATATATATATATATATATATAGTGAGAGAGAGAGGGGGGGGAGGAAGTGAGGGGGAGTCACGTGACCAGCTTGTGAACACAGTGCTGGTGAAAGTACACCGTCGGCCGCATCAAGTTTTCCCGGTCTGAGTCATGCAGCCACACCGAGAGTGTCCAGAAGTGACCAAGAGTCACCAGGAGTCACCAAGAGTCACCAAGAGTCACCAGGAGTCACTAAGAGTCACAAAGAGTCACCAGGAGTCGCCAGGAGTCACCAAGAGTCACCAAGAGTCACCAGGAGTCATCAAGAGTCACCAAGAGTCACCAGGAGTGACCAAGAGTCACCATGAGTCACCAAGAGTCACCAGGAGTCATGAAGAGTCACCAGGCTTCACCAGGAGTGACCAAGAGTCACCAAGAGTCACCAGGAGTGACCAAGAGTCACCAGGAGTCACCAAGAGTCACCAGAAGTGACCAAGAGTCACCAGGAGTCACCAAGAGTTACCAGGAGTCATCAGAAGTCACCAAGAGTTACCAAGAGTCACCAGGAGTGACCAAGAGTCACCAGGAGTCACCAAGAGTCTCCAGGAGTCACCAGAAGTCACCAAGAGTCACCAAGAGTCACCAGTAGTGACCAAGAGTCACCAGGAGTGACCAAGAGTCACCAAGAGTCACCAGAAGTGACCAAGAGTCTCCAGAAGTCACCAAGAGTCACCAGAAGTGACCAAGAGTCACCAGAAGTGACCAAGAGTCACCAAAAGTGACCAAGAGTCATCAGGAGTCACCAGAAGTCACCAAGAGTCACCAGGAGTCACCAGAAGTCACCAAGAGTCACCAGGAGTCACCAAGAGTCACCAGGAGTCACCAAGAGTCACCAGAAGTGACCAAGTGTCACCAGGAGTCACCATGAGTCACCAAGAGTCAACAGGAGTCACCAAGAATCACCCGGAGTCACCAAGAGGCACCAAGAGTCACCAGAAGTCACCAAGAGTCACCAGAAGTCACCAGATGTCACCAGGAGTCACCAAGAGTCACCAGAAGTCACCAAGAGTCACCAGATGTCACCAGGAGTCACCAGAAGTCACCGAGAGTCACCAGGAGTCACCAAGAGTCACCAAGAGTCACCAAGAGTCACCAGGAATAAGGTGTGATCCCGTCCTGTTCGCTTAACAGGTCGTATTTTTAACAGAACATCACCAATTACGGGTCTTGCATCTCGTGTTTGAAAAGTTCTTTCTATCCAACCTGTCATATTTTTCTTGCAGTTGTGACACCTGCTTTAATGTGTTCTCTACAAGTCTTCCCACATCACCGGGGAGCCGGTCGGCCGAGCGGACAGCACGCTGGACTTGTGATCCTGGGTTCGATCCCAGGCGCCGGCGAGAAACAATGGGCAGAGTTTCTTTCACCCTGAATGCCCCTGTTACCTAGCAGTAAAATAGGTACCTGGGTGTTAGTCAGCTGTCACGGGCTGCTTCCTGGGGGGTGGAGGCCTGGTCGAGGACCGGGCCGCGGGGACACTAAAAGCCCCGAAATAATCTCAAGATAACCTCAAGATCACTCCCAAATGTTTTATATAGAGTGGTTAGTCTACGTTTTATATGTGGTTCCCGGTGTGAACTTTTCGTTTTTTTCCCATAGCTCAGGAGCCGGAACTTTTCCTTTATTTATCGTCATGTTATTTTATGTGGCCCGTTGAAGGGCCCAATTAACATCATATTGGAGGTTTGCTGTGTCCTCTATGTTGTCTACTCACTTAGAAGTCCTCGTGTTATCTGAAGAGCATTGCTACGGTACTGTAGTTTGTATCCCGGTCTATGTCTGATATGAGAATGAGAAAATGTACCGGAATAAGCACAGTAACCTGGGGGGCTGAGCACAGTACCCTAGGGGCTGAGCACAGTATCCTGGGGGCTGAGCACAGTATCCTGGGGGCTGAGCACAGTATCCTGGACGGCTGAGCAAAGTACCCTGGGGGACTGAGCACAGTACCCTGGGGGGCTGAGCACAATAACTTGGGGGGCTGAGCACAGTACCCTGGGGGGCTGAGCACAGTAACTTGGGGGGCTGAGCACAGTAACCTGGAGGCTGAGCACAGTACCCTGGGGGCTGAGCACAGTACCCTGGGGGCTTTGCACAGTAACCTGGGGGGCTGAGCACAGTACCCTGGGGGCTGAGCACAGTACCCTGGGGGCTGAGCACAGTACCCTGGGGGCTGAGCACAGTAACCTGAGGGCTGAGCACAGTACCCTGGGGGCTGAGCACAGTAACCTGAGGGCTGAGCACAGTACCCTGGGGCCTGAGCACAGTAACCTGAGGGCTGAGCACAGTACCCTGGGGGCTGAGCACAGTACCCTGGGGGCTGAGCACAGTACCCTGGGGGCTGAGCACAGTACCCTGGGGGCTGAGCACAGTATCCTGGGGGCTGAGCACAGTAACCTGGAGGCTGAGCACAGTACCCTGGGGGCTGAGCACAGTACCCTGGGGGCTGAGCACAGTAACCTGGGGGGCTGAGCACAGTACCCTGGGGGCTGAGCACAGTACCCTGGGGGCTGAGCACAGTACCCTGGGGGCTGAGCACAGTAACCTGAGGGCTGAGCACAGTACCCTGGGGGCTGAGCACAGTAACCTGAGGGCTGAGCACAGTACCCTGGGGGCTGAGCACAGTAACCTGGGGGGCTGAGCACAGTACCCTGGGGGCTGAGCACAGTACCCTGGGGGCTGAGCACAGTACCCTGGGGGCTGAGCACAGTAACCTGAGGGCTGAGCACAGTACCCTGGGGGCTGAGCACAGTAACCTGAGGGCTGAGCACAGTACCCTGGGGGCTGAGCACAGTAACCTGGGGGGCTGAGCACAGTACCCTGGGGGCTGAGCACAGTACCCTGGGGGCTGAGCACAGTACCCTGGGGCCTGAACACAGTAACCCGAGGGCTGATCATTTCACGGTAGATGATCCGGATTTTACTATATTGAGTATTACACTCTGAGTTCTGTTCACTGGGAAATTGAAGATCCCTCATCCTACTGTGCTAGTAATTCCTTTTGTGTGCAATAACACCATGGTCACACGTGTCGAAATTTCTCGCGGAATCTGTGTATAATACTTGAGGCTGAAGTATTATAGCCGCTAAGGCCATGTCTTAGTGGTATAACACTTGTGAGAGGCAGGAGCACCCTGTTCTGTACTCGTATTGTTCACGGTTATGTCCACGCTGTGATTCCATGTGTTTTGTGACCTTAATTCTATTAACATTCTTTCAAAGTTCTTTATGATTTTTTATATTAATGCTGTATTTTGCCTCTACTTTGTGGAGTGGAGCTATCGCCGATGTTTTAAGAATAAGTTTCCCAGTTATAATATTAGGGACCTGTGATAGTGGTTTTGTAATTTTTTGATGAATATGAAATTCTGGGGATCTGGGCCTAGTGCAGAGTGCCTAGGCCTACTGCCTGTGGCTACTTCCAAGTCCAGTGGGGTTAGGGGTGACATCTGATATATGATTTTATGTTGGTATCACATTCACGAAGAATTCGTTTGAATTATCTGTCTTCATTGTGTTCAGGGGCTCACTGAAAACAAAATCATACAGTAGCCTCAGTATTTCACTCATTGTTGTGTCATCTGTGAGAGGTCCATCTCCCTTGCGCAGGGCCCCAATGCTGGATATAGTTTTTGTTCTAGATTTACATACGAGAAAAAAAGTATTTTTGGTTTCCCTCTGTTTTATTGACGGCTTTTTGCTGTTTTTACCTCTCCTGGGCCACTGGATATTACATGAGTCTTGTAGCTTTAGGTCAATGTTCAGTGGCCAGGATAAAACAGTGACCGGAAACAACACTTCACGACTTATGTAGGTTAGATTAGCCTTTTAAAAGCACTACAATCACCTGTTGTTGATTGTTCAATAAACCCCTGAACTATATGTTTAACAGATCTCTCACCCTGTCCATGGAGGACAGAAGAAAATGTATATATTCTGGTTAGCATTGTAAATGAGTGGCCACGTCTGTGGTAGAAAATAATAATAATAAAAAAAATCCAATAACAGTCTACAGTTTGTCGAGCGTGAAATAGGCGGTAATATCATATCACATTGATCAGAGGTGTGACTAGAGTGGATTATACCGTATGTCAGGAGGTCACAAGTGAGAACCCTGAGAGTTGTTGTGTGTGTGTGTAGCTAGGTTTGACACTTGAAGGTCACGTTTAAAGGTTTAAAGACACAAACTCTCTCATGTGCACACAGCCTAGTCACACGGGTGGCGGGCCCCAGCTGCCAGGCCCGCTGCGAGCCCCAGCTGCCTGGCCCGCTGCGAGCTCCAGCTGCCTGGCCCGCTGCGGGCCCCAGCTGCCTGGCCCGCTGCGAGCTCCAGCTGCCTGGCCCGCTGCGGGCTCCTTACTATACCAGCGGGCTACAGTCCAGCTGGCTACGGTCCAGCTGGCGACAGTCCAGCTGACTGGAGTCCAGCTGGCTACAGTCCAGCTGACTGGAGTCCAGCTGGCTACAGTCCAGCTGACTGGAGTCCAGCTGTGTCGGGCAAGAGTTTTTGTTTCCCCTACCACAGACGTGGCCCGACATTTACAATACTATCCAGCATACACACATTCTCCTGTCCTCCAAGGCCAGGGCCAGAGACGTGTTCAACATGTGAGTGCGTCTCTCCATCTGCCACACTATACAGAACAAGAGGTACTATACCGCATCAGCCCATGCAACACACCGAACCCAACGAACCTACGTACAGAACACGTGTAGATTTATGAGCCCTACATCCCTTTTGATACAGGCTGTGGCCCATAGCGAGAGAATGAGGCGTATGAGCGTGGTGACTGTGGGGGTGTATGGCTGCCCCCTGACCCACACTCTCACTCAGGGGGGGAAGGGAAAGTGGTAGAGGGGCGGGGCCGGTCATCTCTACACGGCATTTGAACCGTCGCTCCGCTCCTGGTACAGTCCCAGTATAACACGGTGGTAGTGGCAGCAGGGGTGGTGGTGGTAGAGGCAGCAGGGGTGGTGGTGGTAGAGGCAGCAGGGGTGGTGGTGGTAGAGGCAGCAGGGGTAATGGTGGTGGTGGTAGAGGCAGCAGGGGTGGTGGTTGTGGTAGAGGCAGCAGGGGTGGTGGTGGTGGTAGAGGCAGCAGGGGTGGTGGTGGTGGTGGTAGAGGCAGCAGGGGTGGTGGTGGTGGTGGTGGTAGAGGCAGCAGGGGTGGTGGTGGTGGTGGTGGTGGTAGAGGCAGCAGGGGTGGTGGTGGTGGTAGAGGCAGCAGGGGTGGTGGTGGTGCTGGTAGAGGCAGCAGGGGTGGTGGTGGTGGTGGTGGTAGAGGCAGCAGGGGTGGTGGTGGTGGTGGTGGTAGAGGCAGCAGGGGTGGTGGTGGTGGTGGTAGAGGCAGCAGGGGTGGTGGTGGTGGTAGTGGCAGCAGGGGTGGTGGTGGTGCTGGTAGAGGCAGCAGGGGTGGTGGTGGTGGTGGTGGTAGAGGCAGCAGGGGTGGTGGTGGTGGTGGTAGAGGCAGCAGGGGTGGTGGTGGTGGTGGTAGTGGCAGCAGGGGTGGTGGTGGTGCTGGTAGAGGCAGCAGGGGTGGTGGTGGTGGTGGTGGTAGAGGCAGCAGGGGTGGTGGTGGTGGTGGTGGTAGAGGCAGCAGGGGTGGTGGTGGTGGTGGTGGTAGAGGCAGCAGGGGTGGTGGTGGTGGTGGTAGAGGCAGCAGGGGTGGTGGTGGTGGTAGTGGCAGCAGGGGTGGTGGTGGTGCTGGTAGAGGCAGCAGGGGTGGTGGTGGTGGTGGTGGTAGAGACAGCAGGGGTGGTGGTGGTGGTAGTGGCAGCAGGGGTGGTGGTGGTGGTGGTAGAGGCTGCAGGAGTGGTGGTGGTGGTAGAGGCAGCAGGTGTGGTGGTGGTAGAGGCAGCAGGGGTGGTGGTGGTAGAGGCAACAGGGGTGGTGGTGGTAGAGGCAGCAGGTGTGGTGGTGGTAGAGACAGCAGGGGTGGTGGTGGTAGAGGCAACAGGGGTGGTGGTGGTAGAGGCAGCAGGGGTGGTGGTGGTAGAGGCAACAGGGGTGGTGGTGGTGGTAGTGGCAGCAGGGGTGGTGGTGGTGGTGGTAGAGGCTGCAGGAGTGGTGGTGGTGGTAGAGGCAGCAGGTGTGGTGGTGGTAGACGCAGCAGGTGTGGTGGTGGTAGAGGCAGCAGGGGTGGTGGTGGAAGAGGCAGCAGGGGTGGTGGTGGTAGAGGCAGCAGGTGTGGTGGTGGTAGAGGCAGCAGGGGTGGTGGTGGTAGAGACAGCAGGGGTGGTGGTGGTAGAGGCAGCAGGGATGGTGGTGGTAGAGGCAACAGGGGTGGTGGTGGTAGAGGGAACAGGGGTGGTGGTGGTAGAGGCTGCAGGAGTGGTGGTGGTGGTAGAGGCAGCAGGGGTGGTGGTGGTAGAGACAACAAGGATGGTAGAGAGACAGTGACAAACTTCCTTGCGGTATAAGCTGGTGATATTTGGTAGGTGTCCGTCACAGATCTCCACAAAAGCTGAGAACTGCTTTTTTCCTCCGATCTGATTTAAGAAAAACAGAATTACAGTTGTCTTGGCCAATATAAATATCAGCGAGGAATGGAGCTTCACTTGATGAATACCGACTCGTGAACAACACAGTATAGGAACACTTTGTCAAGACGTGACAAGTCCTTCACACATACAAGGGCAGGCGCTACCATACCAAGGAGGCCCCCTCCTTATAGGAAGAGAGGTGGCACCTCTGTAACACTAAGGCCACACTGGACAGGTGTGTTGCCAGCCACACCTGCACTAGTCTCCGGGTACACACACACCTGACCACTAAGGCCAAACTGGACAGGTGTGTTGCCAGCCACACCTGCACTAGTCTCCGGGTACACACACACACCTGACCACTAAGGCACCTGACCACTAAGGCCACACTGGACAGGTGTGTTGCCAGCCACACCTGCACTAGTCTCCGGGTACACACACACACCTGACCACTAAGGCCACACTGGACAGGTGTGTTGCCAGCCACACCTGCACTAGTCTTGCTTAAATTATAGTTTGTATTAAAGCTTCAAGTTCACCAGCCGGCAGCTTTACATTTTGTTAATATTATTGAGCGTATTAATGTTCCCGTTGATGATACGAGGAACTCCACCAGTAATACCAACCCCGGCAGATATACCACGATATATATATATATGTCGTACCTAGTAGCCAGAACGCACTTCTCAGCCTACTATGCAAGGCCCGATTTGCCTAATAAGCCAAGTTTTCCTGAATTAATATATTTTCTCTAATTTTTTTCTTATGAAATGATAAAGCTACCCATTTCATTATGTATTTGGTCAATTTCTTTTTATTGGAGTTAAAATTAACGTAGATATATGACAGAACCTAACCAACCCTACCTAACCTAACCTAACCTATCTTTATAGATTAGGTTAAGTTAGGTAGCCGAAAAAGTTAGGTTAGGTTAGGTTAGGTAGGTTAGGTAGTCGAAAAACAATTAATTCATGAAAACTTGGCTTATTAGGCAAATCGGGCCTTGCATAGTAGGCTGAGAAGTGAGTTCTGGCTACTAGGTACGACATATATATATATATATATATATATATATATATATATATATATATATATATATATATATATATATATATATGTATATATATATCCACAAGTGTATATCAGTTCTATGTGTATAGACACTTAATGATTTAGTTTTGTCTTGAACTAATGTCG
This sequence comes from Procambarus clarkii, assembly GCF_040958095.1. Taxonomy (NCBI): domain Eukaryota; kingdom Metazoa; phylum Arthropoda; class Malacostraca; order Decapoda; family Cambaridae; genus Procambarus; species Procambarus clarkii. The sequence continues at coordinate 23,263,706 of NC_091172.1, forward strand.
TGTCTAAAGTAAACAAAGTTGTTGGTAAGGTATTGTTATATTATAATAATTATAATTATAATTATAAAAATTATAATTATAGTTATAACAATTATAATTATAACACTATAATCCTGTAGAGAGTGATAGGTCTCAAGTCCAACACCACTATAAGGAACATATCATCACAACAACTACACCTGAAGGCCAGGAACAGGTGTGTGTGTATGTGTGTGTGTGTGTGTGTGTGTGTGTGTGTGTGTGTGTGTGTGTGTGTGTGTGTGTGTGTGTGTGTGTGGGAGGGAGGCAGCGTGGCTCAGGCTACAGTTATCGGAGTACATGATATTTGGGCTCACATACAAGGCCGAGTGGAATTACCAGAAGGTAAGGGCGCGTCAAAGGTGTGTGTGTGTACTCACCTATTTGTGCTTGCGGGGGTTGAGCTTTGGCTCTTTGGTCCCGCCTCTCAACCGTCAATCAACTGGTGTACAGATTCCTGAGCCTACTGGGCTCTATCATATCTACACTTGAAACTATATATGGAGTCAGCCTCCACCACATCACTGCCTAATGCATTCCATCCGTTAACTACTCTGACACTGAAAAAGTTCCTTCTAACGTCCCTGTGCCTCATGTGGGTACTCAGTTTCCACCTGTGTCCCCTTGTTCGCGTCCCACCAGTGTTGATTAGTTTATCCTTGTTTACCCGGTCGATTCCCCGGAGGATTTTGTAGGTAGTGATCATGTTTCCCCTTACTCTTCTGTCTTCCAATGACGTGAGGTGAATTTCCCGCAGCCTTTCCTCGTAACTCATGCCTCTTAGTTCTGGGACTAGTCTAGTGGCATACCTTTGGACTTTTTCCAGCTTCGTCTTGTGCTTGACAAGGTACGGGCTCCATGCTGGGGCCGCATACTCCAGGATTGGTCTTACATATGTGGTGTACAAGATTCTGAATGATTCCTTACACAGGTTCCTGAACGCCGTTCTGATGTTAGCCAGCCTCGCATATGCCGCAGACGTAATTCTTTTTATGTGGGCTTCAGGAGACAGGTTTGGTGTGATATCAACTCCTAGATTTTTCTCTCTGTCCGTTTCATTAAGTACTTCATCTCCTATTCTGTATCCTGTGTCTGGCCTTCTGTTTCCACTACCTAGTTTCATTTCTTTGCATTTACTCGGGTTGAACTTCAACGGCCATTTGTTGGACCATTCACTCAGTCTGTCTAGGTCATCTTGTAGCCTCCTACTATCATTCTCTGTTTCAATCCTCCTCATAATTTTTGCATCATCGACAAACATTGAGAGAAACGATTCTATACCCTCTGGGAGATCATTTACATATATCAGAAACAGTATAGGTCCAAGGACTGACCCCTGCGGGACTCCACTTGTAACGTCTCGCCAACCTGAGACCTCACCCCTCACACAGACTCGTTGTCTCCTGTTGCTTAGGTACTCCTTTATCCAATGGAGTACCTTTCCTTTCACTCCAGCCTGCATCTCCAGCTTTTTTTACTAGCCTCTTGTGTGGTACTGTATCAAAGGCTTTCTGACAATCCAAAAATATGCAGTCTGCTCACCCTTCTCTTTCTTGCCTGGTCGTAGAATTCAAGTAACCCTGTGAGGCAGGACCTGCCATACCTGAACCCATGTTGATGCTGTGTTACAAAGTTCTTTCGCTCCAGATGCTCCACTAGCTTTCTTCGCACAATCTTCTCCATCAGCTTGCATGGTATGCAGGTTAGGGACACTGGCCTGTAGTTCAGTGCCTCCTGTCTATCCCCTTTCTTGTATATCGGGACTGCGTTAGCTGCTTTCCAAATATCTGGCAGTTCCCCTGTTGCCAGTGATTTGTTATACACTATGGAGAGTGGTAGGCACAGTTCTTCTGTTCCTTCCATTAGTATCTATGGGGAGATTCCATCTGGTCCTATAGCCTTTGTCACATCCAACTCCAGTAAACACTTCCTTACTTCCCCGCTGGTAGGTAATCTCAAACTCTTCCAGTGGTTCCTGGTTAGCTATTCCTTCTCTTATCTCTGGAATTTCTCCTTGCTCTAAGGTGAAGACCTCCTGGAATTCCTTATTCAATTCCTCACACACTTCCTTGTCGTTTGTAGTGAATCCTTCCGCCCCTATCCTTAATTTCATAACTTGTTCCTTTACTGTTGTTTTTCTCCTGATGTGGCTATGCAGCAATTTAGGCTGAGTCTTTGCCTTGCTTGCGATGTCATTTTCGTATTGTCTTTCTGCCTCTCTTCTCATCCTGACATATTCATTCCTGGCATTCTGGTATCTTTCTCTGCTCTCCAGTGTCCTGTTATTCCTATAGTTTCTCCATGCCCTTTAACTTTGTTGCTTAGCTAGACTACATCTCTGATTAAACCATGGGTTTCTCATCTTCAATTCACTGTTTTCCTTTTGGACTGAGACAAACTTGTTTGCTGCGTCCTTGCACTTCTGCGTGATGTAGTCCATCATATCTTGGGTCGTCTTTTCCCTGAGCTCTGTTTCCCATGCTATATCTGTTAGGAATTTTCTTATCTCCTCATAGTTTCCCTTTTGGTATGCTAACCTTTTGGTTTCGGTATCCCTTCTCGAGTTCAATAACCCTTCTTCAATCAGGTACTCAAACACCAGTACACTGTGGTCACTCATTCCTACTGGGTCCTCAAAACCGATTTCTCTTATGTCGGAGTCGTTCAGGGTGAAGACCAGGTCGAGTCTCGCTGGTTCGTCATTTCCTCTCATCCTTGTGGGTTCTCTAACATGCTGGGTTAAAAAGTTTCTAGTCACCACCTCCAATAGATTGGCTCTCCACGTATCCTCGCCTCCGTGCGGTTCCTTATTCTCCCAGTCAATCCTTCCGTGATTGAAGTCGCCCATGATGAGCAGGTGGGATCTATTTCTACAGGCAGCAGAGGCTGCCCTCTCAATTATAGTGTTAACTGCCTTGTTGTTGTTTTCATACTCTTGACTGGGTCTCCTGTCATTTGGTGGAGGGTTGTATATTACTGCTACTACTATTCTTGGTCCTCCCATTGTCATGGTGCCTGCTATGTAGTCTCTGAACTCCTCACAGCCTGGGATGGCCATCTCCTTAAAACTCCATTTCTTTCTCATGAGTAGGGCCACTCCGCCTCCTCCCCTACCTTCCCTCTCTTTCCTTATTACTGTGTACTCCTGGGGGAAACACGGCATTTTTGTGTGTGTGTGTGTGTGTGTGTGTGTGTGTGTGTGTGTGTGTGTGTGTGTGTGTGTGTGTGTGTGTGTGTGTGTGTGTGTGTGTGTGTGTGTGTGTGTGTGTGTATTTACAATTAGTATCTGCACAATCGAGGTATTAGCTCTTAGACCCCGCCTTTCTAACCAATTTATTTTTCCTCTATTATGTCGACTACATACATATTTATTTCTAACAAACGTACACACATCCACACACACACACACACACATCCACAGGAAGCAACCCGTAGCAGCTGTCTAACTCCCAGATACCTATTTACTGATAGGTGAACAGATGCACAAGGGTGAAAGAAATAGTGTGTGTGTGTGTATATATATATGTGCGTGTGTTCATCAACATGAACAACAGGGAACGTGTATAGTACCTGTTCTCAAACATACAGAAAGAACTCTAGGCGAAGAAGCTGTTCTTAGACGTTAAGAACATGGGAATCTGTTGATTATCTGTTCTTAAACGTTAAGAACAGGAATATCATGTTCAAGTACAACACAATATCCTAATTTTTGTGGGACAAAAAATATAGAATTTTATTTTTCGAACTGTGGGACTGGGCGGGGGACTTACCTGGGTGGTGGGTGGGGGAGGGGAGGCCCGGAGGGGTGGCGGGAGAGGTGGCCGCCGCCGGCGCTGACGGAGACCCCTGACCCGCGGGAGATGACTGCTGCTGCTGCGGCGCCATCACCCTCACTGACCTGTAGAGACACTCACTGTAGATACTCTCACCAACCTCCACACTCACTGTAGATACTCTCACCAACCTCCACACTCACTGTAGATACTCTCACCGACCTCCACACTCACTGTAGATACTCTCACCGACCTCCACACTCACTGTAGATACTCTCACCGACCTCCACACTCACTGTAGATACTCTCACCGACCTCCACACTCACTGTAGATACTCTCACCGACCTCCACACTCACTGTAGATACTCTCACCAACCTCCAGACACACTCAGATACTCTCACTGACCTCCAGACACACTCAGATGTTCTCACCGATCTCCAGACACACTCAGATTACTCACACTGACCTCCAGACACACTCAGATGCTCTCACCAACCTGCAGGCACACTCAGATGCTCTCATTGACCTCCAGACATACTCAGATTTCTCATATCGACCTCCAGATACACTCAGATTACTCACACCGACCTCCAGACAGACTCAGATACTCTCACCAATCTCCAGACACACTCAGATACTCACACCAACCTCCAGACACACTCAGATACTCACAACGACCTCCAGACACACTCAGATTACTCACAACGACCTCCAGACACACTCAGATTACTCACACCGACCTCCAGAAACACTCAGATACTCACACCGACCTCCATACACACTCAGATACTAACACCGACCTCCAGACACACTCAGATTACTCACACCGACCTCCAGACACACTCAGATACTCACACCGACCTCCAGACACACTCAGATACTCACACCGACCTCCAGACACACTCAGATACTCACACCGACCTCCAGACACACTCAGATACTCACACCGACCTCCAGACACACTCAGATTACTCACACCGACTTCCAGACACACTCAGATACTCACACAGACCTCCAGACACACTCAGATTACTCACACCGACCTCCAGACACACTCAGATTACTCACACCGACCTCCAGACACACTCAGATTACTCACACCGACCTTCAGACACACTCAGATTACTCACACCGACCTCCAAACACACTCAGATACTCACACCAACCTCCAGACACACTCAGATTACTCACACCGACCTCCAAACACACTCAGATACTCACACCGACCTCCAGACACACTCAGATTACTCACACCGACCTTCAGACACACTCAGATTACTCACACCGACCTCCAAACACACTCAGATACTCACACCAACCTCCAGACACACTCAGATTACTCACACCGACCTCCAAACACACTCAGATACTCACACTGACCTTCAGACACACTCAGATTACTCACCAGCAGAATCTAAGCAAAAGATTCCTCTGCTTTTTCTTTTTTGTTCCATTTGTGCTGGGATAAATGTGTCTAAATCCTCCTGACACTTCTCGTTGATGTAATCCATCATGTCTTGTACAAACTTTTCTCCGAGTTCAGTTTCCAAACGATATTTTTATTAGAAATTGTCTCATCTCATCATAGTTTCTCTTTCGGTATGTCAGGCCCTTGCTTCCTCGTCCTTTCTCTGGGGAGATTACTCCTACGTCCACCAGATACTCAAGTATCAGTTACCTGTGACACTGGTCACTCATTCCCATGAGGGCTTCCAACTACCTGACTTTACGGGCTATAGGTGTCTCGAACACCCGCTCTCTGACATGAGAGGCCAGTTTTTATATGTGTGTGTGTATATATATATATATATATATATATATATATATATATATATATATATATATATATATATAATATATATATATATATATATATATATATATATATATATATATATATATATATATATATATATATATATATAATATATATATGTGGTGCTGCTTCTTTCAGGGAATCGCAGAAAATTATTAAATATAGAGGTCTAGCACACTGCTACAGCTTTGTTCCGATCGGCTCGGAGACCCTCGGTTCGTGGGGAAAAATGTGCATTGAAGTTCCTGAAGGAATTGGGGGACAAATTGATCAGCGCTACAAAAGACCAGAGAGCAAAAAGTTTCTTGTTCCAGCGCCTCAGTGTTGCGATTCAGAGGGGAAATGCCTGTTGCGTCTTGGGCACTAGTCCAACTTCAGAGGAATTCAAAGAAGTGTTTGACTTGCAACAATGATCGAACCCGTCTGTGACATTCATCAATGTTTCCCAGTGTTGTGTTTTTTAAGAGATCCATAACCTTTAAGCACCTTTTTGCATTATTATTTTTGTATCAACCCATGTATATCTTGTAACCATCAAATGCATAATTAAGCACAAAAAATAAAAAAAGGAAGGGGGTGGTAGGAGAAAAGCACACAGAAACTGTATTGGAGGGGATCTAAACATTCCCTCTAATGCGTTATGCGTGGTTTCCTCCGAGGCTATGGGTCCCCCTTCTTCCAGCTAGAGGTGGTACTCCCTATATATATATATATATATATATATATATATATATATATATATATATATATATATATATATATATATATATATATATATATATGCGGAAAATGAGTATATGCGGAAATCTTTCTTTCTTATGCGGAAAAGTCACAGAAAAAATAAGAGGGAAAAGTTCAACGTTTCAGCCTGTTGTTGACAAAGGCTCTTCCCAGCCCAAACGTTCAACATTTCCTTCCCATTTCTCTGGGACTTTTCCGCATTCCATTGATCAGTGTTTCTTTATCACCAGTTGCATATATATATATATATATATATATATATATATATATATATATATATATATATATATATATATATATATATGTATATATATATATATATATATATATATATATATATATATATATATATATATATATATATATATATATATATATATATATATATATATATATTTATATACCAAGCTTGAATGCTCCCAGGCATATATGCGACTAAAAACTCCACACCCCAGAAGTGACTCGAACGCAGACCACCAGGAGCACAATGCAATGCTTGTTCGCATTTGTGTTGCTCACGTAGCTACACAAAATGAGGTGATTTCATGAAATAACTGTGCCCGAGATTACCATCAAAGTGCCGTCGGGGCGATGGGGAATTAGCCTGGGCTACCATCGTCTTTTGTACGGTCACTGATGGTCAAGCGGTTTAAGGTACCGTGCACCCCAGCTGCATTGTGCTGGGGGTACACACACACACACAACACATAAGTAAAAACTGGCCTCTCATGTCAGAGAACGGGTGTTCGAGACACCTATAGCCCAAGGTGAATGAAATGTTACGTCCAGGGTAGTGTGGCATTCAGGTTATGTGATTTAGGGCGTGGTTATCTTAATCCTTCAGTGATAGCCGCCAGGGATATATATATATATATATATATATATATATATATATATATATATATATATATATATATATATATATATATATATATATATATATATATATATATATATATATATGTGTGTGTGTGTGTGTGTGTGTGTGTGTATATGTATATGTATATAAAATATACAAATATATCCTGTCAAGGAGCATGCCAGGACACAAGACAAGTAACGAGACACAGACGAGGGGACACGAGACACAGACGAGGGGACACGAGACACAGACGAGGGGACACGAGACACAGACAAGGGGACACGATACAATTCAAAGAAAACGTGACTAAACATTACCTGTGGAAGGCGAACTGCTGCCTCAGGTCAGACAAGGAAGTAATGAGGTCTTGAGCGAGCACAACGCCTCTCCGAGGTCTTGGGGTATGAGAATCGCACTTTACCTTGGGTTTACCCCTCGGTCAAACACTAGTAAACTCTGTTTCACTTATGTAAACTTATATATATTTATATTTCACGGGTTAAGTCTCAATGTGTTATTGAGTGCAGGAAGACACTGTTAAAGTCGCACACTTGGTGGGTAGTAATCCAGCACTTGAGAGCTCCTGCTAGGACGTTGAGGGCGTGAGGGAGCACCAGGAACATATCCAGGGACCACTGGGGCAGAAGAGGCAGTGTGAGGAGGAGCAGAGCGCGGGTGATCTCAAGGCCTGGCAGGCAGCGGCGCTAGAGAGAGAGAAGCGCGTCCGACACTAGCCACTGCCGTGAGCACACTGACTGCCTCTGACTGCCACCCCGCCTGGCCGCCAGGCCGCCCCTCCACCCACGCCTTGTACCCTCACCAGGCCGCCCCACCACCCACGCCTTGTACCCTCACCAGGCCGCCCCTCCACCCACGCCTTGTACCCTCACCAGGCCGCCCCTCCACCCACGCCTTGTACCCTCACCAGGCCGCCCCACCACCCACGCCTTGTACCCTCACCAGGCCGCCCCTCCACCCACGCCTTGTACCCTCACCAGGCCGCCCCTCCACCCACGCCTTGTACCCTCACCAGGCCGCCCCACCACCCACGCCTTGTACCCTCACCAGGCCGCCCCACCACCCACGCCTTGTACCCTCACCAGGCCGCCCCACCACCCACGCCTTGTACCGTCACCAGGCCGCCCCACCACCCACGCCTTGTACCCTCACCAGGCCGCCCCACCACCCACGCCTTGTACCCTCACCAGGCCGCCCCACCACCCACGCCTTGTACCCTCACCAGGCCGCCCCACCACCCACGCCTTGTACCCTCACCAGGCCGCCCCACCACCCGCGCCTTGTACCCTCACCAGGCCGCCCCACCACCCACGCCTTGTACCACCCTGCTATCATATACATGGTCGGTATCAACAGAGGATTGTTTAATCAGCGGAACAGCAGGAGGAGGTCGCCAGGGGGCTGATCGTCGCTGTTATGACGACGGAACATGGGTACAATGGTACCTTAATACGGAACATAGATAAGACGAATATGAAATGTATGTTTGGGAAGGAAAGCGCTTGGAAGATGGATGATTAATTTCTGATGAAAAGCCTGGGATAAATTGGGTTTATAGAGGAAGAGGCTTCACTCTTCAGTATGGGTAAAGTTGACCACTTTATCCATCCAAGGTGTTGCCTGCCTTGACCGTGGGTGTAGGACGGTGGTCAAGGCAGCTCAAGGTCAGGGGTCACACATAGACTGTCAGGTTATGTAAAGAGTGTTTCTCCCGAGACGAGCAGCTGGGAGCAACAGAAGCGCTCGTCTTTACATGAATTAATATCATCGTAGTGTTTGTTGGTTTGTGAAATATATCCCAGATTTTCCCCGGGCGAGATTGCTACCTGTTGGTCGTTGAAATCACTCGCTCTCAACATTTTTCTTTAGCGAATTTTGTTTTCTTTCAGCCACTTTGAAGTTTAAAGGGTACAGAGGTTTAAAAGATACACTTGTCCCTTCACTTTCTAGTGTGTGGTTTTGATCAATATATTTCAGCCACGTTATTGTGACTCATCGTCTGCAAAACTAATAATTTTTGTAATTATCTTTCTAGAGAATGTAATTTAAGATTTTTAAATTGTTTTTCCACATGAAAGATTTATAATTCCTGGGAATAACTTTGCCATCCTTTTCTGAACAAGTTCAGATGAATGTGTGTCCATCCTATAGTATGGGCGACCACAACTGAAGTGCATAATCTAAGTGTTTAGATTACACCACGGCAGTCTCCGTGGTGTAGTGGTAAGACACTCGCCTGGCGTTCCGCGAGCGCTATGTCATGGGTTCGTATCCTGGCCGGGGAAGATTTACTGGGCGCAATTCCTTAACTGTAGCCTCTGTTTAACGCAACAGTAAAATGTGTACTTGGATGAAAAAACGATTCTTCGCGGCAGGGGATCGTATTCCAGGGACCATAGGATTAAGGACCTGCCCGAAACGCTACGCGTACTAGTGCTGTACAAGAATGTAACAACTCTTGTATATATCTCAAAAAAAAAAAAAAAAAAAAAAAAAAAAAAAAAAAAAAAAAGTGGAGCCTAACAAGGTAAGATAAAGCTGGAGAATAACAAATGAACAAATCCCCAAGGGCCCGTGACGAGGATTCGAACCTACGCCCGAGAACATCCCAGACGCTGCTAAGTAAATTCAGTAGAATTTCTGGTTGTAATTCTTATACCCTGTCGTAGCTCAGTCGATTAAGGCAGCGTCTGGAATACTCTCGGACGTAGGTTCGAATCCTCGTCACGGCCCTTGTGGCTTTGTTCATTTGATGCATCAAGCTATTGTGATTCCTGTGTGTACTGGAGAATAACATTAGGTATATTATGGCAAACGCTTCTGGAAATAAATTCCAGTATCCTATTTGCCCAGTTCTGAGGGAAGCATGAGGCCTGTACGTGTGCACACTCCTCATGCTTGCTCTGATGTACGTGTGCACACTCCTCATGCTTGCTCTGATGTACGTGTGCACACTCCTCATGCTTGCTCTGATGTACGTGTGCACACTCCTCATGCTTGCTCTGATGTACGTGTGCACACTCATGCTTGCTCTGATGTACGTGTGCACAGGCTTCATGCTTGCTCTGATGTACGTGTGCACAGGCCTCATGCTTGCTCTGATGTACGTGTGCACAGGCTTCATGCTTGCTCTGATGTACGTGTGCACAGGCCTCATGCTTGCTCTGATGTACGTGTGCACAGGCCTCATGCTTGCTCTGATGTACGTGTGCACAGGCCTCATGCTTGCTCTGATGTACGTGTGCACAGGTTTCATGCTTGCTCTAATGTACGTGTGCACAGGCCTCATGCTTGCTCTGATGTACGTGTGCACAGGCCTCATGCTTGCTCTGATGTACGTGTGCACAGGCTTCATGCTTGCTCTGATGTACGTGTGCACAGGCCTCATGCTTGCTCTGATGTACGTGTGCACAGGCCTCATGCTTGCTCTGATGTACGTGTGCACAGGCCTCATGCTTGCTCTGATGTACGTGTGCACAGGCCTCATGCTTGCTCTGAAGTACGTGTGCACAGGCCTCATGCTTGCTCTGATGTACGTGTGCACAAGCCTCATGCTTGCTCTGATGTACGTGTGCACAGGCCTCATGCTTGCTCTGATGTACGTGTGCACAGGCCTCATGCTTGCTCTGATGTACGTGTGCACAGGCCTCATGCTTGCTCTCGTCTCACTGGAATTTCCAGGTCCTGAGGCCTGCGCGTGCTGGAAGTCGGGTCAATAGTTAGAAGAGGAGGGGGAGGGGGAGGGGGGAGGGGGAGGGGGGGAGGGGAAGGGGGAGGAGGAAAAGGATGGAGGAGTAAAAGGAAGAGAATAGGAAGAGAAGGAGCAGTAGGTGGACGAGGAAGATCAGGAGGTTAGAAGGAGACTATCCTTGTATACACCTTTGTAATTCTCTTCACTATCTTATATGTTGCGATCATGTCCCCCCCGTTTCTCTCCCTCGCGTGATGTGAGAGCTTCCTTTAACCTATCATCTTAGTTTAGCCCTCTTAGCTCTGCCACTAATCTGGTTTTAAACCTTTGTATTTGTTTAGGTTTTTTGTTTTATTCTTCACAGGGATTCGAGGCTTGTGATGCATGTACCGGTAGTGGTGGAACACAGGTGTGTAGACTGTCTGGACAGATGCCTCATGGTTTAAGGTCTCTAAACCACCTTCGTCAGGGTCCCGTACACTGCCCAAACTGTTCTGTTCATGTGTGCCTCTGGAGACAGTGTTAGAGTTATATCCACTCTCAAATACTTTTCCCTTTCAGACTTCTCTAGTTGCCTTCTCCTTATGGTGTAGATATCTTAAGTCTCTTCCTATCTTCATTACCTTACACTTGTTGGGATCGAATTCTAGCAACCATTGGTTTGTCCACTCCTGGAATTTATCATGGTCATCCTGTAACTTTCTGCGGTTCTCGGTTTTTACATTTATCATCAGCATATCATCATCGTCAGCAAACATTGACATGCACGAGTTCACTGCCTTAGGTAGACCACTCACATAAATTAGGAACAGTAGAGGGTCCTAGGACTGACCCTTGGGGAACTCCACTTGCTACCTTCCTCCAACTCGAAAACTCATCGTGAAACCTCACTGTGCCACAGAGAAGCACAGAGTCTGTGCCGCTCTGTTCCCTGTCCTTCAGGTAGTCTCTTACCCCAGGTTAGTCTTTACAGGTGTACCAGCCTCCTTCTCCATCTTGTACACTATAACCTTTCATCAGCAACAGCATCAAAAGAATTTTGAGATCCCAGGAAAATACACTTCCCGTCCTTCTTGGTGTCTTATATTAGTACCCGGCTCCTGGCACCCGGCTCCCGGCACCCGGCACCCGGCTCCTGGCACCCGGCTCCTGGCACCCGGCTCCTGGCACCCAGCACCTGGCACCCGGCTCCTGGCACCCGGCTCCTGGCACCCGGCTCCTGGCACCCGGCTCCTGGCACCCGGCTCCCGGCTCCCGGCTCCTGGCACCCGGCTCCTGGCACCCAGCACCTGGCACCCGGCTCCTGGCACCCGGCTCCCGGCTCCCGGCTCCCGGCTCCTGGCACCCGGCTCCCGGCACCCAGCACCCGGCTCCTGGCACCCAGCACCTGGCACCCGGCACCGGCACCCGGCACCCAGCACCCGGCACCCGACACCCGGCCAGGCAGCCCGATGACTCGCACACTGAGGCAAGTCACCTCCACTGACACACGGGGAACTCCCGCGCCTGCTGCTGCGCCTCCACACCATCACACACGGCCCGTGACCACACCCTGCCTTCACCCCTTGTGTCACACCCTGCCTCCACCCCTTGTGTCACACCCTGCCTCCACCCCGTGTGTCACACCCTGCCTCCACCCCTTGTGTCACACCCTGCCTCCACCCCTTGTGTCACACCCTGCCTCCACCCCTTGTGTCACACCCTGCCTCCACCCCGTGTGTCACACCCTCCTCACACCGAGCCCTCATTATCCCCATTCAGATGTCCACCTACCCACTCCTCCCATCTTCCTCCCTCCTTCCCCCATACCCTGCCTGTCCCCCCTTCCCTACCTCCCTCCCCCCCCTGCACCTGACCTCAGAGGCCCTGTTAACAATCTCTCAACTTGCCACACCCACAAACACCACTCCCCACACCAGAGGAATACTAATCAAGAAGATAAAGTGATGCTGGAGTTTAACTGAAGCAAGTGTAAAGTAATACAGATAGATGTAGGGAGCAGGAGGCCAGATACAGGTTTACATTTGGGAGAACGATCTGATATCACGCCCCCAGAAGCCCATATCAAAAAGATATCATCATCAGCATATGCGAGGCTGGCAAACATAATAACTGTCTTTAGAAACTTGTGTAAGGACTCATTCAGAATCTTGTATACCACGTATGTCAGACCAATCCTGAAGCATGCAGTTTCAGCTTAGAATCCATATATAGTCTAGCACAAGACTAAGTTGGAGAAGGTTCACAGGTATGCCACCAGTTTAGTACCCGAGCTGAGGGGTATGAGGTACGAGGAAACACTACGTGAACTAAACCTCACGTTCCTGGAAGAATTAAGAGTTAGGGGAAGACATAATCATCATTATTTATTATTAACGTATTTATTGACGAAATTTAATAACAATTTTACCTAATCTGAGGATTTGAATTAAATCCTATTAAAGTGAGGATAATGCTGGTATTGACTGTCACGCAGGACAGAGGGTCATACACAAGACAATAGGTCTAAACTGTAGGCTGAAACACATATATATCATGGTTACAATCAACTACACTAGACTGTATATACGTTTCAATGTATGAATATGTAAATACAACTTTCTATTGTGCACTGCCACACAAGGGCAGGGATGGGTTCATAAGAGACGCAGCTTAAAAATAATTTAAATAAAATTTTTCTTCATTCATTATAGTAGACAAGCAAATTTTGGATCAATTGTTAGGATGTCGTCCAATATACAAGTTTCAATGAAATAATTACACAGTTGGTGGTACAATAGGCCAAGTGGTCTAAAAATCTTTCCACAAACAAAAATCTCAGAGGAATTAATATGGTAACTAAAGACATTGTTTAACACGGGTGGTATAAGCACAATGGGTTTGGGTTACAAAGGTGAAACTGAATACCCTATCGAGCCACAGAGACGTTAGAAAGAACGTTTTCAGTGTCAGAGTAGTTAACAAATGGAATGCATTAGGCAGTGTTGTGGAGGGAGACTCCACACACAGCTTCATATGTAGATACGATGGAGCCCAGTAGGCTCAGGAATCTGTACACACTAGTTAATCGACGGTTGAGAGGCGGGACCAAAGAGCCGAGGCTCAATTTCTGCAAGCACCATCAGGTGAGTTAGGTGAGCACACACACACACACACACACACACACACACACACACAAGAGCTGCCCATAGGTGTGGAGGTGGTGGAGAGTGTCCTTGGCCCTCAGTGGGTCTGAGAGAGAGAGAGAGAGGTAGCGGGTGTGACTTTTTTGCTCTCTGCACGATGCTCTCAACTTCCTGTAATTCAACTTTTTGTTTTTTTAACACTTCGCTAAAAAAAAGTAGCAGTCATCATATAATAAGTCAGATGTCATTATATCGCTGATATTTCCCAGCGCCTGAACCCGCCCGCCAGCGTGCGTCAAGGCCGACCAACAACGCGGAAGGGCGGCCTCCCAAACTTTCCAAACGCAGGGAGCAAAACTGCAGTTCAAAACCATTTGCTTCGCGTACATTTATCTTCATAAAAGATTAACTTTGAGGTTGATGCCAGCCTCACCTGAGTGAAGAGAGGTCGCCTTAAGCGGCTGCTACACAAATACGATGCAGAAAAATGTCTATATAACGTAAGCTGTGTATTGGGACCGGGAATATCGCGAGGAATGACTCGGGACCCATTCCAGCTTGTTCGCATCTGTGTTGGTCACGTGGCTCCACCAAGTGAGGGGGTTCCGCGAAATATCTATGCCCAAGTTGACCAGCGAGCGCTGTCGGATCTTGGATAAATAATCTCACGACTACCACGTTGTACAGCCGTGTGGTCTAGTGGTTAAGGTACCAGGTACGCCAAGGTGCATAGTGCTCCTGGCTGTCTTGGTTTGAATCCTTCTGGGGTGTGGAGTTTTCAATTTTATATATATATATATATATATATATATATATATATATATATATATATATATATATATATATATATATATATATTATATATATATATATATATATGCCTTCTAGTAGTAATGTAAACATTACGTGAGCTCACTTCCCTGAACTTCAGTTAACATCACCTGTTACGAAGAACAAACGAAATAGTTGTGGAGTGAGCCCACACCTGCCTGGGTTGTGATCCTGGCGCCCTGCACGTGCTTAAACTCTTAAGTCCTCCCGCCAGCTTTCTGAGTGTATAAGAAATGTATAAAGGACTCAAAATGTCCCGATACCCTACTCTCAGACACGAATGCAGTGAGGGTGGTGGTTGGTGGGTGGTGGTGGGTGGGCAGCAGCTGGAGGGGGCGGTGGGTGGGTGGGTGAGAGAGCCAGGCGAGGGAGGTGATCAAGTACACGAATCTCACCTTGGGTCAAATGTAGGCGTTGGCAACGCTCTACAGCCAGGACCCCCACACGGCGTCTGCTCGCAGTCCGCCCTTACGCCGCCCACAGTCACCCCCCCCCCCCCATACGCCACCCACAGTCCGCCTACACCGTCTATAGTCCTCGCATACTCCGCCCATAATCCTCCCATACGCTGCCCACAGTCCGCCCATATACAGCCCACAGACCGCCCATACGCCGCCCTCAGGTTACCTACAGATTCTTCCTTTAGCAAGATTACCAGCGGTACTACAAGAGGCCTTCCTCAGCGTACCAACGGTACTACAAGAAGTTCCAGATGTTCCTTCCGGCGTCGTCCCGGTCAGCGCCGCCCCCACCCATACTGCAGCAACATGTAGCGGGGAGCAGGCGGTGGGTGGGAGGACACAGCAGGCGGTGGGTGGGAGGACACAGCAGCCAGCCCGCGGTCCCCGTGACCTGAGGCCACCCACAAGCTGTCCTGCTGCAGGAGGCATAAGAGCTGTGGAGGCTGTGGTAGGGTTCCTGGAGGCAGGCTGTGGCACACATGACGGTCCTCCACCGCCAATAGTACTTGTGATGCTCTCCAACTCTGCAACTTGCAGAATTCGACGAAAAATCTTCTCCCAGAAGATGTAACTGGTTACTCCTTGCGTAATCCCACTGCCATCGGCGCCTCCTTCCTGCCAGACACGTTGCGTGCGCAAGCAAAGATTCACTATGATCCTGGAGGGACGGAATTATCATGAGAAAGTACCAAGCCATTACGACTATATAGCACTTGGAAGGGGTCAGAATAAGGATTTTGGGATGGGACAGGGGAAAGGAATGGTGCCCAACCACTTGGACGGTCAGGGATTGAACGCCGACCTGCACGAAGGGCTACCGTCGGTCTACCGATCCTGGAGCTGACCTTGCCTCGATCTCCCCCTACGTTGTCGGGCAACAAAGCGACCTTCGGGTCAGTGAGGTGCGACACGGGACACCTTCCATCACATGACTCCTTGATTGGCAGAACCGTGTCACTAGCGGCCAGTCACCTGTCCATCCTTCATGCAGAGCATCTGAAGCCCTGCTTGTATTACTGGCCACCAAAATCTTGCTTCAGATGACGAATGAGGCAAGATTTTGATTTTTCAACATGGTGGGGGCGGCGGGCTGCCGCCATGTTGGACAGGTGTAGTTTATGGCGCACCTTCCTGGTGCGCCATTCGTCGTGTCTTCTCATTCACTGAGTCGCAGCCTCCCAACTCGTTAATTAATTTACAAAATTTATGTGAAGAAGTCTTACCGATTGTGTGCTGCTGCCCAAAATTTATAACACTGATCTACAATACAAGAAGCGACTGGCCAATCAAATCTAATGTGTAAGACACGAACACAAGATCTTTCCTGACAGTTGACGAGGTCGCTGGGAAGTCGAACTCGAGAATATCTGGTAATTGTCATACAGCCTCACTCCTGTGCTAGTTAAGTCCACTACGGGCTCACCATAGCCCGTGCTACTTACAACCTTTTGTTCCGAGAAGCTGAATCTAAAACAACAACATGGTAATTGTGGGAGAACTCTGAGAACTATGACAGCGAGAGTCTGGCCTCGCCAGGTGACAGACTCCCCTTCCCGGAGCTGTCTTCACACACGTTACCTGGTTGATACCTGGTTGATGGGGTTCTGGGAGTTCTTCTACTCCCCAAGCCCGGCCCGAGGCCAGGCTTGACTTGTGAGAGTTTGGTCCACCAGGCTGTTGCTTGGAGCGGCCCGCAGGCCCACATACCCACCACAGCCCGGCTGATCCGGCACTCCTTGGAGGAAACAATCTAGTTTCCTCTTGAAGATGTCCACGGTTGTTCCTGTAATATTTCTCATATATATTATCTTTTAAACGTTATTATCTATTTCATCCCGAGGAAGAACTTTATTTTCAATTAGATCCATTTAGGATAGTACTAATTATAATTTATATTTATTATTTATACAATAACTAGCATTTTATGCTATATACAATAATTATTTAATAAATGACGTGAATTTATCCTGCGTCGCAGGGACATTGTCTACAAGAATAAACGAACAATTACCTATAACGCTTCGACTTAAGGTTATGATTTAATTAATTATTAATATTTAGTGAAAATAACACATCAACGGCAGACACATCTTATTGGTGTATGTACAAATAAGTTTATGTAGATAATATTAATTATAAGTAGATGGGGAAGGTTGCCCCACTCGTCAATACATATGGCAGTAATATAACTGGCGGGTCTCCAGAAAGTAATTTTTAAGGTCTAATGATTTTTGGAAAGGTGGAGACGGGATAGGAACAGTTTACACCTTTGGACGAATTTTCTTTAACTGAAAAACACCCACAGCAGCAGCACCAAGACCACTGTACATGCTTGTAGCAGGCAAGAATATAATAATTTGCATAGTGGTCTGTCAATTGGCTTATGGTGTATCCCTATATACTTCAAGGTCATTAATGTATAATATGAACACTAGGCCCCAGCACAGAAGGCAAACCCTTGCAACTCTTCCCTACTAACATTCTGCATTATGGATATTCTCAAGTTTCTAATTTTAATTCAGTATCTGGCCTCAGATGTCATGTGTTTAAACCTTCCTGATAGATGATTATAATACCTTGAAACTGACGATACAAAATTCAATGGTGATGCAAGAATATGATTACGCCATCGACCCGGTTAAAACATAAAGTCCTAACACAAAATATAAAGAGTTTCAGGCCCTTAAATAGATCATTATAACCTTAGTCTATGCTTAGCCTGGTTCGTCCACACAGCCCACATTACGTAGGCTGTGGTATGGTGCACTCGACTCAAGGTCCAATATTTACGACACAAAATGAAGGGCAAACCATCACGTCAAGTGGGAGCTCGCTGCCGCCAGGACTCAAAGGACCAGCAAAATAGCCAATATAAATTCGCCTTCTTTTCTTTGTATATTGCCTTGTCATGTCCTTAAGATTGTGCTTGCTGGCCACTCAGAGACTTGCCAGTCAGGCCACGCATCACCCGTGTGGGCTGGTGCATCCCACTCCCCGCGGTCTGACATGTTGGCAGACCGTTTTTGCCACAAGTCCGTGTGTACAAGTGCGTAGCTGAGCTTGACCAACCCCAGGACCACGACCACCACCTCCTGTACCCTCTATATCAACAACTCTAATGGATAACAACAGGAGTCAGCGTCAGAGTAATTCCCCGAGATCTTCCTCTCAGCAGGGCGGCGAGGCTCCAGGAACACGCGTGTCATTATTCCCGGTATAATTGTCAAATAGCTGCACAAACTTTGTAAACAATCAACATATACATCACTGGAAAAGCGTTTTATGATGTGTTTTCGATGAAAACGAATTAAGGTTATATGATGTTCTATGCCGTGAAAAATGCATTGTGAAGATCGGGAAAAAGAGCTTGCTAGTATAGTAGTGGCCAAGATGACACATGGCCTACCGCGAGAACATCGCGACGTGTATGATCCGGGTGGTGCGGGGCGTGCCTGAGCCCGTGGGGCGTGCCTGAGCCCGTGGGGCGTGCCTGAGCCCGTGGGGCGTGCCTGAGCCCGTGGGGCGTGCCTGAGCCCGTGGGGCGTGCCTGAGCCCGTGGGGCGTGCCTGAGCCCGTGGGGCGTGCCTGAGCCTGTGGGGCGTGCCTGAGCCTGTGGGGCGTGCCAGAGCCTGTGGGGCGGGGTCATGATGACCCCGTCATGAAACCATGACGGGGTCATGGTTTCCTCAGCCACGCCCACCTTTGTCTATCATCCTCACACTACCCCGAACTACTCCTCGACGCCACGCCCACTCTCCTCCATCACTGGCAACCTTCCTCACCACACCTACCCTTCTCCTATGTTGTGACCTCAGCACTGCTGGTGGTGGTGGTAGACTCACCACTCTCCACACCTCGCGCAAGTCGGTCAGGCAGTGAGGAAGGTGGAGGTGTAGGGAAGAGTCTGAGGTGGAACTACAAGTTTGCTGGCTGAATGTATAACGTAACTCTATGTACAATATATATACAAGTTACATGAACATAGACACTGGTACACTAGACTATAGCTATATGCGTATAAGTTAAAGTGGTCGTAAACTTGAATCACTGTGAACTTTATCACAACTTTAAAGTCACTCTGGACTAACAATTTTGAAGTCTCACTAGACTCAATAAAGTTAAAGTCTCTAGGGCTGGGCAACTTAAAGTCACTTAACAAACTTAGTCATTAGGACTATGGATTCCCTAAACAAATGAAGGTCCCCAATGTCTTGGCAGCAGCCTAAGCCTTGTGAACGGACAAGTGTTAAGTCACTGGGCACCAGACATTAATGTTCACACACTGACATATACACTGATAATATTCCTCAGTTAATCCCAAACTCTGACCTTACGGCTTTATTACACGATATATTAATATTGGTAACTGTGGCTCATCAGAAGTGACAGACCTCCCTCCCTATACCTTAGAGCAGTGAAGGAGACCACAGACCTCCCTCCCTATACCTTAGAGCAGTGAAGGAGACCACAGACCTCCCTCTCTATACCTTAGAGCAGTGAAGGAGATCACAGACCACCCTCTCTATACCTTAGAGCAGTGAAGGAGACCACAGACCTCCCTCTCTATACCTTAGAGCAGTGAAGGAGACCACAGACCTCCCTCTCTACACCTCAGAGCAGTGAAGGAGACCACAGACCTCCCTCCCTATACCTCAGAGCAGTGAAGGAGACCACAGACCTCCCTCCCTATACCTTAGAGCAGTGAAGGAGACCACAGACCTCCCTCTCTATACCTCAGAGCAGTGAAGGAGACCACAGACCTCCCTCTCTACACCTCAGAGCAGTGAAGGAGACCACAGACCTCCCTCTCTACACCTCAGAGCAGTGAAGGAGACCACAGACCTCCCTCTCTATACCTTAGAGCAGTGAAGGAGACCACAGACCTCCCTCTCTACACCTCAGAGCAGTGAAGGAGACCACAGACCTCCCTCTCTACACCTCAGAGCAGTGAAGGAGACCACAATGGTGGTCTCGGCGCTGGTGGCGGCGACCACCAGCGCGCGTCCTCTCCTTCACAAGTTGTCACATTGAAATTCAAATTCAAATTCAAATGTTTATTCAGGTAAAAGTACATACATAGATAATGAGTTACAAACATAATGTTGGATTTATAGATAGAGCGAGTACAGTACATACAATACGTAAAGCCACTAATATGCACAGCGTTTCGGGCAAGGTGTGGGGGAAAAACACTTAAACCAAATCTTAATACTAATTAAGATTAAATTATAAATTGTGTTGAAAAAGGAAAAAAAAGAGGGGGTGGGACATGGCAGAATTCAGCAGTTATACAAGTTGATCAACAAACAGTATTGTTTGAAAATAGTAAGACATGGGTTGACATTTAGGGGTAAGGTAGGTTACATGGAGTTAATTAGGTGGTACTTGGTTTTTCTCTTAAACTGGTTGAGAGAGGTACAGTCTTTAACATGATTGGGAAGGTCATTCCACATTTTGGGTCCCTTGATTTGTAGAGCATTTCTAGCTTGGTTAAGGTGCACTCTTGGAATATCAAATAGGTATTTGTTTCTGGTGTGGTACCATGAGTTCTTTTACAACCTTCTAGGAAGCGTTTAAGGTCAGGATTGGCATTATAGTTCAGAGTTTCAAATATATTGAGCACACTTGAGAGGATGTGCAGTGACTTAGTATCTAACATATTTAAAGATTTAAGGGTACCGAGTGCTGTCTGGGGCCAGAGTTAGATTTTGTTCTAATAACAGATTTGTGTTGAGTAATTACAGGACGTAGATGATTTTGGGTAGTAGAACCCCAAGCACAAATACCTTAGTTGAGATAAGGATAGATGAGAGAGTAATAGAGCGTCACTAGGGCAGGGCGAGGTACATAATATCTGATCTTAGAAAGAATGCCAACAGTTTTAGATTTTTTTTCTATATTTAGAATGTCCTTCTGGAAATTCAACTAGTTATCTATGAGGACACCAAGGAGTTTGCCATCTACTTTGTTACTAATTTGGGTATTGTTTAATCTTACATTAATTTGATCTGAGGATTTATTACCAAACAAAATATAAAAGGTTTTGTCAATGTTAAGGGCGAGGTTGTTAGCAGTTAGCCAAAGACGGACTTTATTTAGCTCAGTATTTACTGTGACATTTAGAGCAAGGGGATCAGGACTGGAGAAAATGAAGGTTGTGTCATCAGCAAATAGAATTGGTTTGAGGTGTTGAGAGGCATTTAGAAGGTCATTAATGTAGATGAGAAAGAGGAGAGAGCCAAGTATGCTGCTCTGAGGAACACCAATGTTGATGGGTAGGGTGGGAGAAATGGAATTATTCACAGAAACATACTGGAGCCTGTCAGTAAGGTAAGACTAGAGGTATTGGAGGGAGTGACCTCTGACTCCATAATGATGTAATTTAAGAAGAAGGTTTTGGTGGTTGACAGTGTCAAAAGCCTTACGCAGGTCCACAAATAACCCAACAGGAAACTCATTTTTATCAAGAGCTGCATGTATCAAGTTAATCATGCTAAATTAGCTAATCAGTGCATCGTTAGTGCTTTTTTTGGAAGTGAAGCATTGTTTCACATTTACCAAAACATAAACAAAACATTAAAATATTATTTTGTTGTCTGTATTTATTTGGGGACAAATATTAAATGCATTTATTTCATAGTGATAGTAAGCATATACGTTGTCGCTTGTTGAATGACATGCTTAACATTGACTTTAATGAATAATGTAATGACGGAATGTTCCACTTATGGCTCAAGTTAGGGCGCGGTGTACACGTCACTTCCACCGTCCTAGAACCACGAATATCCAACTACCACCACGCCCCTTCTCCTTCACTCTCCTCAAACACGCTCACCACCACCCAAATCATAACAGTCCTTTAGGGACCTTAAATACACTCACACCTGCATGATGAAGCCTCGCCACAAAACTTATACGAAACTTCTATGACTTCAAAATATTGCGGGGTTGATCAGCGTGTTTGGCTCCCAACTTGAATGTCAGGTGTGGGAGGTAACATCATAATCGCAGGCGGCCCACTTCCGTCTCCTGACGTGCCGAGTTCAAGTCTAAACCGGGCGCTGAGGGGCTCAGCGCGCCACTCTTAGTGGTGTCAAGGGCGAGTGAGAGAGCGAGTGTTCCAGTTACACTAGTGGTCCCAGCTCCCAGCTGCTGAGGGTCGGGTGTAGTCGCCCCTACACCTTTACCTCTCTGGCGGAGAAGCGTGTCTGACCAGTTATCATCCTTGACTTCAGCCTGATTCAGGCACTCACCAGAGACATTATCCACCACTAAGGCTCTAGATATGTAGATGAGTTCACTATCTATGAGGTGGTGTGAAGGGTGACGTGCCTCTCTGCTCTTGGAGGTGGTGTGAGGGTGACGTATACCCGTCTGGTAGGAGGTGTGACAGTACAGTACCCGTCTTGGAGTTTGTGTGAAAGAGTGACGTACCCGTCTTGGAGGTGGTGTGAGACTGTAATAATGGAACAACCGCTGTTAGTATTGTGATGAAGATATTGCCAGTATATTAATAAGCACCAGTTGTTTATCATACTATATTCATCACGTAATATAATTCACCAATAAGAGGCTGCCGAGAGTGGCATAGACCCACAGATGAGACTATGAAAACACAACTCTATATTCGTAGCTGCAGTCACACTATATGTACCGATATGTCTCACATATTGACATTCCCTCTACACGATATGGAGGTTACCAGTGTGTATGACCAGGGCGTTAATCATCTAACACCTACATGCCAGAGTGGCACCCTGCTCTGGCCTGTCCCAGCTGGGCAACAAATTGGTGCTTCCGGAATCCTTCATTACAATTAACGAGTGTTGGTTGCTCAGTGGGTAGAGGGGCTGGCTATACTGTCTATTTGGTCGGTGGTTCAATGTTCAGTGTCCAGGTGAGTGAAATTCACGCTATAGTAGTAGGCATTCATCAGTTTCAGGAGACTATGGAGTTGCGCTCTCAATAATTCAATAATTATTAATTATCACCAATTCACGCTATAGGGGTGGTAGAAATAGCCTAAGTTACTCTATCCCTTTGAGATGGATTTTTTTTATTGTCTCAATAAACATACTTGAGCTTGAACTTGATCCACGATATGATGGTCCTCCAAATTGTAAACCAACTGGGTATAGCCGAGCAATACACTTTGAAAAGTGTATAGCCTCAAATAATACTTTTTTGTTATTTAAGAGCCTTACTCGTGTCGACAAATTTAGAGAATGTACAACGTCGGAATATAAATTTCACTGTAGAGTGCGAAAGAGATAATTCTTTATCCTTTCCTGATGCTAAACTGGTTAACAAGAATGGTTTTAACACCAAGGTACACAACACCAACGTTCACAGCTCTGGGTCTTAATTTCAATTCATTTATTCTCAAGATTTATAAGAAAAATACAATTAAGACCCTGGTAAATAGAGCGTTCATATTATGCTCTACGTGGGCTTATTTTGATCGAGAAATAAATTTCCCGGTGAATTTCCTTTCTTCAAATAACGGCTTTACCTGGACATATGAAATATAATTTTATAAGGGATTTCTTAATTAAGAAATGGTGTCCCCCTTGTCAGACTACTACGGTAACAAGGGATCAAACGTACATCAAGTTAGCTTTAATAGAACCATTAGTTACTCTGAGGAGTCAATTGAGGAAGTTTTTACATGCGTTATCCTTAAGTAGACGTTAGGTTTATTTTTATTAACACCAACACTATTGGGGTCTTATTTGAAATATAAAGGTAGTGTACCTACTGCCTTGTGCTCTAGTATAGTATGAACGTGTAAATGTTCACCTGTACCGCGGGCTGTGTGGGAAGTGGTATTCGCAACTTCTGGATTAGAATACTGAAGCACAGGGGAATATCTTTTAGGGCTCGCCTTCTATTAATGAAGCCAGCTTTTACAGAGCTTAGAAATCACTGTCATGAGAATGACCACTGTCATGAGAGTGACCACTGTCATGAGAGTGACCACTGTCATGAGAGTGACCACTGTCATGAGAGTGACCACTGTCATGAGAGTGACCACTGTCATGAGAGTGACCACTGTCATGAGAGTGACCATTGTCATGAGAGTGACCACTGTCATGAGAGTGACCACTGTCATGAGAGTAACCACTGTCATGAGAGTGATCACTATCATGATAGTGGTCATTGTTTACATGAGTCCGACCTTAACATTTTGTACTCTTGCCTGAATGGACACACTGACCTGGGAATCATGGCGTCTTTATACACCAGGGAGCTGCTGGCGTTATTAAACAATAATGCTTCAGCTCTCCACTTGTATACTGTGTCTAATTTCATCAAGTGTTTGTTCCGCGCGCGGTACATAGCCTTACCGACTTGATGCCTTCTTTGGATAATTACTTACTTGTTCCGCGAATGTTTTATTTGCGCGTTATTATATACTTTACTTGTTTAGTTTCTCCTTGAATTGTGTTTTTGGTGCTCTTTTTTGAAGTAGGATGGGCTTTATAATTATCAGTTTAACTGAGGCACTGAATTTAACAGTTGGGTATCCATTATTTTATAATATTTGTGTTTCGTTTTAGCGTCTGAAGAGATAATTCGATAATGATTGGTTTAATTTGGTCTTACATAGAAATTTTAGGCTCTTAATTGTGATTTTTATTTAGTCTTCCTTATCAGTGTTGAATGTTAACAAATCTTACTTAAATAAATTGTTACATAAATTGACTTTGGTATTGTTTTTTTTTTGCTTAAGTTTAGTTTATTATTTAATAATGTCGAGTGTCATTTTCGTCTCTTGAGAATGTAATCACATTTTCAGTATAAGTTCTTTGTTAACTGTTAAATTTAAATGAATTTGTCTGTATTTTAGATCTAACGCTGAACAATAATCAGTATTCGGAACGTTACGATTTTAACTGAAAACTAAATATTTTAATGAAGCAACATGTTCGTGTTGTTAATGGTGATCCTGCTTGTCATAATTATATATACTGTTAGATTTTGGGAGCAGGTTTTGTCACTATTATTTTCTCTCTCTTTTTTTGGATATTTTCCATTCTACGCAAATATTTTCTACCATCTGGAGGGTGAAGAAACTCTAGATCACTTCATCTTTCCATTTTTATTATTCGACGCTTATATATATATATATATATATATATATATATATATATATATATATATATATATATATATATATATATATATATATATATATATATATATCACACACACATTCTTTACGTACACTTGTGCAGTAGCTGTGACAAAAAGAGTCACTCCTGGAGGAGAGGTTTACCAACGTCACCTGAAGGTGCAGTGAGTGCAGGTGATCCTCTTGCGAGATTTGGGATGTGGGCCAACTGCTTGCCCTTTACACCACCATGACTCCGGCTCCCAGGTTTTTGTGTCACGTCCACTTCTCCAGCCTCACCCAGTAGTCCAGTTCAAGGTCTGCGATTGTGAAGACGGCTCTTAGGTGTTTTGTCTGATCGTTTATCGTCAATGGTGTTTGGCGCGGAAATGGTGAGGTGGGGGGGGTGGGGAGCAGTTGGTGCAGCTAAGCATCACTTTGTGATCTTGTCGTGCGTGCTATGATGACCTTGTGATACCTTATAAACAGTCACCAGATGATGATGATGATGATTGTATGATGACACAGAGTACTTGTCCTGTGTGTTTTATACAACGACGCTTCTGTACACTGTCATGTTGAACTACCCTTCTGTACACTGTCATGTTGAACTATCCTTCTGTACACTGTCATGTTGAACTATCCTTCTGTACACTGTCATGTTGAGCTATCCTTCTGTACAGTCATGTTGAGCTATCCTTCTGTACACTGTCATGTTGAGCTATCCTTCTGTACACTGTCATGTTGAACTATCCTTCTGTACACTGTCATGTTGAACTATCCTTCTGTACACTGTCATGTTGAACTACCCTTCTGTACACTGTCATGTTGAACTATCCTTCTGTACACTGTCATGTTGAACTATCCTTCTGTACACTGTCATGTTGAACTACCCTTCTGTACACTGTCATGTTGAACTACCCTTCTGTACACTGTCATGTTGAACTATCCTTCTGTACACTGTCATGTTGAACTACCCTTCTGTACACTGTCATGTTGAACTACCCTTCTGTACACTGTCATGTTGAACTACCCTTCTGTACACTGTCATGTTGAACTATCCTTCTGTACACTGTCATGTTGAACTACCCTTCTGTACACTGTCATGTTGAACTACCCTTCTGTACACTGTTGACTGGCCACAATATCCCACTCATAAACATGTCCAACCCACGCTTGAAACAATCGAGGGACCCCACCTCCACCACATTACGCGGTAATTGGTTCCACAAATCAACAACCCTGTTACCGAACTAGTATTTACCCAAGTCTTTCCTAAATTTAAACTTATCAAATTTATACCCATTGTTTCGTGTCCTGTCTTGTGTTGATACTTTTAATACTCCATTAATATCCCCTTTGTTATGTCCATTCATCCACTTGTAAACCTAAATCATGTCACCCCTAACTCTTCGCCTTTCCAGTGAATGCAATTTAAGCTTTGTTAATCTTTCTTCATATGAAAGATTTCTAATTTGGGGAATTAACTTTGTCATCCTACGCTGGACACGTTCAAGTGAATTTATATCCATTCTATAATACGGCGACCAAAACTGAACTGCATAATCTAAATGGGGCCTAACCAGAGCAAGATATAGCTTGAGAACCACACCAGGTGTCTTGTTACTAACGCTTCGATTAATAAATCCCAGTGTCCTATTTGCCTTATTACGAACATTCATGCATTGATCCTTTTGTTTTAAATTCTTACTAATCATAACTCCCAGATCCCTTTCGCAATCCGACTTCGCAATCTCAACACCATCTAGCTCGTATCTTGTAACTCTATCATCATTACCTAGCCTTAGAACCTTATATTTATCAGCATTAAACTGCATCTGCCAACCTTTTGACCATTTCAAAACCCTATTTAGATCAACTTGTAGTGATAGTGAGTCTTCTTCTGTGTAAATTTCCCTACCGATTTTTGTATCATCTGCAAATTTGCAAATGTTGCAACTCAAACCTGAATCTAAATCATTTATATATATTATAAACAACAGAGGTCCCAGGACAGAGCCTTGAGGCACTCCACTTACAACATATTCCCACTCTGGCTTAACCCCATTTATACTAACTCTCTATTTCCTTTGGTATAGCCATGCCCTAATCCAACTTAATATAGCACCCCCAATACCATGAGCCTCTATCTTTTTAATCAGTCTTTCATGTGACACTGTATCAAAAGTTTTGCTAAAGTTAAGGTAGACAACATCGCAAACCTTACCACTATCAACTGCCTCAACTTTACTGGAATAAAAAGATAGCAAATTTGTTAAACATGAACGGCCATTTGTAAAACCATGTTGCGACTCATTTATTAATTTATGTTTTTCAAGATGGAGACGAATTGTATTTGTAATTATTGATTACAGTCTCCGTGGTGTAGTGGTAAGACACTCGCCTGGCGTTCCGCGAGCGCTATGTCATGGGTTCGTATCCTGGCCGGGGAGGATTTACTGGGCGCAATTCCTTAACTGTAGCCTCTGTTTAACGCAACAGTAAAATGTGTACTTGGATGAAAAAACGATTCTTCGCGGCAGGGGATCGTATTCCAGGGACCTGCCCGAAACGCTACGCGTACTAGTGGCTGTACATGAATGTAACAACTCTTGTATATATCTCAAAAAAAAAAAAAAAAAAAAAAAAAAAGTAACTTTCCCACAATAGACGTTAGGCTAATTGGCCGATAGTTTGACACATGTGATCTATCTCCTGTCTTAAAAATTGGTACCACATTAGCTACCTTCCATGACTCTGGCACTCTGCCTGACTTTATTGATTTATTAAATATGGTAGACAGTGGCTCGGAAAGCTCCTCTTTGCATTCTTTAAGCACCCTAACAAACACTTCATCCGGCCCTGGGGATTTGTTTGGTTTGAGTTCAACTATTTGTTTAATAATATCATCCCTGGTAACTGTTAGACTAGTCAACCTGTCCTCGTCCCCACCCACATAGACTTGTTTGGCTGAAGGCATAGAGTTAAGTTCTTCTTTAGTAAATACAGAGACAAAATATTTATTAAAAATACTACTCATCTCTTCGTCATTATCCGTTATTCGACCTGTCTCGGTTTTTAATGGACTTATCCTTTTCCTAACCTATGTTCGATATAACTCAAAAACCCTTTAGGATTTGCCTTTGCTTGGCCTGCTATGCGAACTTCACAGTTTCTTTTTGCTCTCCTTATCTCTTTTTTAACATTTCTAACCAGTTCTGCGAATTCTTGTTCTAAACTGACTTTCTCATTCTTAATCCTTTTGCACCACGCTCTCTTTCTACCTATATGGTTTCTCAGATCCTTTGTTATCCATTTCGGGTCATTTGTATTTGATCTATTCAATTTGTAAGGTATACTACTTTCCTGGGCTTTGCTTAGAATATTTGTAAATAAGTTATATTTTGAATCCAAATCGAAATCCTCCTTTACTTCACACATCGCTGTGTTCACGTCTTGCTCCAAGACCGCCCCTCCCCCCCTATGCCCAAGACTGACATGTCCACCACTGGGGACATGTCACCCAGGTGATGTGTGTTAGTTGCTGCTCTGTCAACCGCTCGGTAAAATCCTCAGATCAGACCCACTTCTTGTTTTAGCCAATATGTCATCTCCTGTCCCACATCTGTGACGGACTATTCATGGCCGTGCCACCTCTTGGTTGGCTTAATCTTCATCAATCAATCAATCCATCTGTGACGTTCCCTCTGGTCCTCCTCCACAGCTCTCCATAGTTTCTTAGCTCTCCTGGCCACATCCGGCTATTGTTTCCGGTCACGGCGGATCATAGAAGTTATCATTAACTTCTCATAATTGGCAGAAGCTCTTACAGAGTATCGCCCGACGTCAACAAATGTTTAAATCTAAATTAAATCTAAATTTAAATCAATTTCATCTCAAAACTATAAAAAAAACTTATCTTCCGCTTGTTATGAAACGCAAGGCCACTTCCATTTCTCTTCCACCTGAAATGAAACAGATCTTAGCCAAGACTCCTTCCATTTCTCTTCCGCCTGTAACGAAACAGATCTTAGGCAAGGCTCCTTCCACTTCCCTTCCGTCCCTCTTTTTACCTCTGCTTCTGGCCATAACACAGGAGGCTGGGGGCGGCGAGGTAGTCTCAGGGTCACCAGCCTCCCTCGCTGTTACCGGCAGCGTGAACTTTAGCGTAGTGTCCCCCAGGCAGCGTAGTGTCCCCCTGGCAGCGTAGTGTCCCCCTGGCAGCGTAGTGTCCCCCTGGCAGCAGCGTGTCCGCCTCACTCCCTCGCCCTCTCCTTACATGCACAACAACTAATAGTATTCAGGTTTTCTCTCATCCGTTAATACATTTACTGGGGGGGGGAATTTTCCTCTATTGCCTCACAATAAAGACTTGGTAGAGTTTGTTGCAAGAATTACGACACACGGTGAAATACACCACATCACTCGGCAACACTTGTGATAACATTAATGGTGTTAAAAGTGCAGTGAATATGTGGGGGTTTTGTGTCTGGGGGGAGGCTGCCACTGTTGTCTGTTGTCTGGGGGGAGGCTGCCACTGTTGTCTGTTGTCTGGGGGAGGCTGCCACTGTTGTGTGGGGGAGGCTGCCACTGTTGTCTGTTGTCTGGGGGGAGGCTGCCACTGTTGTCTGTTGTCTGGGGGGAGGCTGCCACTGTTGTGTGGGGGAGGCTGCCACTGTTGTCTGTTGTCTGGGGGGAGGCTGCCACTGTTGTCTGTTGTCTGGGGGAGGCTGCCACTGTTGTGTGGGGGAGGCTGCCACTGTTGTCTGTTGTCTGGGGGGAGGCTGCCACTGTTGTCTGGGGGAGGCTGTCACTGTTGTGTGGGGGAGGCTGCCACTGTTGTCTGTTGTCTGGGGGGAGGCTGCCACTGTTGTCTGGGGGAGGCTGCCACTGTTGTGTGGGGGAGGCTGCCACTGTTGTGTGGGGGAGGCTGCCACTGTTGTGTGGGGGAGGCTGCCACTGTTGTGTGGGGGAGGCTGTCACTGTTGTGTGGGGGAGGCTGCCACTGTTGTGTGGGGGAGGCTGCCACTGTTGTGTGGGGGAGGCTGCCACTGTTGTGTGGGGGAGGCTGCCACTGTTGTGTGGGGGAGGCTGCCACTGTTGTGTGGGGGAGGCTGCCACTGTTGTGTGGGGGAGGCTGCCACTGTTGTGTGGGGGAGGCTGCCACTGTTGTGTGGGGGAGGCTGCCACCGCTTGATGGGGTAGAACAAAGCAAGAATCACCTTGAACCTGTAACCTTTACTCCGTCAGGACGACCGACGGTCCGCTCCCACACCTGTGTGACCAGGATTCGTAAAGTGTTATGAGGTTCTGTTGAAGTTTTGTGAGTGTGTTGGGTCCAGAGGCTCCCACGGTGCGTCACCAGGCACCCGAGCACCAAGATCAGTGTGTGTGTTGGGTCC
Source organism: Procambarus clarkii (assembly GCF_040958095.1). Classification (NCBI taxonomy): domain Eukaryota; kingdom Metazoa; phylum Arthropoda; class Malacostraca; order Decapoda; family Cambaridae; genus Procambarus; species Procambarus clarkii. Next base: position 23,294,560 of record NC_091172.1, read on the forward strand.
AGAGGCTCCCACGGTGCGTCACCAGGCACCCGAGCACCAAGATCAGTGTGTGTGTTGGGTCCAGAGGCTCCCACGGTGCGTCACCAGGCACCCGAGCACCAAGATCAGTGTGTGTGTTGGGTCCAGAGGCTCCCACGGTGCGTCACCAGGCACCCGAGCACCAAGATCAGTGTGTGTGTTGGGTCCAGAGGCTCCCACGGTGCGTCACCAGGCACCCGAGCACCATGATCAGTGTGTGTGTTGGGTCCAGAGGCTCCCACGGTGCGTCACCAGGCACCCGAGCACCAAGATCAGTGTGTGTGTTGGGTCCAGAGGCTCCCACGGTGCGTCACCAGGCACCCGAGCACCATGATCAGTGTGTGTGTTGGGTCCAGAGGCTCCCACGGTGCGTCACCAGGCACCCGAGCACCAAGATCAGTGTGTGTGTTGGGTCCAGAGGCTCCCACGGTGCGTCACCAGGCACCCGAGCACCATGATCAGTGTGTGTGTGTTGGTGGTGAGGCTTCACCCTGTGTGTCCAGACCCCACTGGAGGGAACCACAGTGAGGTGTGATGGCAGCGCACTTAATAACATGCCTCACGTTACGATAATGCTAAATGAAACGTATATAATTACTATATATGTTAAAGTCGACGACGACATATGTGGTGGGCTTGTGTAGACAAAGGCTGTAGCTTGAAGTACTGTAGTCTCCAGTGTATGGTGAACATGGAGCAGAGGCCCATGGTAGGCGCGGAAGCCGTCCTACGGGTTTTTACCACTCCACTCTTAATGTGAACGGTTCACTCTGCTCCAGTTATTTTCCTTGAATCGTTTTCATTAATCAGTTCTCTTCATTTTCATAACTTTTTAGTGGCATTTCATGGTACCACGAGGCGATGTTCTTGATGTCTTTTGGTGGCATCATACTCCGCCCAAGTAAAACAGAAACAAGCAACACTTTGTGGGCCAGGCAGAGGTTTAGGGCCCGCGCAGGAATATCTCGTAAAAAAAAAAAAATGGTGGCATTTTATGGTGACATGAGGCGTATGACGATGTTAACGCCATCTGTTGACCGCACCTGACTCCATTTTCTGTTCACCGGTGGAAGGCTGTGGTCTCACTGAAACAGGTGTGGTTTCCTTCGTACTATATGATTTTCTTTCCTCAAAGGTGATGTGACAGGTACTTTGGAGGGCGGAAAGCAGTCCAGCAGGAGTGGCCAGTAAGGATATTCCTGAACGCAAGACTTTTTTCGGTCGGAACAAAAAGGTCCTAGTCGTTGAAGACAGTTGTACCCAGTGAGCTATTCGTGTTGGAACGACGTATTCTGGGGTGGTCCAGTTGTGTTCACAGCGAAGTTAACTTCCGTCTCTCCTCTAGGGTAAGGATAGATTTAGGTTAAGCTTTGAGAGGAAGTCGGGCAGCGTGTTGCTGGAGTTAGTGTTTAGACACTGTGATGATAAAGTCGATGACTGGCCAGTGAATTGTTGAAAGAGTGGACTCGCCGGGGTGAGTGCCTCAGACGTTGGGCACACAGGGACGGAGCCCAGAGTGTTGTGCTAGGAGGACGACGACTCATAGTGATAGAAGATCACAAAGGTTTTTGTGATGTTCTATTCACCTGCGCTCTGGGAGGCTCGAACCGCGGACCCCATGCGTGTGAAGCCGAAACTTTATCAACAAAAACATAATCTCGTTGTTTATGTGGTGTCCTTTGTCAAAGTGACACATAAGGTGTTATCGGTGTTGTATAGATATTGGTGTATACTTCCTGTAAATAATTACCTGTACATAATATTTAACTACATTTGGTGATGGATTTGTCTAGTTGTTTTAGCCCTTCCCGTCTGTGGTTGTCTATTACTGCCTGGTCTTGGTAACATTATCGTGACGTGGGGTGGAATCTGCGAAGAAAGAGGCACTACGGCCACATAGATACGTAATGAACCCGAATTACTGGCTAAATAAGTCCGTAACAAGGCGGTTCTATTTGTCTTTAGGTGGCATTTAAAGGTGCCATGCATGAGGTGGCGCTCTTGATGATATTTCACAATGTCATAATTATTTGTAAAATACTTTTCTGTATTTTGGTTAGCTTCGTTTGTTACATTCTGATTATACAATACCAGAATATGAAATATTTTGCTTGGTATAACTCTGAACCTGAGCACCAGTGGTGATCGTGTCCTCTACACGGTAACTGTCTCGCTAAATAACGAATACTAACCAATGTGGCAGTTCACCAGTGGGGACATGTTGGGGCAAACGACGATAATTCAACGTTAAATCGACGTCGATAACGTTGATTCAATATTCATTGAACGCTACTAGAGCATATTTCACCCAGGGGGCCCACGGTCAGTGTGTAGTCAGTATTGGACACTACCAGTTCCTCCCCTTGGGATGGCTTGTCCAGGTACACTTAACGTCAACAACGCCGCTTACAGTTGTAGCCAATTAAGAGCCCAGATGTAGCTTGTTAAATATATTTTGAAACAATTAAACACCCCGAGTTAGTAGAGAATTATGTTAATAGGTTTGATTATGCAGTTCACTTTTGGTGTCCGTAGTGTATACATACACGCGGCACATAACCTAACCGATCTCAGTTGCCTACTTAGTCTAAAGCCTAAATCCCAACATACAACGAAAATTATCGTATGGGAGGGGCAAGAGTCTGCGTTTGTTTTGGTAATAAATTGAGTACTGGTAGTACTAAGTTTAAGCTAGTCTTCCCGGCTTGGTGCCGTCTTTTGATAATTAGTGTTGATAGCCTAGAAGGCTGGTGGGGACGTTCCACTGAGTTACTCAGTTAAACATAATTAACTCTGCATGGTCACCCAACAAGTTACTTACCAGACGGGTTTATGTTTCAAACAATGAAGAACCAATTCCTATCTGGAAGTGCCTCGCCATGGCCTAGTCGATTATAAGATAGTTCACCCTTACACTCGTTTTCTTTCACATAAAATTAATATATCTTTTGGAGCTGCTGCAGCAGGGACTATTGCATTATGAATACTTGTGATTATTTTTATATTTATTTTATTTATATATACACGAATTCTTGCATCCATGTGCAGCCATTAGCACGCATAGCGTTTTGAACAAGTCCTTAATCCTAATATTCCCAGAAACACGGCCCGCCAAATCGTTTAACAACCAGGTACCCACTTTACTGTTGGGTAAACAGAGGCAATCCTAAACAGTTAAGGATTGGCGCCCAATAAATCCTCCCCGGCCAGGATATGAATCCAGGTACTCGTGAAATGGCAGGGGAGTCTCTTGCCACTTCGCTACGGGACTGCAAATTCACGTTATCGGTGATGGGAATCTTGTACTTGGGCTTATATCAAGAACCTTTCCCCAAGGTCTAACTACTGACGTTCCTCATGATGCAACCAACATCAGTTGACTAACTCCCGGGCACATTTTTACCGTGTAGTAGCTACACCAGAATGCTGTAGCAAGTATTTTCACGTTGATAGACAATATTAACTTCGTTAATTGTAGCCCGTTTTCGGACGGGCTACAAACGACGTCCGCACACTTTTCAAGACGGAGCAGATGACCCGTCAACCAAGTAAAGAGTAGCGTTGGTGCAGAGTTGAGTAGACGAGGATTTAAGGCCGCCTGACCAGAGCATCAACATCTTGCAACGTTGCAAAGGTCAAAGAGGCCAGCTTTACTGCGCCTCCCTGCCTAAATGCTTATTTATTTGTTTGCCTGCCTACCTACCTGTTGTATGCCTGTCTGCCGTCCAACTTATTTGCCGGATTTTCTGTCTGTCTTATTTGTCTGTCTGCTAACCTGTCTTTCAGTCTGCCACCCTAGCTGCCTGCCTTCCTTCCTGCTTGCTTGCTAGACTTCCACACAGGTGAAAATTTAATACCCAAATGAGCAACGGAGACGTTAGAAAGACCTTTTCAGTGTCAGAGTAGTTAATAAATAGAATAAATTAGGCAGTGATGTGGTTGAAGCTGACTCCATATACAGTTTCTAATGTAGATTTGATAGTTCAATAGGCTCAAGAATCTGTTGATTGATAGTTGAGAGGTGAGACCAAAGAGACGAATCTCAACCCCCGCAAGCACAACTAGGTGAGTGTGTATTTATCTGATATATAGCATGCCTACCTGTCTGCCTTTCTACCAGCTTAATGCCTGTTCACTTCCTGTATGTCTACCCGCCTACGTGCTTGCCTGTCTACCTGTTTTTATTTTATTTATTTGTATACAAGATGGTACATTGGGTTTATTAGAGTACAGAGACTTGAAGTTTTTAATTCTTGTAAAGCTACTAGCACGCTTAGCGTTTCGGGCAGAAACGGCCTGTCTTCCTGCTTGCTTGCCTGCTTACCTACTGTCTGTCTGAATTCTAGCATAACTGCCTGTCTGTGCCTGCTTTCCTGCCTATCCGTCTGTCTAGCTACATGCTTGTCTGCTTCCCTGTCCGCCTGTCTTCCTTCCAGTTTATCTTCTTTAGTTATTGCAAAATTTTAAGGTTAAAGAAAACGTTAAAATAAAGACTTTTCAAAGAAAGCATTTTAAACCTAGGACTAATGTAATATTTATTTTATTTATTTATATATATATTTTTTTTTGTTTTTTGTTTTTTTGAGATATATACAAGAGTTGTTACATTCTTGTACAGCCACTAGTACGCGTAGCGTTTCGGGCAGGTCCCTGGAATACGATCCCCTGCCGAGAAGAATCGTTTTTTCATCCACGTACACATTTTACTGTTGAGTTAAACAGAGGCTACAGTTAAGGATTTGCGCCCAGTAAATCCTCCCCGGCCAGGATACGAACCCATGACATAGCGCTCGCGGAACGCCAGGCGAGTGTCTTACCACTACACCACGGAGACTGTCAATATATATATATACAAGAATGTACATTGGGTTTGGGAGAGTATAAATAAATAAATAAATAAATAAATGTTTATTTAGGTAAGGTACATACATAGAGATTTTACAAAGTTTGTTGGATTAATAAACAGAGCTAGTACATACAATGCCTAAAGCCACTATTACGCAAAGCGTTCCGGGCAGGAAAAACATTAATGACTAAAGCTTAATACTAATGGGTAAAAAGAATAAAATGTGTTGAGAACAAATAAAAATAGAGGTAAAAGAGGGGGGAAGCTGGCTGAAAAAGCAGCACAAATACAATTACAAATTATTACAGAAAATTACATTCAAACAGCGTTGTTTTGAAAAAAAACATACATGGGTTGACAACAGATGGGTAAGGAAGGTTACAGGGAATTTATTAGGTAGTGCTTCGTTTTTATCTTAAACTGGTTGAGAGAGGTACAGTCTTTAACATGGTTGGGAAGATCATTCCACATTCTGGGTCCCTTGATTTGAAGAGCATTTCTAGTTTGATTAAGTCGTACTCTAGGAATATCAAAACTGTATTTATTTCTGGTGTGGTGCTCATGGGTTCTGTTACAACCTTCAATGAATCTTTTGAGGTCAGGATTGGCATTACAGTTCAGCGTTTTATATATGTATAATACACATGAGAGAATGTGCAATGACTTAATATCTAACCTATTCAGAGATTTGAGTAGGGGTACCGAGTGATGTCTGGGGCTAGAGTTGGATATTGTCCTAATAGCAGCTTTGTGTTGAGTAAATAGAGGACGTAAATGATTTTGGGTAGTAGAACCCCAAGCACAAATACCATAGTTGAGATATGGATAGATGAGGGAGTAATAGTCACCAGGGCAGGGCGGGGTACATAATATCTGATCTTAGAAAGAATGCCAACAGTTTTTGAAACTTTTTTTTATATATTTAGAATGTGTCCCTGGAAATTCAGCTTGTGGTCGATGAGAACGCCAAGGAATTTGCCATCTAATTTGTTACAAATTTGGGTATTGTTTATTTTGAGATTGATTAGAGGATTTATTGCCAAACAGAATATAAAACGTTTTGTCAATGTTAAGGGTGAGTTTGTTGGCAGTTAGCCAAAGATGGACTTTCTCTAGCTCAGTATTTACTGTGGCATTTAGAGCAAGGGGGTCAGGACTGGAGTAAATGAAGGTTGTGTCGTCAGCAAATAGAATTGGTTTGAGGTGTTGGGAGGCATTTGGAAGGTCATTAATGTAGATGAGAAAGAGGAGAGGGCCAAGTATGCTGCCCTGAGGAACACCAATGTTGATGGGTAGGGTATATAGCTTGATGTGTTTACATTTTTGTAAAGCCACTAGTACGCACAGCTTTTCGGGCAGGTCCTTAATCTAACAGATAATATTAAGAAGGAAAATTCTTGCAAAATTTATAAAATGTTAACAGGGACATTGTAGGAAAAATTTGAGAGATTAGTATATTAAAGCACATTGATAGCGTTGATTGATAGCACTGATAACTTGATTGATAATTTGACAAAGTTTAGTAGGCACAATAAAGCCAATTGATAGCATATACAAGACGTCAGCAGTGAGCACAATGGTAAAGTTGTATGGCTTAGGTACATATATATTGGGGGATTGGGTAGCACTAGATAAAGTGCGAGTTTAGAGCACATCTTCAAACTATGAAGATGAAATTAGGTATATATATATTTTTTTTTTTGAATGACGCAAAAGTTGGACAGCTTTTAAATTCATTAGGGAGTGAGTTCCATAGACTAGGTCCCTTTATTTGCATAGTGTTTACGCAGATTAAGTTTGATTCTGGGGATATAAGATATATTTATTTCTGGTGTGGTGATAATGGGTCCTATTACATCTGTCCAGGGAATGTGAGTATTTTATTAAGAAAAATTTGTAATAACTTCGTGTAATTGTTGGCCGTATTGATAGTATTAGTTGTGGTGAGGTGTTTGGTGTTGTGCGTCTGCCATGATGAAGACAGGAATGTTTGTGTGGTTGAATACTCTGTTCAGGCAGTGTTGTGTTTGCATCTTAAGTGCTAAGAGGAGTTTGTGTTGCCAAGGAATGTCGAGGAGTTCGTGTTTGTTATGTGCTCTTTACTAGTATAGCAACTCCTTTATGGATTTCTTCGGGTGATTGGTATGTAGTGTATTTGTAAGGTTTGGTTTATGTGAGTACATTATGTGTGTGTTGTTTAGGCAGCAGATTAGGTCTTTCAATCGCTATAAATTCAGATATCAGGTGTCTGATGTTGTAGCCTTAAGGCCCTTGCCTTAAATTGTTCGATTTTTATGAATTTGATTGTTAATACTGAGCTGTTGCTTGTGGTTGTCTATTCGTGTGCTTTGTTCACAAGGAACATATTTAACGCATGTTACCGAGTCTGGATGTAGGCCCATCCTGGTGCTACCATCAGGGTTCTGAGTAATAATGGAGGTTGATGATTAAATGTTGGGGTTCTATCTTACCTTCGGATGAAAACTCTGGTTTTGGGCTTCAATGGGAGGGTGGCAAGGTGGGGTTTGTTTTAGGTGTTTTGGTCTGGGTCCTGTGGGTGTAAGGGGTGGGTGTAGTACAGTTGTTAAAGAGGTCGAACTGCCTCTTGGGCATGGATTTTCTGGGCCAGGGGTGGAGAGAAGGGGAGGGGATGGAGATGGAACAGTTATTGTCGTCTGGTGTTGCTTCAGGTGGAAGTTTGCCTTCGGTGTTAAGTTGGTAGGTGCCGTATGGTAGGTGCTGTATGGTAGGTGCCGTATGGTAGGTGCCGTATGGTAGGTGCCGTATGGTAGGTGCCGTATGGTAGGTGCTGTATGGTAGGTGCTGTATGGTAGGTGCTGTATGGTAGGTGTTGTATGGTAGGTGTTGTATGGTAGGTGCCGTATGGTAGGTGCCGTATGGTAGGTGTTGTATGATAGGTGTTGTATGGTAGGTGCTGTATGGTAGGTGCTGTATGGTAGGTGCCGTATGGTAGGTGTTGTATGATAGGTGTTGTATGATAGGTGTTGTATGATAGGTGTTGTATGGTAGGTGCCGTATGATAGGTGTTGTATGGTAGGTGCTGTATGGTAGGTGCTGTATGGTAGGTGCCGTATGGTAGGTGCCGTATGGTAGGTGTTGTATGGTAGGTGTTGTATGGTAGGTGCTGTATGGTAGGTGCTGTATGGTAGGTGCTGTATGGTAGGTGTTGTATGGTAGGTGTTGTATGGTAGGTGTTGTATGGTAGGTGCTGTATGGTAGGTGCTGTATGGTAGGTGTTGTATGGTAGGTGCTGTATGGTAGGTGTTGTATGGTAGGTGCTGTATGGTAGGTGCTGTATGGTAGGTGCCGTATGGTAGGTGCCGTATGGTAGGTGTTGTATGGTAGGTGCCGTATGGTAGGTGCCGTATGGTAGGTGTTGTATGGTAGGTGCTGTATGGTAGGTGCTGTATGGTAGGTGTTGTATGGTAGGTGCTGTATGGTAGGTGTTGTATGGTAGGTGCTGTATGGTAGGTGCCGTATGGTAGGTGTTGTATGGTAGGTGCTGTATGGTAGGTGTTGTATGGTAGGTGCCGTATGGTAGGTGTTGTATGGTAGGTGCCGTATGGTAGGCGCTGTATGGTAGGTGTTGTATCATAGGTACTGTATGGTAGGTGCTGTATGCTAGGTGCCGTATGGTAGGTGCCGTATGGTAGGCGCTGTATGGTAGGCGCTGTATGGTAGGTGCTGTATGGTAGGTGCTGTATGATAGGTGTTGTATGGTAGGTGCTGTATGGTACGTGATGTATGGTAGGTGCTGTATGGTAGGTACTGTATGGTAGGTGCTGTATGGTAGGTGCCGTATGGTAGGTGCTGTATGGTAGGTACTGTATGGTAGGTGCTGTATGGTAGGTGCCGTATGGTAGGTGCCGTATGGTAGGTGTGGGTGTTGGTGTTATTGAGGTGGTCCGTGTACACTTCGGGTGTGGTCATGACAGCAATTTGACAGGTGACGGGTGATGGTGTGGGTACTCCACGCGGATGACGGATGTCACCAGCTTGTTTTCATCTAGAATCCTTGTTATTCAAGCTGCCAGCTTGACTGTATCCCCGTGCATAGGATATGGCAGCGTGCTGTGGCAAATGTGGCAACACACACAAAGGAATTGATAGGCTAGATAAGGACAGGCTATTTAACACAAGGGCCACACACACACACACACTAGGGGGACACAGGTGGAAACTGAGTGTCCAAATGAGCCACAGAGATATTAGAAAGAACTTTTTTAGTATCAGAGTGGTTGACGAATGGAATTCATTAGGAAGTGATGCGGTGGAGATAAGACTCCATACACAGTGTCAGATGTAGATATGATAGAGCCCAGTAGGCTCAGGAACCTGTACACCAGTAGATTGACAGTTGAGAGGCGGGACCAAAGAGCCATAGCTCAACCCCCGCAAGCACAAATAGATGAGTACACACACACACTTATGTCCAGCAGTGTATATCGGTTATTAAGATTCTGAATAAGCGTTTGTCATAAATAACAAAGAGGAGGCGCTATAGAAACACAGCATATTAAATTATATTTAATTAATATAAATAAATACCACAGCTGTTGTACTTGCTTCGTCAAAATTTGAAATTGACTGTTCGCGGCTTTGTTTGAACTCAAGAGTAGTGTATGCACTCACCTGAGTGTCACATGCTAATGAATTGAGTATCAACTCGAAAACACACGTTACTGACGCTGTGTCCCCTAATTATACATTTACGTTAATTGTAACTTCACATAACTAGCAAGAACACAAGCAGAAATCTTAAGCTATCACTAGGCTGTGGCAATCAATTTACAATTCCACCAAATTTGAATACTTTTGTGGGAAATAATTTCCACATAACCTTTAATTTATAAAATACTAAATTAAATCTTTAGGAGTTACTCTCAGGTTAAGTCTGACTAGCATATTAATGCGAAGTTATAACTGCGTAGTTAATGAGGCGCCGCTCACACCACAGTAAACAATTCAGAGACTGAATTGATCTCTAATTATACAGGGTGGTCCAAAAGTAAGTGGACAGCTTGTTTTCAGCTAGAATCAATAATTGTGGAATAATTGTGATGGGAAATAGTTTGAGCACCTGCGTATAATAAAATTTAAGGGCTTTTGTATAATTGTTCAAAATAAAATTTAATTGACAATGTAATAATTGTGTTAGTAAATATAATTGTATGTATACGTAATCGGTGTTTTACAGAGTATATTGGTAGAATAAATTAACCCGTTCTTAAAACAAAAGTGAATCAATTATTGATTCACATTCATCAAAGGGACTTTGTCCTCGGAATAGTTAAATAACACGAAGATACTCTCTCTCCCACTGGAGGTGGCAGGAGGGAGGCGGGACGCCATTGTCCATGGCTCATCGTTGCTCACAGAGTTCACATAGAGATGTTCAAGCTGCCGACTATTTTACGCCGCAAAAATAAATCAGCTTATTGGTTTACGGCCATTGTACACGTGGAGGACCGGAGCGGGTCCTCTCCGACCCGCGCTCACACGTTAAGTCCTCGACTTCTGTTATATTAACTGGCCAGATAATATAATACATCTCTGGAGCAAGGGAGGAGAATATGACCATGACACAACTTTTATTAAACTCTGTAATTAATAAAGGTAAAGCATGAGTAACAGTGTGACTGTGTTGTTAGTGAGCCTCACGGTGAACTACGGGCAGGTGTGGGAGGTCCCGGGGGTCCCGGGGGTCCCAGGGGGTCCCGGGGGGTCCTGGGGGTCCCGGGGGTCCCGGGGGTCCTGGGGGTCCCGGGGGTCCTGGGGGTCCCGGGGGTCCCTGGGGGTCCCGGGGGGTCCCGGGGGTCCCGGGGGGTCCTGGGGGTCCTGGGGGTCCCGGGGGTCCCTGGGGGTCCTGGGGGTCCCGGGGGTCCCGGGAGTCTCCTGGACAGAAGATTCGTTGCAACAACTTCTATTGCTTGCCAACCAGATAATAAGGTGGAGAGTGTAGAGGTAACTGTGGCTGTCACTGTCGGACGACACAAGTTACACTCCGGGGGTTGATGCACTCTACCTGCCGACACCTGCAGGTAACCAAAGTGTGAACGGGACCCCAAGGCTCTCTGCAGCACTGTCACCCCAGACCATGTTGCTCTTCCTCCTAGCTAACACCTCACACGTCACTGGTACATAGTGGCACTAAACTCAGATCGCCACTTAACGTAACTGTCACTGTGAACCGTCTCTGCTGCACTTCAGTTGCCTGTTATTAGGCCACTGCACTGTCTGGGCTTGCTGCCATAAAATTTAATACTAATAATAGACTCAATGCTTCACTGCTCACTACACTCACTGGCTAAGAATGTCACAGGTCGCTCACGTCGCGGTTGCCTCACTGCCCCATCCTTACCTCCCGACCTGACTGGTCGGGGCTGTCTTCGTCGGCGTTGATATTTTGTAGCAGTAGTAGGCTGTGGAGAAGTTCTACAAATCCGCACCGAAATATCCTGTACAGTCACACCCGTGATTTTCAAAAGCCGTTAGCCTATTTCAATTCAAATTCAATTTTAAGCAAGTTTATTGTGGTATAAACACACAAAGGGATGAAGTAGCTCAAGCTATTTTCACTCCGTGTCACAACTTGATTATTGTTGATCTTGACTAAAGTAAAACCTTCAACAGGTTCACTATTATTTTCTTCTCGCATCCTCCCAATGTCCTCGGCTCTCTCTCTATAGGCTTGACCTGGTGTGCGACTACAAATTTCTGCAAAAATTCGGGAGCAAAGTCTTGTGTGTCCTGATACATCGACGGATGGGGGAAGAGTGAGGTAATGTACTCATTACCTAACTAATGAGCCGTCTCACTGTCCTTATCGGTGATCACGTGACATAGGGTCACTTGTTGATTGGCCCATGCTTTCAACGTGTCACCAATCATATGGTCTGGGGTCCAATACTACCCAAAGAATAGGCATGGGGTACACATCCACCCCCAGGATGGGTATGATATCCACTGCCACCCACAGTATGGGTATGTGGGCCACTACCACCCACAGGATGGCTGTGGGGGTTCACTGTTACCCACAGTATGGGTATGTGGGCCACTACCACCCACAGGATGGCTGTGGGGGTTCACTGTTACCCACAGTATGGGTATGTGGGCCACTACCACAGGATAGGTATGGGGGTTCATTACAACCCACAGGAGGTGGTATGTGGTCTATTACCACCCACGGGATGAGTAATGTCCACCACAAACCATAAGATGGATATCCGGTCGACTCCCACCCACAGGATGGGTATGGAGTCCACTAGCCGCCACTCACAGGATGGGTATGGAGTCCACTAGCCGCCACTCACAGGATGGGTATGGAGTCCACTAGCTGCCCCTCACAGGATGGGTATGGAGTTCACTAGCTGCCCCTCACAGGATGGGTATGGAGTCCACTAGGTGCCACTCACAGGATGGGTATGGAGTCCACTAGCCGCCACTCACAGGATGGGTATGGAGTCCACTAGGTGCCACTCACAGGATGGGTATGGAGTCCACTAGCTGCCCCTCACAGGATGGGTATGGAGTCCACTAGCTGCCCCTCACAGGATGGGTATGGAGTCCACTAGGTGCCACTCACAGGATGTGTATGGAGTCCACTAGCTGCCCCTCACAGGATGGGTATGGAGTCCACTAGCTGCCCCTCACAGGATGGGTATGGGTTGTATAGTTAATACTTAAGTAAAAAACACTGATAGGAAGATTTTGTAAATGTTTAGCCTTCATTGACTCTTAAACTAATCTTAATCTGCATGTTTTCGTGAAAAGTGTTAGGTAAAGTCTGCTATGAAGCTGAGGTTAGTAATCAACAGATATTTCAGCTAGCGCATCTATAACCATGTTCTCTGTTGGTGGTGAAACATGCTATATTATTTCATTTTATTGGGGTCGGGAAGCCTGTGTGTGTATATGTAAACCAGCCATGACAGGTCGGATCTAATAGAAACATAAAATACTAAACAACTTTGAGGATATTGATCCAGACCACTTCTCCAAAAGGTCAGATGTAACAGAAACAAGGAGCAATGGTTTCAAGCCCAACAAGCCACAATGTAGGACTGAGAACAGGAGATGCTTTTTCACCCACATGGTTATAAACCCATGGAACTGCCTACCCGCCGACGTCGTAAATGTCAAGATGATATTGCAGTTCAATATTAAAACCTCCTCAGGATGAACCCCACAACAGTCGCTCAACTCCTAGGGTGTCCGTTTGCTTACTTAATAGTGTCTACTGGAGAGTGAGAGCTAGCTCTTTGTGCCCTGCTTGCTAGGTGAACAGTCTCATTAGGCGAAAGGAAACGTGTCCAACCATTTCTGCCTCGCCCGGGAATAAAACCAGAGATCCCCGAGTGAGTCGAGAAGGAAGCCAACTGTATTACGAGACCCCTGGTATATGGTACAGCTGAACCCCAGGCATATGATTAAATATTGTTGTCCTCTATTTGTGAGAACAACAGCTGTGGTCCGTCCCGATTGATAGCATCAACTTTACACTGTACATTGTTGTAATGGGACAGTAGTAGCACTGATACAGTATGTTTTTAGTTACTGACAGTGAAGCTGTAGGTAGCCACATTTATTAAAGCCACAGTATCACAGCAACATCTGTCATTAGTTGAACATCAGCGTTGAATCTGTGGGGCAGGCATGATCTGTTGACGTCTACCTATCACAGGAAACATCTGTCAACGCCACCAGTATAACCCACATTAAATAACACGCACAAGCTGGCCGCGGGCGGGGAGTGAAGGCGGCCACTCACGAAACCCAGAGGAACGGCGGTTATTGGCTGCGGGAGGTCTCATGCGGCTGGGGATTGGTGGAGAGCTCGAGAGTAAGTGGCCAATGAGTGGTGAGTGTGAGCGTGACGGTGACTGCGAAGGGGGACGCAGCGGCGGCGCCCCACACATCGCTCTCTCTCTCTGTGTCTCGGGGCTCGACCGTGATCACTGTGTGACTATCACCACAATGATGAAGGCTGCTCTTGTAGTCTGAAGGCTTGTGGCTAATTGTCGGAACACCTGACTAGCTTAAATTACAGAGCGAGCGTAATTGAATTACCTGCACGCAACAAAGCGAACAAAGATAATTCAGGTTGGATTTTATTTTTCGTTATTATACAATAGAATAGAAACATAATTATCGTTTACTCTAAACTTAAATGCTCTTAAATATCTGATATGGTCTTGTTAAATGTTTGAGGCGTTGTAGATGTGATACGGTATTATATACTGAGCCATACAGCGTGTTTATCATCATCGGTGTAGTCTTGTATATTCGCTCATATAGTCTAGTATACTCGGTCATACAAGGTGTATATTACCACGGGATATAATTAGTATAGTTGGTCATACAGGGGTGTATCACCAAGGGGTGTAGCTTAGTATACTCGGTCATACAGGGGGTGTAGCCTAGTATACTTGGTCATATAAGGCATATATCACCAACGGTATAGCCTTGTATACTCAATCGTTCTAGATATATATATCACCAAGGAAAGTAGCCTATTAACCATGTATATACTCGGATACTCTAACACTTAACCTCAAAGAATACAATAGTACTAGTAGTAATAATAATATTAATATTTGCGAGTTAGACCCTACGGCAGGTATTCCTAATGACCCTGAGAGTCTATAAACCTAAAAACTTAAAAGCCTATTCCCCTCAGACCAAAATGGCGGCATTTTATAAATGGTTCATATAGCCGAGGCTGAAGCAACGCTCTGAGGCAACTTCCTAGTTCTTGCTTAAGTTGAAGTCGACTTTCGACGACGTTGTTCCAGCTGGTCTTCACGCCTGGGTCAATGTGGGAGATATTAGATGACTCGAAGTGCGTGCCTGGACTTGGCTGACTGAGAACTGGTATAGTCTCCCTACGGTCGGCGGCCATGCACACCCCTACACCACCACCACACCCCCTACACCAGCACCACACTCCTTACACCAGCACCACACGCCCTACACCAGCACCACACCCCCTAAACCAGCACCACACCCCCTACACCAGCACCACACCCCCTACACCAGCACCACACCCCCTACACCAGCACCACACGGGCGGGGGCCACACCCCTACACCAGCACCACACCCCCTACACCAGCACCACACGGGCGGGGGCCACACCCCTACACCAGCACCACACCCCTACACCAGCACCACACCCCTACACCAGCACCACATCCCCTACACCACCACCACACCCCCTACACCAGCACCACACGGGCGGGGGCCACACCCCTACACCAGCACCACACCCCCTACACCAGCACCACACCCCCTACACCAGCACCACACCCCTTACACCAGCACCACACCCCCTACACCAGCACCACACCCCCTACACCAGCACCACACCCCCTACACCAGCACCACACCCCCTACACCAGCACCACACCCCCTACACCAGCACCACACCCCTTACACCAGCACCACACCCCTTACACCAGCACCACACCCCCTACACCAGCACCACACCCCCTACACCAGCACCACACCCCCTACACCAGCACCACACGGGCGGGGGGCCACACCCCTACACCAACTGAAAGTAGACCATTGCTTCCTATTACTGTTGCTAAGGAAAGGTAACATCTTGCTATTACCGTTGCTAAGGCAAGATAACATCTTGCTATTACCGTTGCTAAGGCAAGATAACATCTTGCTATTACCGTTGCTAAGGCAAGATAACATCTTGCTATTACCGTTGCTAAGGAAAGATAACATCTTGCTACTATCGTTGCTAAGGCAAGATAACATCTTGCTATTACCGTTGCTAAGGAAAGATAACATCTTGCTATTACCGTTGCTAAGGCAAGATAACATCTTGCTATTACCGTTGCTAAGGCAAGATAACATCTTGCTATTACCGTTGCTAAGGAAAGATAACATCTTGCTATTACCGTTGCTAAGGAAAGATAACATCTTGCTATTACCGTTGCTAAAGAAAGATAACATCTTGCTATTACCGTTGCTAAGGAAAGATAACATCTTGCTATTACCGTTGCTAAGGAAAGATAACATCTTGCTATTACTCTCTCCAAGCGGTGATAGCGAAGCATTAGGATAAACTTAATTATAGCAGATATGGGTAAGTTTCCCCAGAATAGATACTTCTTTGTTTGAGGGTTACTGCCAAGGACGGGTCTAAGGACGTGCCTGAGGTACGTGACAGCACCAAGGACGTGCCTGAGGTACGTGACAGCGCCAAGGACGTGCCTGAGGTACGTGACAGCACCAAGGACGTGCCTGAGGTACGTGACAGCGCCAAGGACGTGCCTGAGGTACGTGACAGCACCAAGGACGTGTCTGAGGTATGTGACAGCGCCAAGGACGTGCCTGAGGTACGTGACAGCGCCAAGGACGTGCCTGAGGTACGTGACAGCACCAAGGACGTGTCTGAGGTACGTGACAGCGCTAAGGACGTGCCTGAGGTACGTGACAGTGCCAAGGACGTGCCTGAGGTACGTGCCAGTGCCAAGGACGTGCCTGAGGTACGTGACAGCACCAAGGACGTGTCTGAGGTACGTGACAGCGCCAAGGACGTGCCTGAGGTACGTGACAGTGCCAAGGACGTGCCTGAGGTACGTGACAGCACCAAGGACGTGTCTGAGGTACGTGACAGCGCCAAGGACGTGCCTGAGGTACGTGACAGTGCCAAGGACGTGCCTGAGGTACGTGACAGCACCAAGGACGTGTCTGAGGTACGTGACAGCGCCAAGGACGTGCCTGAGATACGTGACAGTGCCAAGGACGTGCCTGAGGTACGTGACAGCACCAAGGACGTGTCTGAGGTACGTGACAGCGCCAAGGACGTGCCTGAGGTACGTGACAGCGCCAAGGACGTGCCTGAGGTACGTGACAGCGCCAAGGACGTGCCTGAGGTACGTGACAGTGCCAAGGACGTGCCTGAGGTACGTGACAGCACCAAGGACGTGTCTGAGGTACGTGACAGCACCAAGGACGTGTCTGAGGTACGTGACAGCGCCAAGGACGTGCCTGAGGTACGTGACAGCGCCAAGGACGTGCCTGAGGTACGTGACAGCGCCAAGGACGTGCCTGAGGTACGTGACAGCACCAAGGACGTGCCTGAGGTACGTGACAGCGACACGGGTGCCAGCAGCCAAGGTCACGTCACTTGTGCAACTCTCTCCAGTAGCCTAAGTCCGCTGCCTGCAAATCTAATATTAATTGATACTGTAATAATAACTATTATACAACGATAATAATAGCGATAACAAATAATAATACTAAAATAAAGACGAGTGTAAACCGTTGTAAGTGTAAACCTTACTGACCGTAAACTCGGTCAGTAAGTCCGAGACACGGTGAAAATATAGTGAAATCTGCCACTGAGGACGCCAGTATTACGGGCACGAGTTCTACCGGTTGTGGAGGCCAACACTTGTAGCCAGACCGTCAGCTATAGTAAGCGGCACTAGTCAGGGGTGCTGTGTGGCGGCCAGACGTCCACTAACGACAGATGTGTGCTGACAGCAAGTGCCCAAACACCTGTTACCTGTCATGCCTGGGTAACCTCAAGGTTTGCCTTACCTCGAAGTAGCCAACCTCAGAGTTAAATTAGACTCACATCCGACTATTATCTGTGTTGATCCTGCTAATACAAGCAGTTCTGCAGTGAACAGTGATGAACTGCAGCCCCCTAGAGATCAACGACGTGTTCAGCATTATTAGACGCCTGCACGTGGATCTCGCCACAGACAACAGCTTTCTCGGTCACTATAACACCAAAACTTTAACCGTAAAGAAGCTGAGGTAACAGTTTAAAAAATTGCTAGAGACTATTCAGGAGATGAGTCACTATAACGTGGCTAAAGTATGTTGACCAGACCACACACTAAAAGGTGAAGGGACGACGACGTTTCGGTCCGTCCTGGACCATTCTCAAGTCGAATACCGGCTTGAGAATGGTTCGACTTGAGAATGGTCCAGGACGGACCGAAACGTTGTTAGAGAATATTGTTTGTAATGTCAGCAGTCTTAAAGAGCTTCGAGACAGTGGTCAGCAGCGCTAATGGTCATCAGGATGACCCCAGAAACAGCCACGTCCTCCTGACAACCTGTCCTCTTAAAAAGAACGTCGCTTTTGGCCGTTTGCCCGTATGGCCGAATTTGGACGTAATTTGAAAATGAAAAAAAATTGAAAATAAATTTGGGATTTTTTTTTCAACAACAGTAAGTTAAGGGTCCTCTGATAGGTTAGGTGGGCAGGAAATTCTTATAAAGTTTCAAAACGTTATGAAAAACGTGAATTGAAAGTTCCTCTTCTAAGCTACCCGAGGAGGGCCGGACGACTCAAACAGAAAACGGAACAGTACGTCACTTTTGTGAGTCGATTTCATTTCAAATTACGTCCAAATTTGGCCATAGTGCGCATACGAACCAAAAGTGACGTTATTTTTAAGAGGACGGGTTGTTTCAGACAGGTGAGCCACTTAGAACAGAATGGGTTATTTCCTGAAACTAGAAAGTGTCTATACCCTTTTGTCTGGCAGTTTACCTCGTCTTTCAGTATTAAAAGACGAACAACAACGCAATCGTATCAAATCTTTCGCACTGACTAAAGAAACCTTACGATACAAGATGTGCGTCCAGAGGCTCGGCAGCTGAGGCAGTATTGTAGAACTTATCAACACTAGTAGTTGCTCCTCAAAGAATTCTGAATAGTGAGATAAAAACCTGTATTAAGCAGCACGCTGAGAGAAAGGGCATCCTGGATTGGTACTTAAGGGGACCGTCTTCCCAGCAAATCCATTACCATGAGGACCCCCGCCCCTCCCCCTTTTTCAAACTACTTGGATAGTTATCTTAGATATTTATGATGATCTGAAAGCATATTGGAATTCCAGTAAATAGTCTACACGTAAACTGGCAAATGAACCTTTGTCTTGAGAAGACAAAGATTATAACTTGAGAAGATTATTCCCATGTTATAACGTTATTACATTATAAATCGTTGGTTTAAACATAAAGTGTATACTGAAATCGTTTTCTTTGGAGAATTTGATTTTCTGTAAATGGAATTCTCGGGCACATTGAAATAGTTTCGAATTCCATATTTCACATTATCGTCAATAATACATCGAATTAACGTAACCAAACTTAATGAAACCTAAAAAGTTTTCAATGTAGCACATATTTACAGAAAAGCCGCCAGTACACATATTTACAGAAAAGCCGCCAGTACACATATTTGCAGAAAAGTAGTGTAGATCCGGTAATGGTTTATCATTTGATTCAGTTTCATGAAAAGATAAGAAAATATGCGAAATGAATATGAATCTGAATTCAAACGGATTGAAAATAAAGCAACTGGATTGGATGGAAAATGTGATACTAATATGGAATACAAACAGCACATATATCATAAAAGAAAATAATTCCATGATGAAATTTGCAGAGGATAAAGTAATAGTTGATACTCGAAAAAATTGGTTGGTGAATCCTACTTAGTGTGCTTAGATTCTGTTATAAATAGCACAGGTAAAAGATTTGAGCATTTTAAAAATGTGGCTTTCAGGTTTAGTGTTGCAGATTTAAAACATTTTAACACCGTAGATAATGTGAAAATAACTTAGAATTTTTGCAGAGACGCACTCAGACGTCATCCATAGTAAACTGAAATCGTAGAGTTTCTTTCATTCAAAGACATACAAAGAAATAATGAGCACTAGTAGCGTGGCAAAATCTTGTTGAGAAACAGGCTTAAGTTCAACGTACTTAAATTCATGATCAGTGATATTTTTTAAGTTTTAAGTTTTGCCCCGAGGGGGGAGTTTATTGGGCAGCGCCACTCATCCTGTGAGTGGACATACCGCCATAGCAGCATGTACAACACTTCCCAATTGGAAGAAAACCCGCTGGGTTGTTCATCCTGTCACTTGTACCCAGACACAGCTGGAACTTGCTTAACTGTCTCAAGTGAACAGCTCCTCGAACAAGAAGATTAACATCTCTCAACCCTTAAAATCTTAAGTTATCTTGAGGGGTGCAAAATGGGGGAATCTTTTAAGAACAGTACCAATATTTGACAAATAATGTTTTCCTAACTCAAACAATGTGGGGTTTATTATTCTACACATATTTCTAATGTCTCTCAGGTGTTCACATTCTTTCAGGTAGTGTTCAAGGCGGTGTCCGTCACTCTCACCACAGATTCTGCAACTCCGCTGCTCAACTGTTGTTTCCATTCCGAATCTCCATGGATATTTGTATCCAAGACGGATTCTCGCTATTACTGATTCTCTCCCGCGTCCTCCTCTTCGTCCATAATGATTGGGGTTGCCAGCTGCAACCATGTTGTACCATCGTATAGATTCACTGATTTGTTCTTCTATCCTCCTTTCCTCAGTTACCTTGTCATGGTGATGTTGCCTGACAATACCTCTAATTTGTAACAGAGTCTTGGGAATGAAGTATTCAATATGGTCTCCTTCAGCGCCTTCAGCAGCCAGCACATCCGCTCGTTTATTCCCACATATTCCAACATGGGAGGGGATCCACAGAAACTTGATGATTCTTCCCTGGTTGATTAGTACCCTCACAGATCTCTTAATTTCAGCGACTATCGCAAGATTCTCGGCCCGATTTTTACTTAGGCTTTATAGCGCTGCTTATGAGTCAGTGCAGATCACTGTACCATTAGTGTTTCGTTCAAGGAATCTTAACGCCATAACAATGGCAGTTAGCTCCGCTTGCGTTGAAGAGGTATAGTTCTCAATACATGCTTTCCCTTCATTTCCACGTTGAAAGATATTATTCCTAATTACAGTGAATGCTGCATCAGCCCTGCCATTGACAGGATTAGATGACCCATCAGTGTAAATTTGATCTAGCTCATCTCCAGCTTCTTTATAAATGTCTCCGAGATGATTTAATGGTCAGGGAACATAGCAGCATTACTATGTCTATTGGCTCATAGACAGATTAACGTACATCTTCTCTCCTCACAGATCCTGACTAGGATGCCAGCCTCGGGGTGGTGGTGGGGGGTGGAGGCCCCCAGGTGGGCCTCACGGGAACACAAGCCTCAGGGTCATGACCTGACCAATAGGAGCGCGGCACGGGGCCTAGAATGCAATGGTGTGATGGCTAGGAAAGTGACGTCACAGATACGATACATTTCCATGTCACGATCGTTGTGCACTAATGTGAGGTTTTGAGTTTATCTTATCAGCAACACCGATTATCAGTTTCAGTAGGTATTGGTAACAGTAGGTATCAATAACACTGGGTATCAGTAACACCGGGTATCAGTAACACGGCACCCTCAGACACAAGCTGGCACCCTCAGACACAAGCTGGTACCCACAGACACAAGCTGGTACCCACAGACACAAGCTGGCACCCACAGACACAAGCTGGCACCCTCAGACACAAGCTGGCACCCTCAGACACAAGCTGGCACCCTCAGACACAAGCTGGCACCCTCAGACACAAGCTGGCACCCTCAGACACAAGCTGGCACCCTCAGACACAAGCTGGCACCCTCAGACACAAGCTGGCACCCACAGACACAAGCTGGCACCCACAGACACAAGCTGGCACCCTCAGACACAAGCTGGCACCCTCAGACACAAGCTGGCAACGTCAGACACAAGCTGGCAACGTCAGACACAAGCTGGCACCCTCAGACACAAGCTGGCACCCTCAGACACAAGCTGGCACCCTCAGACACAAGCTGGCACCCTCAGACACAAGCTGGCACCCTCAGACACAAGCAGCTGGCAACGTCAGACACAAGCAGCTGGCAACGTCAGACACAAGCAGCTGGCAACGTCAGACACAAGCAGCTGGCAACGTCAGACACAAGCAGCTGGCAACGTCAGACACAAGCAGCTGGCAACGTCAGACACAAGCAGCTGGCAACGTCAGACACAAGCAGCTGGCAACGTCAGACACAAGCAGCTGGCAACGTCAGACACAAGCAGCTGGCAACGTCAGACACAAGCAGCTGGCAACGTCAGACACAAGCAGCTGGCAACGTCAGACACAAGCAGCTGGCAACGTCAGACACAAGCAGCTGGCAACGTCAGACACAAGCAGCTGGCAACGTCAGACACAAGCAGCTGGCAACGTCAGACACAAGCAGCTGGCAACGTCAGACACAAGCAGCTGGCAACGTCAGACACAAGCAGCTGGCAACGTCAGACACAAGCAGCTGGCAACGTCAGACACAAGCAGCTGGCAACGTCAGACACAAGCAGCTGGCAACGTCAGACACAAGCAGCTGGCAACGTCAGACACAAGCAGCTGGCAACGTCAGACACAAGCAGCTGGCAACGTCAGACACAAGCAGCTGGCAACGTCAGACACAAGCAGCTGGCAACGTCAGACACAAGCAGCTGGCAACGTCAGACACAAGCAGCTGGCAACGTCAGACACAAGCAGCTGGCAACGTCAGACACAAGCAGCTGGCAACGTCAGACACAAGCAGCTGGCAACGTCAGACACAAGCAGCTGGCAACGTCAGACACAAGCAGCTGGCAACGTCAGACACAAGCAGCTGGCAACGTCAGACACAAGCAGCTGGCAACGTCAGACACAAGCAGCTGGCAACGTCAGACACAAGCAGCTGGCAACGTCAGACACAAGCAGCTGGCAACGTCAGACACAAGCAGCTGGCAACGTCAGACACAAGCAGCTGGCAACGTCAGACACAAGCAGCTGGCAACGTCAGACACAAGCAGCTGGCAACGTCAGACACAAGCAGCTGGCAACGTCAGACACAAGCAGCTGGCAACGTCAGACACAAGCAGCTGGCAACGTCAGACACAAGCAGCTGGCAACGTCAGACACAAGCAGCTGGCAACGTCAGACACAAGCAGCTGGCAACGTCAGACACAAGCAGCTGGCAACGTCAGACACAAGCAGCTGGCAACGTCAGACACAAGCAGCTGGCAACGTCAGACACAAGCAGCTGGCAACGTCAGACACAAGCAGCTGGCAACGTCAGACACAAGCAGCTGGCAACGTCAGACACAAGCAGCTGGCAACGTCAGACACAAGCAGCTGGCAACGTCAGACACAAGCAGCTGGCAACGTCAGACACAAGCAGCTGGCAACGTCAGACACAAGCAGCTGGCAACGTCAGACACAAGCAGCTGGCAACGTCAGACACAAGCAGCTGGCAACGTCAGACACAAGCAGCTGGCAACGTCAGACACAAGCAGCTGGCAACGTCAGACACAAGCAGCTGGCAACGTCAGACACAAGCTGGCTACATTATCATTAATAATATATGTAGTTAAATACTGTAGTTTGATTGGCTGCATATATATAAATTTAATATACCCCCCAAATGTGCAAGGAGTCGAATTGTGAGAATATTGCAGAAATGCAGTCTGCTAAACATCATACAAATTGCTATCGCAATATATAAATTAACCTAAATATATATTCTATATAAATTCACAGAAATTACACAAATATAAATCTCACGAGTCGGTTCCCCACATGGCATCATTCTGTACTACATTGTTGTAATTGTACTACTGTAGTACATTGTACTACATTGTTGGCCTTGTAATTGTTTAGGAGAAAAATTAAGAAGATACAAGGCATAATAATCAACAACAGATCGTATAAAGGCAATATAAAAACTACGAACATATTTTATGTTAATGCCAAATCCTTTGCCAACAAGAGTTTTGAGAGGTTTAAGACGCTCAACAAGTTTTTTGCGCAGGTTGCTGATGAGATTTGTATCATTAACCACAATTCCAAGATATTTATAAGACTCACAAGTCTCCACGGGCACTCCATTACTAGTAAAGTTAACATGAAGAGAATGGGGAATAAGAACCCTTGTTTTATTAACAGAGATTATGAGGCCACATTCTATTACTTTCTTGGAGAATGCATCAAGTAACACTTGTAGCCTTGGTTTACTGTGTGTCATAATACAAATATCATCAGCATAACAGATAACAGTTTCCGTAGGTTGTACAGGTATGTCATGGATAAGTTTGTGCATAAGTATATTGAAGAGCATTGGGCTTAGGACACCACCTTGAGGTGTGCCTAGTTCGAATGGATCTGTTCTTGTATTTTTAACTCCTTTAAATAAGACACTAGCACACCTGTTGGATAGGTAGCTCTTTATCCAACTCAGAAGATTACTTTTAATTCCAAATTCAGCAAGTTGCTCTAATATTATTTCGCCATTCTCTACATCGAAAGCTGCTCCTCTTAAGGGCTGAGGTGGGGGGCTATGGTGGGGGCTGGGCTGGGTCGGGGCCTCCTGCTCCCCACGGTAGGCCTACGGAGATCGTCTGGGAGTTAACCTCGCTGCTGATAACATACAAGCATACACCAATCACTATCCACAGTTTCACACTGCTTGCTTATCCCCATTTGTTAAGTCCATTACGGGTTCACCATAGCCCGTGCTACTTGGAACATTTTGTTCCAGGTAGCAAATCTTAAACAGCAACAATCCATTTGTTGCAAAACGTCTTGAAGCGTTGTGCAAGTGTCATCCAAATTCATTTTTATAATCAGCCTAATAATGGAGTTTGAAAATCGTTTTGTACAATATTGCTCTTTTTTTCAATTCTTTTTTTATTTTTGTTTACAGTCATATTTGAGGCAGTAGTAAATATTATTTTATATTTGTAGACATTAGTAAGGTGTTTGAGAGTGATCCAGACATTATTGTGACCAGCGCGGGGTGAGTGTCGCGGCGCCTGCTGGAGGGTTCCCCGTCCGTCAGCGACCAGCAGCCTCCAACAGCCCGGACACTACTGCCCCGCCGCTCTCACCTCTCCCAGTGCCCGCCCCAGTACCATCTGTCAGCGTCACACACAGACCCTTCCAGTACCCGTGTCCACCTGGCATATAGTGCCACCACCATCCCCCCTGTTTGCCCCACCCCGCCAGCACCCCACCCCGCCAGCACCCCACCCCGCCAGGACCCCACCCCGCCAGGACCCCACCCCGCCAGGACCCCACCCCGCCAGGACCCCACCCCGCCAGGACCCCACCCCGCCAGGACCCCACCCCGCCCTGCCACTCATCGTGCGCGCTGGCCACCTGCCGCTCCTGGGGCCCTTGTGAGCGTTTTTCTCAACCTGCACCAGTCTCCTCTCAGCCCTGAGCCCAGCTGCCACCAGCCTCCCAGTACACCACCAGCCTCCCCAGTACACCACCAGCCTCCCCAGTACATCACCAGCCTCCCCAGTACACCACCAGCCTCCCAGTACACCACCAGCCTCCCAGTACACCACCAGCCTCCCCAGTACACCACCAGCCTCCCAGTACACCACCAGCCTCCCCAGTACACCACCAGCCTCCCAGTACACCACCAGCCTCCCCAGTACACCACCAGCCTCCCCAGTACACCACCAGCCTCCCCAGTACACCACCAGCCTCCCCAGTACACCACCAGCCTCCCAGTACACCACCAGCCTCCCCAGTACACCACCAGCCTCCCAGTACACCACCAGCCTCCCTAGTACACCACCAGCCTCCCTAGTACACCACCAGCCTCCCCAGTACACCACCAGCCTCCCCAGTACACCACCAGCCTCCCTAGTACACCACCAGCCTCCCCAGTACACCACCAGCCTCCCCAGTACACCACCAGCCTCCCCAGTACACCACCAGCCTCCCCAGTACACCACCAGCCTCCCCAGTACACCACCAGCCTCCCCAGTACACCACCAGCCTCCCCCAGTACACCACCAGCCTCCCCCAGTACACCACCAGCCTCCCCAGTACACCACCAGCCTCCCCAGTACACCACCAGCCTCCCCAGTACACCACCAGCCTCCCCAGTACACCACTAGCCTCCCAGTACACCACTAGCCTCCCAGTACACCACCAGCCTCCCAGTACACCACCAGCCTCCCAGTACACCACCAGCCTCCCCAGTACACCACCAGCCTCCCCAGTACACCACTAGCCTCCCAGTACACCACTAGCCTCCCAGTACACCACCAGCCTCCCCAGTACACCACCAGCCTCCCCAGTACACCACCAGCCTCCCCAGTACACCACCAGCCTCCCAGTACACCACCAGCCTCCCCAGTACACCACCAGCCTCCCCAGTACACCACCAGCCTCCCAGTACACCACCAGCCTCCCAGTACACCATACTAGTCTCACGTTACCTTGCGGTTGCCTTTCGTGAGGCAGTGCACAATAGGAAGTTGATTTTACATATTCATACATTAAAACATTCATTGTGAACCATGATATATATGTGCTTCAGCCTACAGGTTAGACCTATTGTCTTGTGTATGGCCCTCTGTCCTGCGTGACAGTCAATACCAGCATTATCCTCACTTTAATATGACTTAATTGAAATCCTCAGATTAGGCAAAATTGTAATTAAATTTTGTCAATAAAGATGTTAATAATAATAATTTCGATGATTCCTCAGGATGAAGGTGCCGGCGGCCCGGAGCCTCGCCAGGCCTACAGGCTGCTGGTCGACGCAACCAGGCTATTTTAACGCGGCTGTTCCCAGCCTGACGTATGTATCACAGCCTGGTTGATCAGGTATCATTTGAAGGTGTTTATCAAGTTCCTCTCCCCCCTCCAACTGTCCTCTGCCTGCAACTGTCTCCCCCCCCCTCCCTGCAGCAGTTATTCTCCTCCAACTGTCCTCTGCCTCCAACAGTCCTCACCCTCTCCATCTGTTCTCCTCCATTTATTCCTCCCCTCCAACTCTCCTTCCATTTCAGCTATACTCCCTCTTCAACTGCCCCCTCCCCCCCCTCCTTCAACTTAGCAACAGCAGGGTAGGTGAGACTCACTCATGTAGGGACTCCCGACTGCTCCATTGCTGTTAATAATCAAATTTCAAGAAATTTATAAACTGAATAAACAATGAATAATTACGAAATATATAATGTTATAACTAGTCTAAGCTGTTCCAAAATAGTCTGTGAAAAAAAACAGAATATCAAAACACTTTCTGTCCTGTACACTGCCAGTGTGTGTCCTGTACACTGCCAGTGTGTGTCCTGTACACTGCCAGTGTGTGTCCTGTACACTGCCAGTGTGTGTCCTGTACACTGTCAGTGTGTGTCCTGTACACTGTCAGTGTGTGTCCTGTACACTGTCAGTGTGTGTCCTGTACACTGCCAGTGTGTGTCCTGTACACTGCCAGTGTGTGTCCTGTACACTGCCAGTGTGTGTCCTGTACACTGCCAGTGTGTGTCCTGTACACTGCCAGTGTGTGTCCTGTACACTGCCAGTGTGTGTCCTGTACACTGCCAGTGTGTGTCCTGTACACTGCCAGTGTGTGTCCTGTACACTGCCAGTGTGTGTCCTGTACACTGCCAGTGTGTGTCCTGTACACTGCCAGTGTGTGTCCTGTACACTGCCAGTGTGTGTCCTGTACACTGCCAGTGTGTGTCCTGTACACTGCCAGTGTGTGTCCTGTACACTGCCAGTGTGTGTCCTGTACACTGCCAGTGTGTGTCCTGTACACTGCCAGTGTGTGTCCTGTACACTGCCAGTGTGTGTCCTGTACACTGCCAGTGTGTGTCCTGTACACTGCCTGTGTGTGTCCTGTACACTGCCTGTGTGTGTCCTGTACACTGCCAGTGTGTGTCCTGTACACTGCCAGTGTGTGTCCTGTACACTGCCAGTGTGTGTCCTGTACACTGCCAGTGTGTGTCCTGTACACTGCCAGTGTGTGTCCTGTACACTGCCAGTGTGTGTCCTGTACACTGCCAGTGTGTGTCCTGTACACTGCCAGTGTGTGTCCTGTACACTGCCAGTGTGTGTCCTGTACACTGCCAGTGTGTGTCCTGTACACTGCCAGTGTGTGTCCTGTACACTGCCAGTGTGTGTCCTGTACACTGCCAGTGTGTGTCCTGTACACTGCCAGTGTGTGTCCTGTACACTGCCAGTGTGTGTCCTGTACACTGCCAGTGTGTGTCCTGTGCACACCATTGTTACTAAGGTCAAGGGAATCACTTGAATCTCTACCCTAATTAGGACTTTATTAAACACACATACTTACTCCACAACAGCCACCAAGTACACCACCACCACCACTGGTCACTCCACAACAGCCTCCAGGTTCACCACCACCACCACCACTGGTCACTCCACAACAGCCTCCAGGTACACCACCACCACCACTGGTCACTCCACAACAGCCTCCAGGTACACCACCACCACCACTGGTCACTCCACAACAGCCACCAAGTACACCACCTCCACCACTGGTCACTCCACAACAGCCTCCAGGTTCACCACCACCACCACCACTGGTCACTCCACAACAGCCTCCAGGTACACCACCTCCACCATTGGTCACTCCACAACAGCCTCCAGGTACACCACCACCACCACTGGTCACCCCACAACAGCCACCAGGTACACCACCACCACCACCACTGGTCACCCTACAACAGCCACCAGGTACACCTCCACCACCACTGGTCACTCCACAACAGCCTCCAGGTACACCACCTCCACCACTGGTCACCCCACAACAGCCACCAGGTACACCACCACCACCACTGGTCACCCCACAACAGGCTCCAGGTACACCACCACCACCACTGGTCACCCCACAACAGCGTCCAGGTACACCACCACTGGTCACCCCACAACAGCCTCCAGGTACACCACCACCACCACCACTGGTCACTCCACAACAGCCTCCAGGTACACCACCACCACTGGTCACCCCACAACAGCCTCCAGGTACACCACCACCACCACTGGTCACTCCACAACAGCCTCCAGGTACACCACCACCACCACTGGTCACCCCACAACAGCCTCCAGGTACACC
Source organism: Procambarus clarkii (assembly GCF_040958095.1). Classification (NCBI taxonomy): domain Eukaryota; kingdom Metazoa; phylum Arthropoda; class Malacostraca; order Decapoda; family Cambaridae; genus Procambarus; species Procambarus clarkii. The sequence goes on from NC_091172.1 coordinate 23,323,234, forward strand.
ACCACCACCACTGGTCACTCCACAACAGCCTCCAGGTACACCTCCACCACTGGTCACTTCACAACAGCCTCCAGGTACACCTCCACCACCACTGGTCACTCCACAACAGCCTCCAGGTACACCACCACCACCACTGGTCACTCCACAACAGTCTCCAGGTACACCTCCACCACTGGTCACTCCACAACAGCCTCCAGGTACACCACCACCACCACTGGTCACCCCACAACAGCCTCCAGGTACACCACCACCACCACTGGTCACTCCACAACAGTCTCCAGGTACACCTCCACCACTGGTCACCCCACAACAGCCTCCAGGTACACCACCACCACCACTGGTCACTCCACAACAGTCTCCAGGTACACCTCCACCACTGGTCACTCCACAACAGTCTCCAGGTACACCTCCACCACCACTGGTCACTCCACAACAGCCTCCAGGTACACCTCCACCACTGGTCACTCCACAACAGCCTCCAGGTACACCTCCACCACCACTGGTCACTCCACAACAGCCTCCAGGTACACCTCCACCACTGGTCACTCCACAACAGCCTCCAGGTACACCTCCACCACTGGTCACTGCACAACAGCCTCCAGGTACACCTCCACCACCACTGGTCACTCCACAACAGCCACCAGGTACACCTCCACCACTGGTCACTCCACAACAGCCTCCAGGTACACCTCCACCACTGGTCACTCCACAACAGCCTCCAGGTACACCTCCACCACCACTGGTCACTCCACAACAGCCACCAGGTACACCACCACCACTGGTCACCCCACAACAGCCACCAGGTACACCTCCACCACTGGTCACTCCACAACAGCCTCCAGGTACACCTCCACCACCACTGGTCACTCCACAACAGCCACCAGGTACACCACCACCACTGGTCACCCCACAACAGCCGCCAGGTACACCTCCACCACTGGTCACTCCACAACAGCCTCCAGGTACACCTCCACCACCACTGGTCACTCCACAACAGCCACCAGGTACACCACCACCACTGGTCACCCCACAACAGCCACCAGGTACACCACCTCCACCACAGGTCACTCCACAACAGCCTCCAGGTACACCTCCACCACCACTGGTCACTCCACAACAGCCACCAGGTACACCACCACCACTGGTCACCCCACAACAGCCACCAGGTACACCACCTCCACCACAGGTCACTCCACAACAGCCACCAGGTACACCTCCACCACCACTGGTCACTCCACAAAAGCGTCACACATCTCGCAATGACGTGAAGGAGGCTGGAGTTAACTGTCACGTCCTGCATCACCACCTCCAACACTGGCTGTCCTCCAGTGTGTCCTCCGCCTGCGCCTCCACTCTTACTCCTCCTCCAGTTTATCGTGCTCCTGCAAATGGCTTCACTTCACGTGTCCTGCCCTGGTGAGGGGTGAGGGGGGTCGAGGACGGTTCTCAGTAAGGGGGCTGAACCAGCGCCTCATCTCTGGTTCCCACGGTGCTCCAGCTCCTCACCCCGCCCCTCACATTCCTCTCCCTCCCCCCCCTCCCTCGGCCCCTCCCCCCTCCCCGCCCCTCGACCTTCCCCAAGGCTCTTGGACCAGTCTCACCGGAAGACCTAATTACTTATTGCCCCAGTCATTATGCTCCTCCCTGCCCTCTGTCTGCCACCCCTCCCTGCCCACTGTCTGCCACCCCTCCCTGCCCACTGTCTGCCACCCCCTCCCTGCCCACTGTCTGCCACCCGTCCCTGCCCACTGTCTGCCACCCGTCCCTGCCCACTGTCTGCCACCCGTCCCTGCCCACTGTCTGCCACCCGTCCCTGCCCACTGTCTGCCACCCGTCCCTGCCCACTGTCTGCCACCCCTCCCTGCCCACTGTCTGCCACCCGTCCCTGCCCACTGTCTGCCACCCGTCCCTGCCCACTGTCTGCCACCCGTCCCTGCCCACTGTCTGCCACCCGTCCCTGCCCACTGTCTGCCACCCCTCCCTGCCCACTGTCTGCCACCCCCTCCCTGCCCACTGTCTGCCACCCCTCCCTGCCCACTGTCTGCCACCCCTCCCTGCCCACTGTCTGCCACCCGTCCCTGCCCACTGTCTGCCACCCCTCCCTGCCCACTGTCTGCCACCACCCCTCCCTGCCCACTGTCTGCCACCCCTCCCTGCCCACTGTCTGCCACCCCTCCCTGCCCACTGTCTGCCACCCCTCCCTGCCCACTGTCCTGAAGTTCCGGGTTCGATCCCCGGTGGAGGCGGAAACAAATGGGCAGTTTCTTTCAGCGTGAGGCACCTGTTCACCTAGCAGTAAATAGCTAGTTAGACAGCTGCTACGGGCTGCTTCCTGGGGATGTGTAACAAAAAGGAGGACTGGGCCGCGGGGACACTAAAGCCCCGAAATCATCTCAAGATAACCTCAAGATAACCAGAACCAATGTAAGGAAAATCCGAAGAACTCAAAAAACTGCCCTCCGCTTCTCTGCGAAACTATCCTTAAGAAACAAAGTAAGAATCGCTCCGCTCCACAGGTCGTGGTGGATCCTCTCGGACCCAATTTTCTCAGGACGTATAAACAAATTATTAAAATAAAATATAAACACATAACTCTATACAAGAAGATAGTGAGGGCGAAGTGGTACAGAAAGCTGGGTGCTTGGGAGAGCTTCATTGAAGCAGCTTAATTCCTACAGCACTAAATTCCGTTTATCCACATGTGGCCTTCACCAGCCAGGCCACCTGTTTTACTAGCCAGTGAACACCACACACCTACAGTAGCTACACCTACAGTAGCTACACACACCTACAGTAGCTACACACACGCCTACAGTAGCTACACACACCTACAGTAGCTACACACACACCTACAGTAGCTACACACAACAACTCCCAAGCCAAAGTAGACACGCCTCAACACTTTTCACCCCCTCGCTCATACTTCATCCTCATCCTATATCCTCATTTCTCATCCCTTATCCTCCTCCCCCCCCCCACCTTACTAAAGCGTTTGAGCACCAGATCAAATGTAATCATTTAAGGAGTGAGAACAGCGGAGGAGAATGTGGCGAGGTGCAGCCGTCAGCTGGGAGTCGGCGGTGCTGGGGCGTCCAGCACCATGATGAGGCTGCCCCTGGGTGCTGGCGGCCCAGGGGGGGGGGCGGTGCTCTACGGCCCAGGGGGAGAGACGGTGCTCTACGGCCCAGGGGAGAGACGGTGCTCTACGGCCCAGGGGAGAGACGGTGCTCTACGGCCCAGGGGAGAGGTCACGCGTCCAGGTCCTCCACCAGTACACACACACAACCTGATCCCAACGCGTTACATTAATCTGTGTTCGTAGAATTTGTTTTTGAACATTCCACTTGTATCGTGCAGGGTGATGGCGAACTGAGAGCAGCTTGGTAGCACATGTACTGAACCAAGGTGTACACCGGAGGGGTTGGCAGCTCTTGCTGGTCAGCTGGCGGCGGCTTGTCTTAGTGTGGGAGTCCTGTGTAAGTGTACAGGTCTTAAGACACTGATGAAAGGTTTCAGGTATTCCTTCAAGAGATGTCACAAACGGTAGGCGTGTATCCTGATGGTACACAAGCTTTCTCACTCTATCGCACACATACATACCTACATACATACACATACACACACACACAAACATACATATCTTGAGATCTTGAGGTTATCTTGAGATGATTTCGGGGCTTTAGTGTCCCCGCGGCCCGGTCCTCGACCAGGCCTCCACCCCCAGGAAGCAGCCCGTGACAGCTGACTAACACACAGGTACCTATTTTACTGCTAGGTAACAGGGGCATAGGGTGAAAGAAACTCTGCCCATTGTTTCTCGCCGGCGCCCGGGATCGAACCCGGGACCACAGGATCAGAAGTCCAGCGTGCTGTCCGCTCGGCCGACCGGCTCCCAGTTCATACATACATATACACTCACACAGGGAAATGAGATCAGGTGATACGAGACCAAAGGGACAGTACACAGTGAAGAGGAACCGCCTACCTGTAACGATGCGAGAAAGAGACTTGGGAGTGCTGAGAGTTGACGTAACACCTAACATAACTCCTGAAGCACATATAAATAGGTTAACGACAAGAGCGTACTCTACACTGGCGAAAGTTAGAACTTCATTTAGAAACCTAAGTGAGGAGGCATTTAGGGCGCTTTACACTGCCTACGTGAGGCCAGTCTTAGAGTATGCCGCCTCATCATGGAGTCCCCATCTGAAGAAACACATAAGGAAACTGGAAAAGGTTCAGAAATTTGCGACGAGGCTTGCCCCAGAGTTACGAGGGATGAGATATGAAGAGCGTCTGAAGTTAGTTTAGTTCATTTATTATGCACCCCATACCCATCTTGTGGGCGGTAGTGGAAAGGGTTACAGAGGCACATAATGGGCTCAGGGACTGAATCCCACAATTCATTTAGCTAAGCAAGTTACAATCTTGATGAGCTAGTTACAAAATTCAATATAAGTCGTCACATCAACAATGGGTTCGAGATCGACCTCAAGTACAGGTTCTAAATTAAGCAACTGACATATGTGGAGAGCTAGTGTCACAATTGATATGTTTGTCCTGCACACCGCCCCCCATCCAGTGGGCAGCGGTGGATAGGTTACAATCACTCAGTTACTACCTACAGGTAGCAAACTGGGGATATTTGGCTAAAATTTCTGGTAGCAGATCATTTTGAATGAAATATTTACACATCTCTGGAACATTGGTTATAGAATTGTCTCTAAATTCACGTATCTTTTCGCACTCCATCACATAGTGACGGAGGGTGTGCGAATAATTTTGTTGACACAGTTTACATTTGGTCAGGTCTACATCAACAGATAATGAGAATTCCCAGAGATACTTGTAACCGAGTCTAAGCCGAGCAGTAGTAACATCTAGAAGTCTGCTGATTTTATTGGATGATCCATAGATGTGTGGCTCCTCTTGCATGATAGTATGATGATAGATGGAATTACTGATGTCGATTTCACTTTGCCTCAGATCTACAAGATCTTGTTGAAGTTCTCAGTGTACTGCTGCTCTCAGATTGCTCATTGACAATCCAAGGTTACACTCAACGGCTCCTTTAAAGGCAGATTCTTTGGCTAACTTATCAGCTCTATCATGCATTCGGAGGCCAACATGAGATGGAGACCACATGAAATGAACTCTGTTACCATCCTTAATAATTTTGTTGTATTTGTGTCTAGCTTCGGACACGAGCATGTTACAGTTATGTCTTAAAGAGTTGAGAGCATTTAAGGATGATAAGGAGTCACTTACAATTAATGTATCAAGTTTGGAGACGTACACATTTCAGTGCAAGGATCAAGGCAAATAGTTCGGTCTGAAGGGTAGAGGCCCAGTTGTTTATACGGACTCCCCACTCAAAGTACAAGCCATCGCCCATTGTCAGAACAACTGCACTTCCAGCTGCACCCGTGGTGCGGTGTAGGGAACCATCAGTGTATATGATTTGAAGGAACTGAACCTTACGACACTAGAAAAAAGGGAGAGAGGGGAAGTGATAGGAACATATAAAATACTCAGGGGAATTGACAAAGTGGACATAGACGAAATGTTCACACGGAATAGTAACAGAACGAGGGGACATGGGCGGAAGCTGAAAACTCAGATGAGTCACAGAGATGTTAGGAAGTTTTCTTTTAGCGTGAGAGTAGTGGAAAAATGGAATGCACTTAAGGAACAGGTTGTGGAAGCAAATACTATTCATAATGTTAAAACTAGATATGATAGGGAAATGGGACCGGAGTCATTGCTGAAAACAACCGATGGCTAGAAAGGCGGGATCCAAGAGTCAATGCTCGATGCTGTAAGCACTAACAGATAAGTATAAATAGGTGAGTACACACACACACACACACTTTTAGTTTCAGAGTGGTTGACAAATGGAATGCATTAGGAAGTGATGTGGTGGAGGCCGACTTCATACACAGTTTCAAATGTATGTAAATATGATAGAGCCCAGTAGGCTCAGGAATCTGTACACCTGTTGATTGACGGTTGAGAGGCGGGACCAAAGAGCCAGAGCTCAACCCCCGCAAGCACAACTAGGTGGGTGAGTAACTAGGTGAGTACACACACATACATAAGCACAAGCACACATGAGGAAAGGCTGAGTGAACTGCACCTCACGTCGCTGGAAGACGTAAGAGCTCGGGGAGACATGATCACCACATACAAAATTCTAAGGGGAATTACCAGGGTGGACAAGGATGGTTTATTTAACACGGGTGGTACACGCACAAGGGGACTCAGGTAGAAGCTGAGTACCCAAATGAGCCACAGAGACGTTAGAAACAACTTTTTCAGTGTCAGAGTGGTTAGTAAATGGAATGCATTAGGAAGTGATGTGGTGGAGGCTGACTCCATACACAGTTTCAAGTGTAGATATGATAGAGCCCAATAGGCTCAGGAACCTGTACACCAGTTGATTGACAGTTGAGAGGCGGGACCAAAGAGCCAGAGCTCAACCCCCGCAAGCACAACTGGGTGAGTCCAACTAGGAGAGTACATACATGCTGCACAACATTGACTGCAGGTGAAATGCTAGACTAACCTTCAGGTTGTATTCATTACACTGCATACAAGTGTGTGAGTGAGTGTGTGTACTCACCTAATTGTACTCACCTCATTGTGCTTGCGGGGGTTGAGCTCTGGCTCTTTGGTCCCGCCTCTCAACTGTCAATCAACAGGTGCACAGGTTCCTGAGCCTATTGGGCTCTATCATATCTACACTTGACACTGTGTATGGAGTCAGCCTCCACCACATCACTGCCTAATGCATTCCATTTGTCAACCACTCTGACACTGAAAAAGTTCTTTCTAATATCTCTGTGGTTCATTTGGGCCCTCAATTTCCACCTGTGTCCCTTAGTGCGTGTACCTCTTGGGTTAAATAGCTTGTCTGTATCTATCCAATCAGTTCCTTTAAGAATCTTGTATGTGGTGATCATGTCCCCCCTAACTCTTCTGTCCTCCAGCGACATGAGGTTTAATTCCCGTAGTCTCTCCTCGTAGCTCATACCTCTCAGCTCGGGTACTAGTCTGGTGGCAAACCTTTGAACCTTTTCCAGTTTAGTCTTGTGCTTGACTAGATATGGACTCCATGCTGGAGCCGCATACTCTAGGATTGGCCTGACATATGTAATATACAAAGTTCTGAATGATTCCTTACACAAGTTTCTAAAGGCCGTGCTTATGTTTTCCAACCTGGCATATACCGCTGATGTTAGCCTCTTGATATGGGCTTCAGGGGACAGGTCTGGCGTGATATCAACCCCCCAAGTCTTTCTCTCTCTCCCTGACTCTTGAAGAATTTCATCTCCCAAATAATACCTTGTATCTGGCCTCCTGCTCCCTACACCTATCTTCATTACATTACATTGGCTTGAGTTAAACTCCAACAACCATTTGTTCGACCATTCCTTCAGTTTGGCTAGGTCTTCTTGAAGCCTCAAGCAGTCCTCCTCTGTCTTAATCCTTCTCATAATTTTGGCGTCGTCAGCAAACATTGAGAGGAATGAGTCTATACTCTCCGGGAGATCATTTACGTATATCAGAAATAGGATAGGTCCGAGTACAGAGCCCAGTGGGACTCCACTGGTGACTTCACGCCAATCTGAGGTCTCACCCCTCACTGTAACTCTCTGCTTCCTATTGCTTAGGTATTCCCTTATCCACTGGAGATCCTTATCAGTCACTCCTGCCTGTCTCTCCAGCTTATGCACCAGCCTTTTATGGGATATTGTGTCAAAGGAAAAGTCCAAGAAAATGCAGTCCACCCAGCCTTCTCTTTCTTGCTTAATCTTTGTCACCTGATCGTAGAACTCTATTAAGCCAGTAAGGCAAGATTTACCCTCCCTGAACCCATGTTGGCAATTTGTCACGAAGTCCCTTCTCTCAGATGTTTTACTAGTTTTTTCTCACGATCTTCTCCATCACCTTGCATGGTATACAAGTCAAGGACACTGGACTCTGGTTCAGTGCCTCTTATCTGTCACCCTTTTTGTATATTGGAACCACATTAGCCGTCTTCCAAATTTCTGGTAGGTCTTCTGTCTCCAGTGACCTACTATACACTATGGAGAGTGGTAAGCAGAGTGCCTCTGCACATTCTTTCAATACCCATGGTGAAATCCTGTCTGGACCATCAGCCTTTCAACCATCCAGATCCAACAGGTGTGTCTTGACCTCATCTCTCGTAATTTCGAACCCTTCCAAGGCCACCTGGTTTCCTGCCCCTCTCTTAGCACAGTGACCTCACCTTGTTCTATTGTGAAGACCTCCTGGAACCTCTTGTTGAGTTCTTCACACACCTCTTTGTCATTCTCTGTCCTCGCCTGTTCTAATTGTCATTACCTGTTCTTTTACTGTTGTTTTCCCCCCCCTGATGTGACTGTGGAGTAGCTTTGGTTCGGTCTTGGCTTTGCTTGCTATATCATTTTCATAATTTTTCTCTGCTTCTCTTCTCACCCTAACATACTTGTTCCTGGTTCTCTGGTATCTTTCTCTGTTTTCTGGTGTCCTGTTATTTCGGAAGTTCCTCCACACCCTTTTGTTCATTTCCTTTGCTTCCATACATGCCCTATTAAACCATGGATTCTTCTTTTGCTTCTCGGATTTTTCTTTTTGGGCCGGGATGAACCTGTTTACTGCCTCCTGACACTTTTGGGTGACATAGTCCATCATGTCTTGTACAGAGCTAGCTCTGAGGTCTGTGTCCCATGGTATATCCCTTAGGAAACTTCGCATTTCCTCATAATTCCCCTTTCGGTATGCCAGCCTTTTGTTTCCTAGTTCTTTTCAGGGGGGAGATAAATCCTAGCTCTACCAGGTAGAGTTAGGATAAGATAGAGTTATAGACAAGATAACCTCAAGGTACTCGAAGATCAATACACTGTGATCACTCATTCCCAAGGGTGCTTCCAACCTCATATCCCATTCTTCGTAACTCTGGAGCGAGTCTCGTTGCAAACCTCTGAACCTTTCCCAGTTTTTTTATATGCCTCTTCAGATGGGGACTCCATGATGAGGCGGCATACTCCAAGACTGGCCTCACATAGGCAGTGTAAAGCGCCCTAAATGCCTCCTTACTTAGGTTTCTGAACGATGTCTAACTTTTGCCAGTGTAGAGTACGCTGCTGTCGTTATACTATTTATATGTGCCTCAGGAGATAGATTAGGTGTTACGTCCACACCCAGGTCTCTTTCTCGCGTCGTCAAAGGTAGGCAGTTCCCCTTCATTGTGTACTGTCCTGTTGGTCTCCTATCACCTAGTACCATTTCCATAACTTTACATTTGCTCGTGTTGAACTCCAGTAGCAATTTCTCTGACCATCTCTGCAACCTGTTCAAGTCCTCTTGGAGGATTCTGGGATGTCTTATGTCTCCACCGTTACGTCCGAAACTCCTCTACCACTGGTCTGGGCGCGCATCCGCAAGATTGCTGGTAAGTTATTTCCCAATGTCTCGCCGGTCCTTTGCCTCCATGGTGCTCTTGTGGTGGTCGCGTTGCAAGTTCCGACCGAACTGGGTTCCCACTTTTCATCTGTTAGTTCTGGTTCTCATCTTCCCCAATCCTTCCTTCTTCATAAGCCTATTCTTGAATCTTGTCCTTTAAATTTCTGTACTCATCTTTGCCTTCCCTATAATGATCCCTTCTCTCTCTCTGAGCTTCAGTCTGCCCTGGCCCTCTGCGGTTCTACGGCGGCGGGCTCCGAAGGCATGCATTATGAAATGCTTCGCCATCTCCCTCTGTGCACGTCTCAGTATTTACTGAGTCTGTACAATCGGGTCTGGGAGTCGTCGTCAGTCCCTGAGGACTGGCTCGATGCTGTTGTCCTTCCTGTTCGGAAACCAGGGTCTCTCGGGTTATCCCCCAAGGACTTCCGCCCTATTGCCCTCACGAGTTGTGTCTGCAAGCTCTTTGAACTTATGGTTAACATTTGTTTGATGTGGTTCTTAGAACACTATCACCACCTCTCCCCTTCTCAATTTGGTTTTCGCAAATGCCACAGCACAACGGATGTCCTGGTGAACCTGGTACTGCTTTTGCTGCGAAGACCTCCGTTGTTGCCGTCCTTTTTGACCTGGAAAAGGCTTATGACACTACCTGGCGGTATCATATTCTGTCTCAACTTCATTCTTTTGGCCTTCGTGGGAATCTCCCTCTCTTCCTCCAGAATTTCCTCTCTCGTCGTTCCTTTCGTGTGTGGCTTGGTACCACTCTGCCCCTTTTAGGCAGTATGAGGGTGTACCCCAGGGAAGTGTTCTGAGCACAATTTTTTTTCTAATTGCCCTTAACGGTCTTCTTTCCTCTCTTCCTTCTGGCATCTTCTCCGCTCTGTGTCGATGATCTTACCCTTTGCTGTCAGGGGTGATGATTTGCCTCTCCTTCAACGCCGGCTTCAACTTGCGATTAATGCCGTGTCGTCTTGCGCCACCGATCATGGCTTCAAGTTCTCTGCGTCTAAGACTTGTGCTATGACTTTTACTCGGAACCATGTCGTTCTTCGTCCCTCTTTGTCACTTTATGGTCATCCCCTTGTGTACAGGGATTTCGCTAAGCTTTTGGGGTTAATCTTTGACACTCGTTTGTCTTGGTCAGCCCATATCTCTTACCTCCGAGTTGAATGCTCTAAGGCCCTTAACCTACTTAAGGTTTTGTCCCATAATTCTTGGGGAGCGGATAGGTGCACGCTCCTTTATTTGCACTCCTCTCTCGTCCTGTCTAAACTCGATTATGGTTGCCCTACATACTCTTCTGCTTCTCCTTCTACTCTTCACCGTCTTGATGCTTTGCACCATACTGGGTTGCGTCTCGACTCTGGTGCCTTTCATTTGACTCCCGCGCTCAGTTTGTATGTTGACACTGGCTTCCTCTCTCTCTAGGACCGCCATGATCGCTACTGTCTTCGCTATCTTGCGTGGTCCTTACAACATTCTTCCTCTTGCTTCTGTCGTGCTTTAACTTTTACCCCTCCTGTGGTTCCTGTTTCTCTTCATCGCCTCCATCTTTCTGTCCGGTTATCTCGCTTACAGGATTCTCTTTTTGTTCGTATTTCCAATGTTTCTCCTCGTATTGTTCCTTCCTTGCCTCTGTGGAGAGTCCCCCTTCCAAAGTTTTGAGCGTTCTTGACCCACATCACTAAAACTTTTACCCCTCCTACCGTTCTGAAACGCCTTTTTCTTGAGCACTTTTCTACGCACTCCCACTCTATTTCCATCTTCACCGATGGGTTTAAGTCTGTGGACGGTGTTGGCTACTCTGTTGCTTTTCCTGACCGCACTTACATGTGTCGCCTCCCTTCGGAGGCTAGTGTCTTCACTGCAGAACTTTACGCTAGTCATTCCTCCTTTGTGATTGTAGTTTACTCTCGTAGTGCCCTCATGGCTCTAGGGTCCTTTAATCCTGTCCATCCGGTGGTCATCGAGATTCAACATTGGCTGTTTCTTATTTCTAGCAAATTTAAATCAGTAGAGTTTTGCTGGGTTCGCAGCCATATTGGTGTTTCTTTAAATGAGCGTGCGGATGCTGCCGCTAGGGAAGCTATCCGTTCTTGTCCCATCTTCCGTAAATGTATTCCTTATTCCGACTTTTATCCTGTTATTCATTCCTCAATCCTTGCCAGTTGGCAGGATTGTTGGTTCTCTGTAGTTAGTAACAAGCTGCGTACTTTCAAACGTAGTGTATCCCCTTGGCCTTCCTCCTACCAACATAACCGGTGGTGGGGAAACTGCTTTAGCAAGGCTGCGGATTGGCCATACTCACTTAACCCACGGTCACTTAATGGAGCGCCACCCCCTGTTCCTTATTGTCCAAATTGCGATGTCCCTCTTACAGTTGGGCATATCCTTGTTGAATGTCCTGACTTCCAGGACGAGTGTGTCTTGCTTTCCGACCGTCCCTCGCAGTCACTTGTCCCTCGATAGAATTCTTGGTGAATCGAATACTTTTGATATCGTTCGCCTTATGCGTTTCTGTTCTCGTATTGGCATTCTTGGTGATATTTAGCGCCCTCTGATTATTATGCACTTTGATGGTGCTACATAGCCTTCCCGGTTTGGTGCCTTCTTTTGATAATTACCTTGGAGGATCCTGCAATCCTTATGTCACAATTCTTCTCATCAACTTTGCATCATCCACGAACATCGACATGTAGGACTCTACTCCTGTAAATATGTCGTTAATATCCAATTCTATTTAGAAATAGAATTGGTCCCAGCACCGATCCATGAGGTACTCCACTCATTATTGTTCGCCAGTCCAACTTCTCGCCCCTTACCGTAACTCTATGGCTCCTTCTTGTTAGGTAGTTCCTTATCCATGCTAGGGCCTTTCCTCCCACCCCCACCTGCCTCTCGAGTATAATCAGCTGTCTCATGTGCGGTACTTTATCAAAGGCTTTTTGGCAGTCCAGAAATATGTAGTCTGCCCAACCATCTCTGCCCTGTCTTATCCTCATTATTTTATCATAGAATTTCAAAAGGTTTGTTAGCCACGGTTTCCCTTTCCAGAACCCATGTTGATGTTTGTTCACACACCTAACGTTTTCCAAGTGTGCAACCAGTCGTTGCCTAATTATTCTTTCAAGTATTTTACAGGGGATGCTTGTCAGTGATACAGGTCTATAGTTAAGTGCCTCCTCCATATCACCTTTCTTGAAAATCGGTACGACATTTGCCTTCTTCCAGTAACTGGGCAATTCTCCCGACATAAGTTACTCATTAAAGTTCTTTGCCAGAGGCACGCTGAGGGCCTACGCTGCTGCTTTTAGTATCCACGGTGATACTTTGTCTGGTCCAACCGCTTTAGTTGCATCCAGTGTTGTCAACTGTTTCATTACCTCCTTTGCTGTCACCTCTATATCTGATAGTCTTTCATCTAGGATAATCTCTTTTAACAATGGGAGCTGCTCAGGCTCGGTTGTGAACACTCCATGGAAACTGGCATTCAGTGCCTCGCAGATTTCCTTGTCACTTTCTGTATATGCCCCCTCTGTCTTCCTTAGTCTTGTCACTTGGTGGTTCACTGACATTTTTCTTCTTATATTTCTGTATAGTAATTTAGGTTGTTTTTCGCTTTGATCGCAATATCGTTCTCATAGTTCCTTTCCGATGTTCGTCTTATGTTAATGTAATCGTTCCTAGCTCCTAGCTGTAATGTACTCACCTAAATGTGTGTGTGTGTGTGTGTGTGCGTGCGTGCGTGCGTGCGTGCGTGCAGGCCCAGCTGTAGTCTTGAGGGGACACAGGCTCCACGCCAGCTGACGCTGCCCGGAGTCAGCCTCCGGCCACACTCTCTCCTCAGCCTCTGCCTCCCTTGGTGCTACCACCACCAGCCTTAAGCACGGGATCCTCGCCCATCCCACAGGAGCGGAGTAGCGCTCTCCTGCCCCCACTCCGGTACGTCGAGGCGGACCGTGGGAGCCCCCGCCGCCTCCTTGATTCCCTGCTCGCTTGTTTTAAATGATGAAATGTGGTTTAATCCTTCGGCGTCCCTCGGCGTCCCTTGGCGTCCCTCGGCGTTCCTTGGCGTCCCTCGGCGTCCCTTGGCGTCCCTTGGCGTCCCTTGGCGTCCCTTGGCGTCACTCGGCGTCCCTTCTTTCCTTGTTTGGGTGCCCAACAGCCCGTACACCTATACCCTGGGTATACTGGGTATACCCTGGGCACAGCTCGGGGTATCTCTATATATGAGCACAGCTCGGCCAGCATACACACAGATGGTCCGAAAATGGCTGCTTCACCTCATTCAAAATAAGCGTAAGGGCATGAGGGGTTCAGGGCACTACACAAGAAGGGCATGAGGACACTCCAAGGCTACACATCAACACTATCACACCAGCGGCACACACAAGGCTGGCTCTCACGGTCAAGGACATGTATTCATTTACCACTTGGTGTAGTGGAACCTGCAAAATGGCAACGCCGCGTTTGTTTTTGTATCAGTATTGAACTAATACTTATGAATGAATAGGCGCTTTGTAACGACGAATCTCATTGGTCAAAATAACACACACTGGTTTATATAATTCCAGCCCGTCCTCCCTTACAAAGATCGAAGCTCGTTAATCCCTCCGTCAAACCCCAGCTATTTATGAATGGAAAAAACGGGTTACACACACGACTCACAACTGATGACGTTCGAACATATCCGGAACAAGTGCTTCACTGACGAATTTTGTTCGAACCACAACGCTGTAAATGCTTCACCCACGTACTACAAATACAAATAATCGCCAACAGAACCTAAACACCTGTTGAAGGGTGTTTAGTGCCGGTACCAGTGTTGCCACTGATTATAAATGTATACATCACTTAACAGTATGTATAGTTGACCAGATAATTACGTGTGACAGAGAGAGAGTGAGAGACAGACAGACAGACAGACAGACAGACAGACAGACAGACAGACAGACAGAGACAGGCAGAGAGAGACACGCAGAGAGAGACACGGATACACAAAGACAGAGACAGGTAGACTTAGGTGACAAATATGACAGACAACTCATATTTCCGGTCATGTTTCGCATGTAATTCATTGTCATGTGATGAATATCTTGTACTCAACATGGACTACTTGATGATATATGTTATCCAACAAACTAATGCGTCTTAAAACAAGCCAGTTCCCTACAATGGTTGACCATCAAACTATAGCGGAACGTGTCGTCGTTTGGGTGAAAGAATGTGGAGCCTCCACTCTCCCCAGACCAACCCACGAGGCCCCTCCACAGTGAAGACTCTATCAAGGATGAACTCCAGAGAGGAAAGGTTAAGTCAACGAGGGAAGACAGAGAGAGGCAGGTCTGAGGCAGAGAGAGAGGCAGGTCTGAGGCAGAGAGAGAGGCAGGTCAGAGGTAGAGAGAGAGGCAGGTCTGAGGCAGAGAGAGAGGCAGGTCTGAGGCAGAGAGAGAGGCAGGTATGAGGCAGAGAGAGAGGCAGGTCTGAGGCAGAGAGAGAGGCAGGTCTGAGGCAGAGAGAGAGGCAGGTCTGAGGCAGAGAGAGAGGCAGGTCTGAGGCAGAGAGAGAGGCAGGTCTGAGGCAGAGAGAGAGGCAGGTCTGAGGCAGAGAGAGAGGCAGGTCTGAGGCAGAGAGAGAGGCAGGTCTGAGGCAGAGAGAGAGGCAGGTCTGAGGCAGAGAGAGAGGCAGGTCTGAGGCAGAGAGAGAGGCAGGTCTGAGGCAGAGAGAGAGGCAGGTCTGAGGCAGAGAGAGAGGCAGGTCTGAGGCAGAGAGAGAGGCAGGTCTGAGGCAGAGAGAGAGGCAGGTCTGAGGCAGGTCTGAGGCAGAGAGAGAGGCAGGTCTGAGGCAGAGAGAGAGGCAGGTCTGAGGCAGAGAGAGAGGCAGGTCTGAGGCAGAGAGAGAGGCAAGTCTGAGGCAGAGAGAGAGGCAGGTCTGAGGCAGAGAGAGAGAGAGGCAGGTCTGAGGCAGAGAGAGAGAGAGGCAGGTCTGAGGCAGAGAGAGAGAGAGGCAGGTCTGAAGCAGGTCTGAGGCAGAGAGAGAGGCAGGTCTGAGGCAGAGAGAGAGGCAGGTCTGAAGCAGAGAGAGAGGCAGGTCTGAGGCAGAGAGAGAGGCAGGTCTGAGGCAGAGAGAGAGGCAGGTCTGAGGCAGAGAGAGAGGCAGGTCTGAGGCAGAGAGAGAGGCAAGTCTGAGGCAGAGAGAGAGGCAGGTCTGAGGCAGAGAGAGAGGCAGGTCTGAGGCAGAGAGAGAGGCAGGTCTGAGGCAGAGAGAGAGGCAGGTCTGAGGCAGAGAGAGAGGCAAGTCTGAGGCAGAGAGAGAGGCAGGTCTGAGGCAGAGAGAGAGGCAGGTCTGAGGCAGAGAGAGAGAGAGAGAGAGAGGCAGGTCTGAGGCAGAGAGAGAGAGAGAGAGAGAGAGAGAGAGGCAGGTCTGAGGCAGAGAGAGAGAGAGAGAGAGAGAGAGAGAGAGGCAGGTCTGAGGCAGAGAGAGAGAGAGAGGCAGGTCTGAGGCAAAGAGAGAGAGAGAGAGGCAGGTCTGAGGCAGAGAGAGAGAGAGAGGCAGGTCTGAGGCAAAGAGAGAGAGAGAGGCAGGTCTGAGGCAGAGAGAGAGGCAGGTCTGAGGCAGAGAGAGAGGCAAGTCTGAGGCAGAGAGAGAGGCAGGTCTGAGGCAGAGAGAGAGGCAGGTCTGAGGCAGAGAGAGAGAGAGAGAGAGGCAGGTCTGAGGCAGAGAGAGAGAGAGAGAGAGAGAGGCAGGTCTGAGGCAGAGAGAGAGAGAGAGAGAGAGAGAGAGGCAGGTCTGAGGCAGAGAGAGAGAGAGAGGCAGGTCTGAGGCAAAGAGAGAGAGAGAGGCAGGTCTGAGGCAGAGAGAGAGAGAGAGGCAGGTCTGAGGCAAAGAGAGAGAGAGAGGCAGGTCTGAGGCAAAGAGAGAGAGAGAGGCAGGTCTGAGGCAGAGAGAGAGAGGCAGGTCTGAGGCAAAGAGAGAGAGAGAGAGGCAGGTCTGAGGCAAAGAGAGAGAGAGAGGCAGGTCTGAGGCAAAGAGAGAGGCAGGTCTAACGCCGCCATCACTAGAGAACTTGGAATTACAAATCCAACTGTTAGGCTGTACTCACCTAGTTGTACTCACTCGCCTAGTGCCCGTACTTGTACTCGCCTAGTACTCACTGTGGTGCAAGCGGTGGGAAGGAGCCGGGAACTTGACGACCACCGTCGCTGTGGCGGGCCATGAGTGATATTTTTGACACAAATATTATTGTAAAACTTCGTAGACGGCCGCGTGTCAGGAGACTCGTCGGCAGTAGTCGGAGTGTTGTTACGACCTCGGGGTGTTGTTACGACCTCGGAGTGTTGTTACGACCTCGGGGTGTTGTTACGACCTCGGAGTGTTGTTACGACCTCGGGGTGTTGTTACGACCTCGGGGTGTTGTTACGACCTCGGGGTGTTGTTACGACCTCGGAGTGTTGTTACGACCTCGGGGTGTTGTTACGACCTCGGAGTGTTGTTACGACCTCGGAGTGTTGTTACGACCTCGGAGTGTTGTTACGACCTCGGAGTGTTGTTACGACCTCGGGGTATTGTTACGACCTCGGAGTGTTGTTACGACCTCGGAGTGTTGTTACGACCTCGGAGTGTTGTTACGACCTCGGGGTGTTGTTACGACCTCGGGGTGTTGTTACGACCTCGGAGTGTTGTTACGACCTCGGAGTGTTGTTACGACCTCGGGGTGTTGTTACGACCTCGGAGTGTTGTTACGACCTCGGGGTGTTGTTACGACCTCGGAGTGTTGTTACGACCTCGGGGTGTTGTTACGACCTCGGAGTGTTGTTACGACCTCGGGGTGTTGTTACGACCTCGGAGTGTTGTTACGACCTCGGGGTGTTGTTACGACCTCGGAGTGTTGTTACGACCTCGGGGTGTTGTTACGACCTCGGAGTGTTGTTACGACCTCGGGGTGTTGTTACGACCTCGGGGTGTTGTTACGACCTCGGAGTGCAGTTCATGACATCGTGGCTGGGAATGAAGCCACCAATCAGCGCCAGCGACTCCGCGTGAACGAAGCGAGGTCACGTGGCGGGTCACCAAGGAACGAGCAGTCTTGGCTCGGTTTTGCTAGTGATTACCCTCCCGAAAGACGTTCTTCAGTGTACAACCACAACCTAAACAACGGTCTAGGCAACGTTCTTTCATGTATAACCAATGTGTCCTGGCCTTGGTCAGTGTAACAATCACCAGCAGGTCACAGATGACGTGCTCAGCCTCAAAATAACAATCCCTGCATTTAACGTCACCTGACGTGTAGCTGCAGTCTGCTCTGCTTGAACCCTCTTTGCGACTCCTCTTATGGCCAGTGTTATGAACAGTATTGTGAATTGTGTTACGAATAGTGACGTGAAGAGTGTTGTATTGAAGCCCGTCCTCTAAACAAAGGCCAAAGTCCATTCCGTGCACCCGCTTCCCCCCCCCCCCTTGTTTATGAATGAAAACGGTTTACACACAACTCACAACTGCTGACGTTCGAACACTTCCGGAACAAGTGTTTCACTGACGAATTTTGTTCGAATCACAACGCTGTAAATGCTTCACCCACGTACTTGAAATACAAATAATCGGCAACAGAACCTAAACACCTAACCTAACCTAAGTCGTGCCTAAATATTCACAATATGCTAATAAGTAATAATATTAATTTATATTTGAGAAAAGATCTGTTTTGAATCAACAGAATGTTAAATTTAATGAATGCATCTTTGGGGTCGACCGCTGGATAGAATGGACTTGCTCTGAGGACAGGTTGTGTATTGGGATCGCTCCTCCTCCTGGAGCAAACTGCAGCTGTCCTCCAGGAGAAGTCATCAGTCGTACTCAGTATCCCAGAAGACATATGTGCTTATAGCAGCATCGGCGCAATTACTCCCCCCCAGCCCTGGCCCGTGTCATGTGTGAGGGTGCCAACACGGCCAGGTCCTCATGTGTCCTGGCCAGACTGTGCCTGGCCGGGGGGGGGGAGCTAGAGCACTCTACAAGGCCACACTCCAAGGCCTCAAAGGATGGAATAATAAGCCAATAAAACCACTGCAATTATTCAGTAAATGCAAACGCCAGGAAATATAGAAAGTTTATTTACTTCACTTCCACCTCTCTAAAAATGTACACTGTTAAAACGCTGTAGCCATTTCTCCAATGTGCAGTGATTCTTAGCATTTTGATTCTGAGCGTGTATTCTGTGAGCTGTTGGCTGGGGAGGATTACACTGGCCAAGGCCAGGTCACGTTGGTTGTACATGAACGACCTTTGTCTAGGCCGTTGTGAAGGTCGGTGTCTCAAGAGCAGCCGAACACTGCAGAATACCATAACAGTATAACAGAAGAACACTGTAGCAGGAGGCAAGGGGCCAGATTCACGAAGCAGTTACGCAAACACTTACGAACCTGTACATCTTTTCTCAATCTTTGGCAGCTTTGTTTACAATAATTAAACAGTAATGAGCTATGAAACATCAGGAGGCTCTTTATAAAAATAACAACAGTTGATTGGGAAGTTTTCAATCTTGTAAACTGTTACAATCTTGTAAACTGTTTAATAAACTTTGGTTATAACCAAAGCCGTCAAAGATTGAGGAAAGATGTACACGTTCGTAAGTACTCGTGTAACTGCTTTGTGAATCTGGCTCCCAGGACTGAACCTGGCAACAGTCAGTGTGTGTCTAGAGACACTGCGGCCTCTCATCTTGTCTGTGTGTAGCCACCAACGGCCCAGTAGACCAGGTCTGGAGTTCAGGAGGTAATTACGTTGTCAGAAATGTTGCGGCCTTAGTAATCTGCTTGGGACCACCACAAGTCATGAGCAAAGATACGACAGGACCTCACACGGCCCTCAGGAGTTGTATACAACATTGGGCAGGAGGAAGGTGAGGCAGTGAGTTGTGAGGTGGGAGTGAGGCACTTGCACAAGGTGAGAGGTGAGGACCATAGCTTCACGAGGCGCGAGCGGTTCTGAAGTTATCTCAATGTTGTAAGTACTGATCTCCATTTCCTTTCACTAAACAACATCAGTTGTATTGCCTCCAGTAGGGAATATATAGTTAGGATATCTCTTTAAATTCAGTAAACTATTGTTCTTTAAACGTAGAGTTCTTTTTTCATTAATCATGCTCGTCTAACATACCAGTGAGCTGAACTTAACCATTTTATACAAGTCACTTTTGTCCTTTTTTTAACTAGCGTCTGTAAGTGTACCTTCCCGAGTGAGTCAATGACATATAATTATCAAGCGACGTATTAATATTACTTAAGTGTCCAGAAAATATTATTTCGCTCATTGCTTCTCCTCTACTCTGAAACTAAGTCGTTGGCAGTCGCTGGAGCTGTAAGGGCTACAACGTTTTGCCCTGAGCATTACCTGTACCGTGAAGAGATACAGCCAGAGAGAGATTAAGTCCTGTTTCCCCTTATCTCGCGCCTGCTTCCCTGAATCCGGATTCAGGGAGTTCAATATTATATTGATAATATTAAAGCAGGGTTGTGGTAGCATGAGAGTTCTGTACAGATTCATGGTTGTTGCTCAAGTGGGGTTAAGTAGCTATCATATTAGTGGTGGGTTCTCCTAGGTTCTCTCTTTCCTCCCACTCTTCTTTGCTCTCTCTCTCTCTCTCTCTCTTTTACTAAATCTTTCTCTCCCTCTCATTCTATCACTCTTAATTTCTCTCCCTCGCTCCCTCCCTATCTCACCCCATCTCTTCTCCCTCTTTCTCCCTTTCTGCAAACTGGCTACAAATAGAAACGGATTATAAATTATGTGAGAATTTAGGTAGTTATAAATGATGACGTCACTGTTATAAATGATGACGTCACTGTTATAAATGATGACGTCACTGTTATAAATGATGACGTCACTGTTGCTATAGGTGAATAGCAGTTTGTTATACCAGGACACATTGGTTATACATGTAAGAACTTTGTCTAGACCATTATGAAGGACAGGACACACTGGTTACACATTGCAAAAAAGTTTGTCTAGACAAGGAATTTCCAGCCGAGCGGGAATTCCCATTAGTGGGTAACTAGGGTATTCCTGGTGGGTGGCAGAGAGAGAGGAGGCCAACATAGCTAAAATATCCTTATTGATGCATTGTTGGTCATAGAAAACATATATTGTAAGACCAAAAATAAGAAAAGATGCTGCCAGGAAGATTATCACTCAAAACTATTGCACTTTTTTGTGCTGAAATCCGATGGTTTGTAGTCTGTTGGATGGTTTCAGCGGCACCCAGCCTAATTTTCTTCAAAGGCTGCCAGACATGCATCATACGTAGTTGCTCTGTATATTGCCAGGAATAAGAAGGCTATACAATTGAAGAAACCCTGATTAGGCAAAAGTTTTCTTTGGCGGTGCAAATCTTTGTTGTCAACAATGGTTAACGTAAATCGAACTCCGCTCTTATATAATACTATCAGGTCTCGGATAGGTGATACGGTTCATAACGTTAAAGATCAAGTAATTGCCAAGATAAAGTCATCAAAATACTGTGCCAAGCAAGTAGGTGAGACCCCTGACATGGTGAATCTCTCCGCTTCGAAATATCTTGACAGCGAACAAACAAAAGAAGAGGATCTAATGGAATGAATTTTAAGTTTGTTTTGATAAAAGACTGCTATGGAAGTATTTAATCGCAGCGTGTATAGTGCTCCAGTAATATTGGGGGTCTCGATCTGGACTCTTGGTACTTGTCAAAGGTAGAAATCCTTCAGTAGTTGGGATACACTGCCTGGTTCACAGAGAAGCTCTTGCTGTCATTACCAGCAGCCTAGTGTGCTCGCCCTTCTGTAGACACTACCGGCCATCCTACACGCGCTCACCATCGTTCTGGCTGGTGACATCTGAACAGTTTATGTTCTGTTGAAGTGTCGGTCTCCTGTAGCCTCCTGGCGCCTTGAATAGTAGACTCATGTAGCCTCCTAGCGCCTTGAATAGTAGACTTATGTAGCCTCCTAGCGCCTTGAATGGTAGATTCCTTGTGCCTTCAAGGCTCCTGCTATAGCCTCCTGATGCCTTCAAGGCTCCAGCTATAGCCTCCTGACGCCTTCAAGGCTCCTGCTATAGCCTCCTGACGCCTCCCAGATGTGGCCGGACGCTGCTGATAGCCGAGGCTCTAAAGGTGTTGTTATCACTGAAGCGCGACACTGTGAGGCAATTTATTAAGGGATTACCTATAGCTGGAGGGAAGGAGAAGATGGCCGCTACACGGTAGCTGATTCGCCATATTTCACAATGTATTCGTGGCCAGTCACATCCCGTGTTAGTTCCAGAGATTAGAGCAACGTTGTTTGCGTCTGGCCCTTCAGGATATATAATTAACCAAACCTGTTTTGACTAGCATAATGTATTTTTCCCAAATATTTAAGGTGTTGCCTTGTGTTAACACGACTGGTCTCTAACGGCAGTCGTTGGCGGGGTCCTACTGCTGTTTTGAATAATTTTGGCGGGTTTATAGAGTGTGTTGTGAGGGGGGACTGTCCTTCAGGAGTCCGCGCTCGCATGCTAGGTGCTGGGACACCTATGCTGCTGGGTGCTGGGACACCTATGGTGCTGGGTGCTGGGACACCTATGCTGCTGGGTCCAGCCATCATGTTCCCCAAGCCTTAGTTTATACAGAATGAAAAAGAAATACAGCTTACTTCAACGTATTTAATATTTAGAAGTGTTAGGCTATGATAAGTCAGGTTTGGTTGGTTTAGGCCACAATAGATAATGTTTGCTGGGTAAGGAAGATAATGTTTAATTTTTTTGTTTAGGCCTCAATAAATCAAAGTTTGGTTTGTTTAGGCTAGATTAATATTGGTCCGATAATAATAGATTCCCAAATGGCATCGTAAATTAGATGACCTCACAACATTACCCTGGGGGCGTTGTGTACCTCACAACATTACCCTGGGGGCGTTGTGTACCTCACAACATTACCCTGGGGGCGTTGTGTACCTCACAACATTACCCTGGGGGCGTTGTGTACCTCACAACATTACCCTGGGGGCGTTGTGTACCTCACAACATTACCCTGGGGGCGTTGTGTACCTCGTAACATTACCCTGGGGGTGTTGTGTACCTCACAACATTACCCTGGGGGTGTTGTGTACCTCACAACATTACCCTGGGGGCGTTGTGTACCTCACAACATTACCCTGGGGGCGTTGTGTACCTCACAACATTACCCTGGGGGCGTTGTGTACCTCACAACATTACCCTGGGGGCGTTGTGTACCTCACAACATTACCCTGGGGGCGTTGTGTACCTCGTAACATTACCCTGGGGGTGTTGTGTACCTCGTAACATTACCCTGGGGGCGTTGTGTACCTCGTAACATTACCCTGGGGGCGTTGTGTACCTCGTAACATTACCCTGGGGGTGTTGTGTACCTCGTAACATTACCCTGGGGGCGTTGTGTACCTCGTAACATTACCCTGGGGGCGTTGTGTACCTCACAACATTACCCTGGGGGCGTTGTGTACCTCACAACATTACCCTGGGGGCGTTGTGTACCTCGTAACATTACCCTGGGGGTGTTGTGTACCTCGTAACATTACCCTGGGGGCGTTGTGTACCTCGTAACATTACCCTGGGGGCGTTGTGTACCTCACAACATTACCCTGGGGGCGTTGTGTACCTCACAACATTACCCTGGGGGCGTTGTGTACCTCACAACATTACCCTGGGGGCGTTGTGTACCTCACAACATTACCCTGGGGGTGTTGTGTACCTCGTAACATTACCCTGGGGGTGTTGTGTACCTCGTAACATTACCCTGGGGGTGTTGTGTACCTCGTAACATTACCCTGGGAGGTGGAGGCTAGGGGGGCCACACTCACCCTGGGAGGTGGAGGTCAGGGGGACCACACTCACCCTGGGAGGTGGAGGCCAGGGCCACACTCACCCTGGGAGGTGGAGGCCAGGGGGGGCCACACTCACCCTGGGAGGTGGAGGCCAGGGGGGCCACACTCACCCTGGGAGGGAGAGGTCAGGAGTCCACACTCACCCTGGGAGGTGGAGGACAGGGGGCCACACTCATCCTGGGAGGTGGAGGCCAGGGGGGCCACACTCACCTTGGGAGGTGGAGGACAGGGGGCCACACTCACCCTGGGAGGTGGAGGCCAGGGGGGGCCACACTCACCCTGGGAGGTGGAGGACAGTGGGCCACACTCACCCTGGGAGGTGGAGGCCAGGGCCACACTCACCCTGGGAGGTGGAGGCCAGGGGGGGCCACACTCACCCTGGGAGGGAGAGGTCAGGGGGCCACACTCACCCTGGGAGGGTGAGAGATGTTGGACGTCATGGTTTGGTGAGTGACTTAGATAAAGAAGTTTACTAATGGGTCTTAGCGAGCAGATAGTGGACCATGGGAGAGTCTTGGGGGGGGGGGGAAGGGTGCTCGTGTGATCACTGGCCCTCAGGGTGGGGGTCAGGGTGGGAGTAGACGACCCGAGGTGGGCAGGGAGCGGTGAGTGAGGGAGCGGTGAGTGAGAGGTGGGTGAGTGAGAGGTGGGTGAGTGAGAGGTGGGTGAGTGAGAGGTGGGTGAGTGAGAGGTGGGTGAGGAGCCAAACAGGATGGAGGAAAGATGCAGAAATATATAACAAAGTGTATTATAATAGAGCGTCGTGTTGTCCGCCTCGCTGACACAGACCGGTACGGGGAGCCGTGATCAGTGTTCTCTCTTAATGGCCGGTAATTGGAGGCGTTTCAAGAGTATTTGAACACGAATGTTATATATGTTCTTGTGCAGCTCCACCAAGCACCTCGTTATCTTGCGCTCGGACCGTATTCCAGGCCGCGGTGGCCAGCCCC
The DNA here is from genome assembly GCF_040958095.1 of Procambarus clarkii. Classification (NCBI taxonomy): domain Eukaryota; kingdom Metazoa; phylum Arthropoda; class Malacostraca; order Decapoda; family Cambaridae; genus Procambarus; species Procambarus clarkii. Next base: position 23,347,529 of record NC_091172.1, read on the forward strand.
TCAAGGGTGAGGTTGAGCGGACACATGTGCAGTGGATCAGGGTGTTACTAGAGTGTTAGGGAGTAGGGTGTCTTGTATAGTACACCCTGTACTGTTTACACGTTGGTTGCTTTAAGAGGTGTGTGTGTAGTGGTGGTGGAAATTGAAATATATTTATTTAAGTATAAATATACACAAAAGGATGAGGTAGCTCAAGCTGTTCTCGCCCCGTTCAGTACAACGTGTTCTTATATTAATATATCATATAGACACATCACAAGCAGTCAACATATTACGGGACATTGTGAGTGATAAATATATACATTTCTTCCTTTACTCATACAGTATGTTACCAGACGTACACATACACGTACACACACATACACGTACACACACATACACGTACACACACATACACGTACACATACACATACACGTACACACACATACACGTACGCACACATACACGTACACACAAACCATTTGCAGTAGACATTCAAACAATTCAACAAAAGGTTACAATTTTTGTGCAAAATTTTTATGTCTCTCCAGAATATCCTCAATCATTCCCTTGTGACACATCCAGGCTGTTTGTCCAGGAACAGTCCTTATCTCAGTGTTTCTGTAGACATTAATCAACGGACAATCAAGAACATAATGGGTGAGGGTGTGAGACCTTAACACCTGTTCAATATTGCCAGTAATATTTGTACCCAAGCCTGAGCCGCATGTGTACAGTCACTCCAAGCATTTCTCCTTTTACCATAAGTGTAATGGGTGTTTTGACTCGCACACATGTAGTGTTGCATGGTTTGACTTCCCTCATACATTATACCTCTCCTCGCCACTCCTGCCTGTGCCTGAATGTTTCTGAGTTTGTTTCTTATTTGTCTCATTGTTAAAACATTCAGTGTCAACTTGTGGTGTTGATGTGGCGCGTTTGGCCAGGTCATCCGCCACCTCGTTGAGCACTAGTCCAACATGAGATGGAATCCACATGAATTTCACATTGTGACCTTTCAGCTGTATCTCATTTTTCATTTTCTTACAATCCTCAACTATGAACATGAAGATTGGATTTCGACAGTTTAAGGAATCAAGTGCTCCTCTGTCATCGACAAATACGAAAACATCTTTTTCGTCATGACGCACTTCTCCAAACACGCCAGAATGGCCGGAAGTTCAGCTTGTGTGGATGATATATAATTACTAAGTCGAAGTTCAATTTTACTGTCCACGGTTCCAAACTCAGTATATTCCCTTATTAGGACACCACATCCTGCCCTGCCATCCTCCGCCACCGACCCGTCGCAATATACATGTAAGCTGTTGCCTCTTGGTAACCGAGATATCATGCTTCCATAGAAACACCGTAATTATCCCGGTTCATGGTGATTCTTTTTTCACCTTGAGAGGGGACAATTTTGACTTCTATTTTCTGCACTTTCCAGGGAGCAGACCTATTACACTGTGGAGAGGGTTTACAGCAGTCACGTACATTGTATTCCCTGAGGTCATTAGACAATCTCCTCGTGTTGAACGTCTCAGTGTCCTGGAAGTGCTTAGGTCACTCAAGCGAGTGTGAACACTCTGACACAGTCTATCCCCTCCTCCTCCTCTCCTCGTGAAGCCAATAGATACTCTAGTGTTAATGTCACGGACTCTATCATAACACACTCTGTAAATTTAATTCCATTCTCATTACGTCAATCATTGCATTTCTTTGACATTGAAGAATGATCCTCACAGCTTCGTTCTGCATCAGCTCTAACATTCCACATGTTGAGTGGCTAGAGGGGAGGTGGGGGGGGGGGACACCCCAATGGGTAAAGAGGAGGCAATATGGGCCCCAGGGGGGGGGTACAGGGTGATGTGAAGCCCCCAGGGGTGATCAAGGAGCCAGCGGGTGCCCCCAGGGTGGTCTAAGTTTGATGGTGGGGTTGACTCAGGGGTGTTCGGGGTTGAGGGGGGGGGGGGGGCAGTGTTTACGCTTTATACCTGCCCGGTCGAGCTCTTAGTTCTTGGACCCCGTCTTTCTAACCGTCGCTTGGCTAAAGTATTGACTCCCGCCCTATATTTTACACACACACACACACACACACACACACACACACACACACACACACACACACACACACACACATACACATACACATACACATACACACACACAGCGTGGAGTCCATATCTAGTCAAACACAAAAAGAAGTTAGAAAAGATATGCTACCAGGCTAGTCCCCGAGCTGAGGGGTATGAGCTACGAGGAAAGTTTACTGCAACTTAACCCATTAGATCACTGGAAGACAGAAGAGTTAGGGGAGACATGACCAGCAGCTATAAAATTCTCAGAGGAATTGACAGAGTAGATAAAGGTAAACCATTTAGCACGTATAGTTAACAAATGGAATGCTTTAGGCAGTAATGTGGTGGAGGCTGACTCCATACACGCTTCAAATGTAGATATGATAGAGCCCAGTAGGCTCAGGAACCTGTACACCAGTTGATTGACAGTTGAGAGGCTGGACCAAATAGCCGAAGCTCAACCCCCCGTAAATACAACTAGGTGAGTACACACATCCCCTGGAAATAGCTCGTAGCAGCTGTCTAACTCCCAGGTACCACATTTACTACTAGGTGATCAGGAGCATCAGGGTGAAAGAGGCTAGAGTCATTTGTTTCTGACGATCAAGATTCTAACGTAGGGCTAAAGTACGATTCCCACAGGGGGGGGGGGGGGATTAACCTCAAGGGATGTACAGGCATCCTAGCGAGAAGCCCTAGGGAGTATTTGGTGGTCAGGGGGGGTAGGGGGGGGGTTACAGTGGGTGAGGGGCAACTCCAGGGGGTTTCCGGGGTTTGGGTAAGCCAGGGGGATGCCCGGGGGTGTGATGGGGGGGGGAGACTGACCATGCGTTGTTCTAGGGGGCTCAGGGGACCCCCATAATGTTGTGATGTCGGTGGGTGCGTCAGGGGAGGCCCCTGGGAGCCCCTGGGAGTGATGGATGGGCGGGGTTGCCCCCATAGGGAGATCTTGGGGGTTGCCCAGCGGAGATGGGCGTGTCCCCTGGGGCTAGGGGGAACCACCAGGGGAATGTATGGAGAGGTTAGGGCTCACCCCCAGTCGGGGTGGGGGGGGGGTGAGCCAGATAGTTCCTGGGGGGTTGAGTTCACCCCCCCCCTCCCGCATGGGGTGTGGGGAGGGTGATCGTGGGGTTGCCCCTGCAGGGGTGTAGGGGGTGGTGAGGTGGCAGGGGGCCCCCGGGGGGCCACCACGTGCTCACCTCGCCCCAGGCTTGCCAGATGACGCCCCCTCCCTCCCCTCCCCCCCACCCCCCTCCGCCCGCACCTCACCTGGCTGTCATTATCACCTTAATGACGCCATTCCTACCTTCACCAAATGCTTGATTTGCATGTATTTCAAGAGCCATTATTACAATTATTTAATCTTTATATCTAAGAGATGGTAGTGGGGGGAGGAGGGGGTGTCCCTGGGGAGCGGGGGGGGGGGGCGATGGTGGCAACACTGCTGAACCAAAACAACAGGTGATGACCGACCATCCAAATTACCATCAGCCTCATCCCGACGGCGGCTCCATAATGGTTCGCTCAAGACCCAGAACTATCGCTCGCTTGCCCTGCGTTCTCTTCTGTCTGGAGAGAGCGAAGAGTTATGGTTAGGCGCGGCGCTGTGAGGGGGTGAGTGAGGGGGGTGGGGGGTCCTGGGGTGGGGGGAGGGGTTCATGGGGTGGCACGCGCCCTCATGATGGTCCCTCTCTCTCCCCCTCCTCCCCGCTCCCCCAAAGAAGACACCCCCTCCCGCCAGCAGGCTGCCGCACAAGATCAGGGAGTACCCGCTCAGGAATGACTTTCACTCCTGGAGCTGCTGGGGCCACCAGGTGCTTGCGGTGCATGGCAGGATGGCTGCACCGCATGTGGACGGGCGCATGTGGAGCTGCGCATGTGGAGCTGCGCCTGTGGAGCAGCGCATGTGGCGCTGCGCATTTGGAAGGGCGCATGTGGAGCTGAGTGGTATGCGCATGTGAGTGGTCTATGTGGTGGGCATGAGAACAAGATACCAATGCGGGACACACGGACTTTGGAAAGGACTTTGATAAGTGTGAGCGTGGAGTGACGCCCCATACAATAAGATCAATGGGAATAACAGGTAAAGTAGCGCGATGGATAATCAATTTCCTGTCAGACAATATAAAGAGCAACAGTCAGTCCGAGTAATTCAAGTCCAGTGGAAAGTTGTGCACCTCAAGGCACAGTCCTCTGCTTTTTCTCATTCTCATGTCAGCTATTCTGTAGACAAAAATAAAATCACAACTTCGTGTCATCTTTTGCAGATGATACAAAAGTCAGCATGAAAAAAACTCACTGAGAAACTACAAGCTGATGTTAGTCAAGTCTTCGATGGGTAATGGAAAATAGCATGATGGGTTAACGGTAATACATTCCAGGTAATTACATTACCTGAAATCTATTACTGTTAATAGAATCTATAAATGTTAATAATGTGGACAAATTTAGAACATAAACGAAGTAAAGGGTACAAGACACAGATATGATAGAAGCAAAACAAAAGGTAAGGGACCTGGGAATAATGATGTGTGATGCCCTGACGTTTAGGGAGCATAACCAAGCAAATATTGTGGCAGCCAGAAAAATGATCGGATGGATTATGAGAACCTTCAGATCCAGGGATCCCATCACAATGGTTGTACTCTTCGTATGCTGGTGCTGTCCCGCCTTGAGTACTGCTCAGTACTCACTCCCCCCCCCCCCCCCACCTACCTTCAGAGCAGGAGAGATTGCTGACATAGAGAGAACACAGAGAACATATTCGGCACGCATAGACACGATAAAGGACGAAACTATTGGGATCGTCTCAAAGTTCTCAAAATGTAAAGGAGACTCTGGAAACGTCTCTGGAAAGGAGACGAGAAATGTATCACAAAATATATACATGGAAAATACTGGAGGAACAGATATCAAATTTGCACAGTAGAAAAACAATATACTGATTTGAACGATACGAATGGAAATGTAGAATAGAGCCAGTGAGGAGTAGAGGTGCCATAGGCACCTCTACTCCTCACTGTATGAACATCAGAGGTCGACGGCTGTTCAACACTCTCCCAGGAGCACAAGAAATATTGCTGGAACATAAGTGGACCTCGAGGAAAAAATTGACAGTTTCATGCAAGAAGTGCCGGATCAACTGAGCTGTGGTGGGCATCTGAGCCTGCGGGCCCACATAGCAACGTTAACAATTATGTTGGACGCAGCTCTCACAAGTTAAGCCTGGCCCCAGGCCGGGCTTGGGGAGTAGAAGAACTCCCGGAACACACCCCAGCTCTACTCCGAGTAAGGGGGAGCGGGCTCATTTTGGCGGAGAACTCGTACTGGGTCCTGGGGAGAGGGTTCATGCTGTGAGTCCTGGGGAGAGGGTTCATGCTGTGAGTCCTGGGGAGGGGGTTCATGCTGTGAGTCCTGGGGAGGGGATTCATGCTGTGAGTCCTGGGGAGAGGGTTCATACTGTGAGTCCTGGGGAGGGGGTTCATGCTGTGAGTCCTGGGGAGAGGGTTCATGCTGTGAGTCCTGGGGAGGGGGTTCATGCTGTGAGTCCTGGGGAGAGGGTTCATGCTGTGAGTCCTGGGGAGAGGGTTCATGCTGTGAGTCCTGGGGAGGGGGTTCATGCTGTGAGTCCTGGGGAGAGGGTTCATGCTGCGAGTCCTGGGAAGAGGGTTCATGCTGTGAGTCCTGGGGAGGGGGTTCATATTATGGCTCCTGAGGGTTGGGAATCTTGGGCGCCAGTTGGTAGGCAGCGTGTGAAGGTTTACTTACAACATCCTCGGTAAGTTACAAGTGGCCTGTGTGGTATGGCAGCGGGAGGAGGGGGGGGGGCGGTATCTGGGGGTATGCAAGTAGAAGTGACAACAGACAACCAGAAACAACACTAGACAAGAACTGAACGTAGTGTAGAAGGGATCAAAACACACTTGGAGGAACTGGATGTAGCACAAGCATTGAGACCAGACCAGCTGTGACCACGAGGTACTGAAGGAAGCTCCTGGGATGTTGGGTCACCAATTAACTAAAGTGTTCAGCATGACACGAGGTATGGGAGAACTGCCAGATATCTGGGAAAAGGCAAGTATAATTCCAATATCCATGAAAGGGGACAGACATGAAGCACTAAACTAGACCCGTGCATTAATATACATTCCAGGCGAGTTTCTAGAACAAGTAATCAGAACAAGAACTGTAGAACATAAAGGGGGGGGGGGGAGACGGTTTCATAACAGCGACGGAACACGACTTCATAGAGGGGGGGGGGAATCATGCTTAACAAACTTGATTTAATTCTACGACAAATTCACCAAAATATGGGAAGGGTTAGGATGGGAAGACATCTGCCCTCCTTACCTACCCATCTGGGAAGGTTATTATCTTCCCAGACTGTCAGAAAGGTTGTGGAGAAACAGGAGAGGGTGACAGGAAGGGCACTCGACTAGGTGTGGGAGAGACAGGAAGGGCACTCGACTAGGTGTGGGAGAGACAGGAAGGGTGACAGCAAGGGCACTCGACTAGGTGTGGGAGAGACAGGAGGGGGTGACAGGAAGGCACTCGACTAGGTGTGGGAGAGACAGGAGGGGGTGACAGGAAGGCACTCGACTAGGTGTGGGAGAGACAGGAGGGGGTGACAGGAAGGCACTCGACCAAGTGTGGGAGAGACAGGAGGGGGTGACAGGAAGGGCACTCGACTAGGTGTGGGAGAGACAGGAGGGGGTGACAGGAAGGGCACTCGACTAGGTGTGGGAGAGACAGGAGGGGGTGACAGGAAGGGCACTCGACTAGGTGTGGGAGAGACAGGAGGGGGTGACAGGAAGGCACTCGACTAGGTGTGGGAGAGACAGGAGGGGGTGACAGGAAGGCACTCGACTAGGTGTGGGAGAGACAGGAGGGGGTGACAGGAAGGGCACTCGACTAGGTGTGGGAGAGACAGGAGGGGGTGACAGGAAGGGCACTCGACTAGGTGTGGGAGAGACAGGAGGGGGTGACAGGAAGGGCACTCGACTAGGTGTGGGAGAACTTGACGACAGGAAGAAAAGGGTGATGTCCAAGAGGCTATGCCAGGCTGGAGAGGAGTGGAAAGTGGTGTTCCACAGGGTTGTGTCCAACGACCTTCGCCCTTGATAATTTATGTAAATGACCTCCCTAAAGGGAGTGAGCTCGTAAATATCAATGTTTACACATGATGTAAAGTTAATAAATAAGACCCGAAGAGGAATGTACTAGGGTCGGGTACTAAGAGGACTGTAGTAATCATCTCAAGATAACCTCAAGATAACCTCAAGAAGAAGGTGCTGCATGAAGACCTTGACAAACTTTAGGAGAGGGTAGATAAATGGCTGCTGGAAGTCAATCCAAATAAGTGTAAAGTAATGAGAATGGGTTAGGGAGACAAGACCTGTATTTAACTACACCATAAGGGGAAGACAATTACAAGAAACAATAAGAGCAAGTGACCTGGGCGTAGACATAATCTTAATACTAAGACCAGAGGTTCATGTGAACAAAACAACATCAGCAGCACATGAGAAGTTAGCAAGTGCCAAGTGTTATAGATGTGTAATAATCAATATGCTTCAGATATTTTGTGGTGACTGACACAAACAAGAGAGCCATAGAGCATGACACAATGGGGCAGACATGACACATCAGGTGGACACGACACAATGGGTGAACATGACAATATGTGACCCCCTCACATAAACCATGACACAACAGGCGGACATGACACTAAGGGTGAAAATGACACAACGGTGGCTCAGGTACAATGGGCAGATATGACACAATGGGTGGACGTGACACAAGGAGCTCATATGACACACTGGCTGAGCATGACACAACACACTACTGTAAGATCTACACTACTCACGTCTCGGCGCCTTGCCTCGCCGCTTGTTGCAAACCGCATTAATTACCTTTTGCAAATTTGAGTGCGGCGAAACCCGCCTCACCCGCCGCAAATAATGCCCAGACGACACCTGGGAATACTTCCACTTATTAGCTAGGTCAGTACTCTACCTTAAGAGATAGGGTACTTACGTTACTAGTAAGGTAGGGTAAGTACCGTAGAACTAAACTAGTGAATATACTCTGATATTGCCTATTCGTAGGTTCGTTCACATTTTGTTATTGGTCGATATTTTGTAAACAAAATGAGCCCAATCTCTGTAGCTTTGGCTGGAGCTAGCGGGGGGGGGGGGGGGGGGGGGAGGACAGTTTAGGTCCGGACAGTTGAGTACAACGTCCGGACAGTTGAGTACAACGTCCGGACAGTTGAGTACAACGTCCGGACAGTTGAGTACAACGTCCGGACAGTTGAGTACAACGTCCGGACAGTACAACAGCACTTTAGTGATGGCGGAACCGTTGGGCAGGACGGCCTGGACAGATACCACAGGGAGCCAAAGGATTTTATTACTTACTTACAAGCAGCTACACATAGACATGACTGAAAGAATCAATTAACACAAAGACAATTTACAGTCCACAACTCCTGAGACTGAATTAAACACAATAATTAAACCTGACCCATCCTGGCAGCTCAAGTTCCTACACCAGGCAATTAATATGTAAATACCAATGGAACAACCCCGACTTACTCTCTTTATCCAGGTATTTTAGGAGTGTTCCACCGGGAATAATTAGTCTACGACAAGTGCCATTCGAGTCTTTCAGTAATTCACGCGCTCCTAAACTCAAGGCCAACCTCCACTCTCGTCTGCTTAACTGTACAGGTTAACTGTACACTCTGAGGCAGGTCTCTGAGGCAGGTCTCTGAGGCAGGACTCTGAGGCAGGTCTCTGAGGCAGGTCTCTGAGGCAGGTCTCTGAGGCTGGTCTCTGAGGCAGGTCTCTGAGGCAGGTCTCTGAGGCAGGACTCTGAGGCAGGACTCTGAGGCAGGTCTCTGAGGCTTCCTTCCCTAGCAACGGTGCCTACTGGCTAGCGTTAGTCTGGCGTAGAGAGCCATTGACAGTGAACACACTGACGCTTGGTTCCCTCATTGTTAATGGAGCCCATTAACGCTGACATTTTTATGGCTTTCCACATATAGGCCTGACTTTGCATCACTGTATCCTGGCCAACACTCATGAAGATTACAAGGTTCTTCACAACCTTCTAATGTTCTTCACAGCCTTCTAATGTTCTTCACAACCTTCTAATGTTCTTCACAACCTTCTAATGTTCTTCACAACCTTCTAATGTTCTTCACAGCCTTCTAATGTTCTTCACAGCCTTCTAATGTTCTTCACAACCTTCTAATGTTCTTCACAACCTTCTAATGTTCTTCACAACCTTATAATGTTCTTCAAAAGCAACTCTAATATAAACTAGAGACTCACAACACAGTTACACCGTAAGCACGGCATGACAGGTGAGCCTGACACAGTGAGTGGACACAGCATATATCTTATATCAATATTGGCAGCAAGAGATGTATGGTATGACAAGTGGTATATTACTAATATATGACAAATGCCAAGATATATGATGTAAGAATACGCAGTATATGACAGATAATACATAACAAGCAGCGTATGACATGTATATGACACATGTATTGCAGGTGGTACATGATTCATATATGAATCATATATGATATGTGAATCATGTGTGAATTCATACATGAATTCATTTATTAATCAATATATGATTCATATATGAAACGTGAATGATAGGCAGTATATGACAAGCGGTGTATGGTAGGTGATATATGACAGGTGGTGAATGAATAGTGTATGACGGGTGGCATATGACAGGCGGTGTATGATGGTGGAGGTTAGAGGGGTACACATGCGGTGATAGTATGTGTCAATATGTGTAGTGACAGCCAGGCGAAGATACATAGTGTAAAATAATGAAGTGCATACAAATGTTATGATACAATATGTATATATATATTGTATGTGTCATGCTATGATACACACAGTGCATACATATGTTATGATACATATGTATACATTGTATCATGCTATGATACACCGGGTAAAACCAAGTGTAGTGATAGCCAACATTGTTGTGTGTTATAGCAGCATACATGATACATACCATGCCAGCGGCCATGACACCAACCATGCCGGTAGTCATGACACCAACCATGCCGGCAGTCATGACACCAACCATGCCGGCAGTCATGACACCAACCACGCCGGCAGTCATGACACCAACCATGCCGGCAGTCATGACACCAACCATGCCGGCAGTCATGACACCAACCATGCCGGCAGTCACGACACCAACCATGCCAGCAGTCATGACACCAACCATGCCAGCAGCCATGACACCAACCATGCCAGCAGTCATGACACCAACCATGCCGGCAGTCATGACACCAACCATGCCGGCAGTCATGACACCAACCATGCCGGCAGTCATGACACCAACCATGCCGGCAGTCATGACACCAACCATGCCGGCAGTCATGACACCAACCATGCCGGCAGTCATGACACCAACCATGCCGGCAGTCATGACACCAACTATGCCAGCAGCCATGACACCAACCATGCCGGCAGCCATGACACCAACCATGCCGGCAGCCATGACACCAACCATGCCAGCAGTCATGACACCAACCATGCCAGCGCACCATGACGACAGCAGACAACCATGGGAGTGTGAGCCAGAACTTCCCTGACGCAATAAAATAAATTTTCGGAGTCGCTCGGTCAAGCATATTGATCTGGCGTGACGTCACGGTACGGTTCGAAGGACCATCTGCTGCCAGCCAATCGTCGCTGGTAATGAGGTGAAGCTTGTGGTTGTAATCAGTGGCTCCCACCGTGCTACCGTCAGGGGTTGGGGGGGAGGGTCTGGGGTGGATCATGGGGTGATTAGGGATGGGGTAGTGTGGGGGGGGGAGGGGATGTTGCAGAGATGGGGTCTGACCGGTGGTGATCAACGGGTCGGTAATGGGGAGCGGATACTAAGGTCAAGCGCTCCTGAGCATCACTAGGGGACGCTAACTCCGAACAACAAGGGCACGGACTGTACGCTCGGTGATTTTGTTATGGGAGGTTATGATTGTAAGGGGCGTTATGGGGAGCAGGTTCAGGGGGTTATGGGGAGCCGGTTCAGGGGGTTATGGGGAGGCAGTTTAGGGAGTTATAGGAAGCTGGTTCACGAGGTTATGGGGAGCCGGTTCACGAGGTTATGGGAAGCCAGTTCAGGGGGTTATGGGGAGCCGGTTCAGGGGATTATGGGGAGCCGGTTCAGGGGTTATGGAGAGCCGGTTTAGGGAGTTACGAGGAGGAGATTCAGGAGGTTATAGGGAGCCGGTTAAAGGTGTTGTGGTGAGTAGGATCAAGGTGTTGTGGGGAGCAACCCACAACCCCAAAACCTCCCACAATCCCAACATCTCCCACAACGCCAACACCTTCAATCCCCAACACAACGCAAACCCGCTAACACTCTCCCACAACCTCAAACACCCCAACAACCCCCAACCCCTCGCCGCCACCATCGCACAATAACCAGACGTGTGGCGGAGGTCGTGAGAGATGGAGCATTTCCTGAGTACTGCCGCGCCTCCTCCAGCTGCTGCCTCCCTCTCTCTCTCTCTCTCTCTCTCTCTCTCTCTCTCTCTCTCTCTCTCTCTCTCTCTCTCTCTCTCTCTCTCTCTCTCTCTCTCTCGTTCCTGCCGCGCCTCCTCCAGCTGCTACCTCTCTCTCACTCCTTCCCCTCACTCTTCCAGCAGTTGCCTCACTCCTTCCCTCACTCCTCCAGCAGTTGCCTCACTCCTTCCCTCACTCCTCCAGCAGTTGCCTCACTCCACCATCAATTTCCCGTCACTCTCACACCTGTTTACTAACCACAACTGACAAAGGAGTGAATAGTGGTTATTAAACACAACGACGTCCACCACCTCCTTAAACCACTCTGCACAGGTGAGGCTGCTGCCAGCCAGAGGTGTGTTGATGTGGTGGCTTGACCGCCCCCTGCCACCCGTCTACCCTGCCACCCGTCTACCCTGCCACCCGTCTACCCTGCCACCCGTCTACCCTGCCACCCTGCCACCCGTCCACCCTGTCACCCTGCCACCCTGCTCATCTCAGGGGCCGCGGCCCGCCCTGTGGACGATTGCAGGTCTTGTTCTCGTGCACATAAACAACCAATATTTGTTACTATCATCGGTAATTAGGTGGTCGACACCTTATTTATTTATATTTATATACCAGAAGGTTGAACGGGTGGTGGAAAGTCCACAGTTTGGGGGATCAAATGGTGCATTCTTGCAGAGCTCCCGGCACACATTGATGTGCAGTTGATTGATTGACAGTTGAGAGGTGGGCCGAAAGAGCAGAGCTCATTCCCCGCAAGCACAACTAGGCGAGTACAACTAGGTGAACACATGGCCTGCTGGGGCTGCGGGAAAGATAATTCTACTGGTGTTCTTTTGTTGAACTTGTTCACTGTGATCAGTGTACAAGTACACTTATCACTTAGTGTACACTAAGTGATGTCCATCACTGGACGACTTCGAGACCAACAACACATTGTTGGCGCCGTGACCCCAGGCGCCGTGACCCCTGGTGCTGTGACCCCTGGCGCCGTGACCCCTGGCGCCGTGACCCCAGGCGCCGTGACCCCTGGTGCTGTGACCCCTGGCGCCGTGACCCCTGGCGCCGTGACCCCAGGCGCCGTGACCCCTGGTGCTGTGACCCCTGGCGCCGTGACCCCTGGCGCCGTGACCCCAGGCGCCGTGACCCCAGGCGCCGTGACCCCAGGCGCTGTGACCCCTGGCGCCGTGACCCCAGGCGCCGTGACCCCTGGCGCCGTGACCCCAGGCGCCGTGACCCCAGGCGCCGTGACCCCTGGTGCTGTGACCCCTGGCGCCGTGACCCCTGGCGCCGTGACCCCTGGCGCCGTGACCCCTGGCGCCGAGATCCCTGGCGCCGTGACCCCTGGCGCCGTGACCCCAGGCGCCGTGATCCCTGGCGCTGTGACCCCTGGCGCCGTGACCCCTGGCGCCGTGATCCCTGGCGCCGTCACCCCTGGCGCCGTGACCCCTGGCGCCGTGACCCCTGGCGCCGTGATCCCTGGCGCCGTGACCCCTGGCGCCGTGACCCCTGGCGCCGTCACCCCTGGCGCCGTCACCCCTGGCGCCGTCACCCCTGGCGCCGTCACCCCTGGCGCCGTCACCCCTGGCGCCGTCACCCCTGGCGCCGTCACCCCTGGCGCCATCACCCCTGGCGCCCTGGACGGCTGACACCACCACCACCTCGGGCTCCACCCTGCAACGAACTGGGATCCACCCTCAAGAGTGCATGCACTCTGAGGGGACGTCATCAATCGAGTGAAACCTGAGTGCCACTGAAATGGTGCCACAGTGCCCCAGGGTAGTGTGCCTGATCCCTTGTTGTGGGACCATCACTTCAGCGATCTATTACATCTAATCCCTGATTCCAAGGCTTGTGTTGGTGACTGAACAATAGCACCGTTCCAAATGAACTGTAATCAGAGACAGACAGAGACCCATCACACTAAAATCATGCTTTTTCCATTATATTTTCTTTGTCAATATAAAAATCACAAGTATTGGAAAATATCCACAATTGAAGCAGCACAATAGTAACATCACTGATTCAAAAGATTAAGCAGATGGTTTTATTGTGTGTGTGTGTGTGTGTGTGTGTGTGTGTGTGTGTGTGTGTGTGTGTGTGTGTGTGTGTGTGTGTGTGTGTGTGTTAATTGGAAGTACACATGAAGATCGTGAGAGGTGTATGTATCCGCTAATACTCATCAACAGACGCTGGGTGCTAACAGACAATGGCATCTAGTGATTCAGCCACTCCCCCCCCCCCCCCACGTGGGGCGGATAGGTGTATTTCACTCAAAACCACGCAGTCTAACTCCCCCCCTCGCCCCCTCTCCTATATATCAGCGTTTGCAGATGGTACAATACTAATGACACGCTTCAGGACAGATTGTGACATATTGCAAACGGTTTTGGACATACTCTAGACATGGTCTGAAAAAGGGTTGATAGAATTTAACCCAGCCAAATGCAAAGTTATGAGGATTGGAAGAAGAGTGCGCAGACCAGCATAGAGGTGTAGGATGAAGAGAAAACAGATTGTTTTAACAGAAAAGGAGAAAGACCTGGGAGTGGACACAACCTCAGATCAGCTGCCAGAAGCCCACTTTAGTTTTTTATTTATTTATTTATTTATATACAAGAAGGTACGTTGGGTTAGAGAGAATACATAGCATAGTATTTACAATCTTGTAAAGCCACTGGTACACGCAGCGTTTCGGACAGGTCCTTAATCTAACAGATAATTTTAAGTAGGTAAATTCTAGCAGAATTAATAAAATGATAACAGATACATAGCATGAAAAAAAATGAGATGAGTTCAATAACAACAACTGCATGTTGCATACTGACCAATGCAAGGGTGAGACACACTCTTGAATGTGCAGCCCCAGCATGGAACCCTCACCAGATAAAACACAAGGACAAGCTAGAGAAGGTTTATTGATATGCACGGAGGCTCGTTCCTGAGCTGAAGGGTTTGAGCTGTGTGGAAAGACTGGGAGAGCGGGACCTGACTACGCTGGAAGAAAGGAAAGAGGAGGGGGGGGGGGGGGAGGCATGATAACAACATATAGGTTTCGAAAGGAAATTGACAAAGCAGCATTGTTTAAAGCTAGGAGCAGCTGACCCCGGGGTCATGGATGGCAACTTGAGACACAAGTGAGTCACAGAGATGTCAGAAATGACTTTTCAGTGCAAGAGTGGCACAGGTCAGGCGTAGATGTCGATGGAGCTAAGTCGATTCAAAATTACATTATATATAAATATATAATAATATAGTTTCACATTTTGTCACATTTTTCATCACGTGTGAATTTTCGTGATTTACACACACACACATATTATATATATATATATATATATATATATATATATATATATATATATATATATATATATATATATATATATATATATATATATATATATATATATATATATATATATATATATATTAAATATGACCGAAAAAGTAAGATTAATAATTCTAGCACGAATTTTCTCTATATTTCTTAGGTTTCTTTTTACTGTCGATGGTAATTGAAAAATCAATTCTCCAAAATTCATTTTTATTTCTAGTCTGACGCGACGCTTGAACGCGTTTCGTAATAACTTATTACATTTTCAAAGATTTTAGTTTACACACACACAACTGTAACCTGAAAACACTAAACAGAGTTTTACTATGCTAACGTTTTAAACAGTTTGTCTTATACACTCGCATTTGGGTGAGGTGATATGTTGCAACAGTTTTGGATGAGGTGAACAAACTTTCAACACAAGACAGAACACGGAGCAATGGGTATAAATTGGATAAATGAGAGGGAAGAATGGGAGTAACTGCAAAGGGCCTATTGGCCCATATTTCTTGATGCTTCTATATTGGTGCGGAGTCTTGAAGTGGGTAGAATATAGTTGTGCATTAATTGGCTGTTGATTGCTGGTGTTGACTTCTTAATGTGTAGTGCCTCGCAGATGTCAAGCCGCCTGCTATCGCTGTATCTATCGATGATTTCTGTGTTGTTTATTAAGACCTCTCTGGTGATGGTCTGGTTGTGGGAAGAGATTATATGTTCCTTAATGGAGCCCTGTTGCTTATGCATTGTTAATCGCCTGGAAAGAGATGTTGTTGTCTTGCCTATATACTGAGTTCTTTGAGGCTTACAGTCCCCAAGTGGGCATTTGAAGGCATAGACGACATTGGTCTCTTTTAAGGCATTCTGCTTTGTGTCTGGAGAGTTTCTCATGAGTAGGTTGGCAGTTTTTTTGGTTTTATAGTAAATCGTCAATTGTATCTTCTGATTTATGTCTGTAGGGATAACGTTCCTATTAACAATATCTTTCAGGACCGTTTCCTCCGTTTTGTGAGCTGTGGAAAAGAAGTTTCTGTAAAATAGTCTAATAGGGGGTAAAGGTGTTGTGTTAGTTGACTCTTCAGAGGTTGCATGGCGTTTCACCTTCCTTCTTATGATGTCTTCAACATAACCGTTAGAGAAGTCATTGTTGACTAGGACCTGCCTTACCCTACAGAATTCTTCATCGAATTGCTTCCATCCTGAAGAAGTTTAGTTGGAAGAGGAGTTCTCCAAAAGTAATGTTCGGTTTTCGAGGTGAAGAAAAAGAAGTGAATAATTATAGAATGTATTACACTTATCATAAAACTGCACAACGTTTCGAAGGTTTCGGAGGTTGGCAGTCTTCTTTGTTTTATAGAATATGATCAGGTCTATGTTTTGGTTAGGAGTAATGCTTTTTACTCCTTTATGGATTATTTCTTTCATTAATCTTTCATGTTTTTTACGTTCACTGTTCATGGTTGATTTGTAATATAATCTTATTGGAGGTGTTGTGGTTTCTGTACTAGGTTCAGGATGGCACCATCGGTCCAAGTGTCTTCTTATAGCAGCGTTTATTTCCGTGTTGCTATATTCATTGTTCACCAATACCTGAGTTATTCTTTCAAACTCTCTACTCACGTTGCTCCATTCGGAGCAGTGGGTAAGCGCTCGACGAATATAAGCGTTGAGAACACTGGCTTTGTATCTTTGGGGGCACTCACTCCTACCGTTCAGGCCTAATTCTATGTTGGTGGGCTTAGAATATACGCTGGTGCTTAAAGAGGTTCCTGTTTTTGTTATTAGTATCTCTCTCTAGATGGCTGTTTAGATCATTTAGTTCGTCTGAGTCTTTTACTACGAAGAATATGTCATCTATATAACGGCAGTATATAGTTGGTTATTGTCTGCTACTGAAGACTCTGTCTTCGATGGTCCCCATATAAAAATTAGCAAATAACACTCCTAAGGGGGAGCCCATTGCTACTCCGTCTATTTGTAGATACATGTCCCCTTGCGGACTGATGAAAGGAGCTTCCTTTGTACATGCCTCGAGAAGACTCTTCAAGTGTGGCTCAGGTATGTCTAATTTGGGAGTGCTCTCGTCTCTGTATACTCTGTCCAGTATCATTCCTATGGTGGTGTCGACCGGGACGTTGGTAAATAGTGATTCGACGTCCAGGGAAGCGATGATTCCATCGGGCTGTGTAGTTTTGATTAATTCTAGGAAATCTGTTGATGATTGTAGACTATAGTTGCTTGGAGTGTATGGAGTTAGGAGTTCGTTAAGTCTTTTTGCCAGGTGATAGGTTAGAGTTGGTATTTGGCTGATTATTGGGCGTAGTGGGTTTCCTGGTTTGTGTGTCTTAACATTGCCATAGGCATATCCTAAGCCATAGTCGCCCTGGAGTTTAGTGAAATTAACACTACCTTTCTTTGCGTTGATTGCTGGAATAGTTTTGTTCACTTTTCGTTTAAAGTCTTCCACAGGGTTCCTCGTGATCCGTTGAAATTTGGTGTCATCACTAAGGATGTCGCTAATTTTGTTCATGTATTCATGGGTAGGAATCAATACATATGCTGCTGTCTTGTCGGCTTTTCTTATTGTTACGTCTTTCAGATTTTTTAGTTGTTTTGCTGCTTCTTTGAGTCGTGTGGTTAAGATTGTAGATGAATATGTTCCTCGTTTTTTCCCCGCTTCTGTTAGTAGTTCAGCCTGAAGTGTGTCAGTGGTGATGACTTTTTTGTTGTCTTCTAGCTTATGGATGTCGTCCAGAAGCATTTCGATTTCCAGGCTTCTTTTATGCTTCTTTGGTCTTGATATGAATTGGCAGTTTAGGCCAAGATTCAAGAGGTCTCGTTGGTCCTGGTTAAGATCATGAGTAGTTAGGTTTATGTAGCCATAAACTGGCGAGCGAATATGACAGCATATTCGTTTTATTCGTATATTATTATTTGTATTCGTTAAACTATTTTGACTATGGAGTTCTTTGTCGAAATCTGGCCTTAATGATGTGGACGGAGGCGGTTTCCACAACTTCTTTTAGTGCCTTCCACTTGTTAACTACCCGTACAGAGTAAGAGTATTTCCTTACATTTCCTCAACTCATTTGTGCCCAACCACTTGGGCTGGACGGTAGAGCGACGGTATTGCTACTTGCAGGTCGGCGTTCAATCCCCGACCGTCCAAGTGGTTGGGCACCATTCCTTCCCCCCCCCCTACCACCCCAAATCCTTATCCTGACCCCTTCCTAGTGCCGATAGTCGTAATGGCTTGGCGCTTTCCCCCTGATAATTCTCTCCCTTCAACGCATTTGTGTTGCAGCTTCCACTTGTGTTGTCTTGTGCTAGTTTATCACACCTTAAGGAGGCTGTCCTTGCTGTCAGATTTAGCTCTATAACCTGTCCGTTTAGTGTGACCTTCTTAGGTCTGGCACTAATCTTATTGCAGTCTTCTGAACTGTTTAAGATTGTTACCTGGGCTGCACAAGATGTGGGCTCCAGGCCGGTGCTCCGTATTGTAGTGTTGGTATTAAGTAAGCTGTGTTGAGTGTCTTGAGAGAGTTTCTTAAGAGTTTAAATGTCGGTCCAATGTTTACCAGGCGGTGATGTGGTGCTGGTGTTAAGAGGCGACCAGGAGGGTTAACCTCCCTACCCATCCCAGGATGGGAGGTTAGGTCAAGCAGAAGCACACTTTGTACACATAACCCTCCCACGTCTCGAACACAGAAGGAAAATGTCCAGGAACACACAAAACCAAAAATACACAGTTTCAAACGTAGATGGCGCCCAGGAATTTTACAATGGTTGATTGACAGTTGAGAGGCGGGCCCAAAGAGCCAGAGCTCTACCCCTGCAAGCATAACTAAGTGAATACACACACACACAGACAGATACGTGACAAAAGAGGAACAGTTTTTTTTATTAAGATATTAGGTACATCTGCATTAGTGCAGCTACCCTAGACTATATGAAGTGGAGTACAGTGTGTCAAAAAAGCTAACTAGGTGATGCTAAAAAATCCCCATCACACAGGATGGTTAGCAAAACTCCACGATACAACTCTTCCCATTTGAGCGTAGTTACCCACCCCAGTGCTAACCCACCCCGTGCCCCACCCCGTGCTAACCAGCTCACACCTGCTTTCCATGTCACACCCTCCCCAAATCAGCCCTCCCTGCCCCTGCTTATCTCCCCAACACCTCCCCTGACCCCTCTGACCCCCATTGCATTCAAATCCATCTGTTTCATCCCACATTCCAAGGACTCCCTCATCCCCTCAACCCCCAAAACTCGCCCAGCCCTCAGCCCCTCCATATCCCCTCTCCTTCCATGTAACCTCCTACTCTTGCGAGGGGGGCACATGAACCCCCCGTGGGGGACGGGGGGACCTCCCCCTTATCCTCCATTTCCCTCTTCCCTCCTTCTGCCCCAATGCCCACACCTACCCCTTAGTTCCCCTTGACTAATACAACCTCCCTCCCACTCTCACTATCCATGTTCCATCAGCCCCCTCTATTCTTCCCCCCCCCCCAACCTCTCAACCCCTCTATGCCTCTCAGAATCTCCTTATTCTTCAGACCCAGTATGCCCTTCCTACTCCAGACCTACCTATATAAAAATATAAAATATTTTTATCATCATCAGAAAATATAAAAACGGAAACCACGTACAAAACTCAGGCAAATCATAACATAGAACGTAAAGGCAATGTAAAGGACCTGGGTGTACTCATGTCGGAAGACCTTACCTTTAAAGAACACAATAAAGTAGCCGTCACAACTGCAAGAAAAATGACAGGTTGGATAACAAGAACTTTTCACACTAGAGATGCTATACCGATGATGATACTTTTCAAAACGCTTGTGCTCTCTAGAGTGGAGTACTGCTGCACAATGACAGCCCCTTTCAAAGCTGGAGAAATTGCTGACCTGGAGAGCGTGCAGAGATCCTTTACTGCTAGAATCTACTCAGTAAAACATCTAAACTATTGGGACCGACTAAAGAGCCTAAAACTGTACTCCCTTGAGCGCAGGCGGGAGAGGTACATAATAATTTACACGTGGAAAATATTAGAGGGGCTGGTCCCAAACCTGCACACAGAAATAGCATCACATGAGACCAGAAGACATGGCAGGATGTGCAGAATACCCCCGTTGAAAAGCAAAGGTGCAACAGGTACTCTGAGAGAGAACTCTATCAACATCAGAGGCCCGAGACTGTTCAACACGCTTCCACTACACATAAGGGGCATAACTGGCCGACCCCTCACAGAGTTCAAGAGAGAGAACTGGATAAGCATCTCCAAAGGATACCTGATCAACCAGGCTGTGACTCATACGTCAGGCTGCGAGCAGCCGCGTCCAACAGCCTGGTTGATCAGTCCGGCAACCAGGAGGCCTGGTCGACGACCGGGCCGCGGGGACGCTAAGCCCCGGAAGCACCTCAAGGTAACCTCAAGGTAAGGTACCTACCCAGGCCCTACCCCAGACCTTCCTAGATGCCCAGCCCCCATTCGCCTCCCAAGCACCCCTCCAGACCCCAGAAACTCCTCAGACTCCCCCCAGCCCCCATTCAACCCCCCCCAGACATTCCCCCCAGATTCCCCCCAAACCCCCAGAGAAAGGGCAAACTCTGGTCCCAGAGTTTCCATGAAGAATCTCAAGGTTTGGTACACCAATGCTGATGAGGTATCTAATAAAGCAGAAGAGATAAAAGAAAGAGTGAGTGAGGCAGATCCTGATATAGTTGCAATAGTGAAAACTAAAATAAATGACATGATCTCAGATGCAATCTTTCCAGAGGGGTACCAGGTGATACGAAAAGAGAGGACACAGAGACAGGGAGGGTGAGTGGCACTCCTAGTAAAGCGGAAATGGAAGTTTGAGGACCTGGGAAATCGTGTTACTAATGAAAGTACAATCTTCATACATGGAACTCTGACAGTAGATGGGAGGAAGATTGTGATCTTGGTAATCTACAATACCCCACCAAACAGTAGAAGACCCAGGCAGGAGTATGATGACAACAACAAGGCATGTATAGATGAACTGCAGAAGGCAGCAGCATTAGCTCACAGAATGAGAGTGAAGCTGCTGGTCATGGGGGACCTAAATCATGGAGAGATAAATTAGGAATCAAGGAATCCCCATGGAGGGGACGAAACGTGGGGAGCAAAGCTAGTAGATGTTATAGACAGGAATTGCGTAACACAACACGTGAAGGAAGACACAAGGGAATGAGGAGGAGATGCACCGAGCCTATTAGACCTGATTTTCACCCAGAACGTAGAAGACATCAAGAATTTGGAGAATGAAATACCTCTAGGGGCCAGCGACCATTGTGTCCTAGTCTTTGACTACATGATGGAATTCAAACTTGTGACCATGGGGCAAGAGGTCTGGAAAAGGAGAGTTGACTACAGGAGGATAAGGGACTATCTGGGAGAAGTGCAGTGGGAGGAAGAAATTAGAGGAAAAACAGTCCAAGATATGATGGACCTAGTCATACGGAAATACCAGGAGGCCGAGGAGAGATTTATACCAACAGTAAAGGAAAAAATAAGAGGGAATACAATAACCCATGGTTTAATAGACAGTGTCAGGAAGCAAAAATGGCCAGCAGGCGGGAGTGGAGGAAGTACAGAAGACAAAGGACAGAGGACAACAGGATCAGATGCAACAGAGCTAGGAATGATTACATTAACATAAGACGAACATCGGAAAGGAACTATGAGAACGATATTGCGATCAAAGCTAAATTACTACACAGCAATATAAGAAGAAAAATGTCAGTGAACGACCAAGTGACAAGACTAAGGAAAAGGGAGGGGGCATATACTGAAAGAGACAAGGAAATCTGCGAGGCACTGAATGCCAGTTTCCATGGAGTGTTCACAACCGAGCCTGAGCAGCTCCCATTGTTAGAAGAGATTACCCTAGATGAAAGACTATCAGATATAGAGGTGACAGCAGAGGAGGTAATGAAACAGTTGACAACACTGGATGCAATTAAAGCGGTTGGACTAGACAAAGTATCACCGTGGATACTAAAAGATGAAGCGCAGGCTCTCAGCGTGCCTCTGGCAATGATCTTTAATGAGTCACTTATGTCGGGAGAATTGCCCAGTTGCTGGAAGAAGGCAAATGTCGTACCGATTTTCAAGAAAGGCGATAGGGAGGAGGCACTTAACTATAGACCTGTATCACTGACAAGCATCCCCTGTAAAATACTTGAAAGAATAATTAGGCTACGACTGGTTGCACACCTGGAGAACGTTAGGTTTGTGAACAAACATCAACATGGATTCTGGAAAGGGAAATCGTCCCTAACAAACCTTTTGGAATTCTATGATAAAATAACGAGGATAAGACAGGACAGAGATGGTTGGGCAGACTGCATATTTCTGGACTGCCAAAAAGCCTTTGATACAGTACCGCACATGAGACTGCTGTTCAAACTCGAGAGGCAGGCGGGGGGTGGGGGGGAAAGGCCCTAACATGGATAAGGAACTACCTAACAGGAAGGAGCCAAAGAGTTACGGTAAGGGGCGAGAAGTCGGACTGGCGAACAGTAACACGTGGAGTACCTCAAGGATCGGTGCTGGGACCAATTCTGTTTCTAATACTGTATATGTTAACGACATGTTTACAGGAGTAAAGTCCTACATGTCAATGTTCGCGGATGACGCAAAGTTGGTGAGAAGAGTTGTGACAGATGAGGATTGCAGGATCCTACAAGAGGACTTGAATAGGTTGCAGAGAAGGTCAGAGAAATGGCTACTGGAGTTCAACACGAGCAAATGTAAAGTTATGGAAATGGGACTAGGTGATACGAGACCAAAGGGACAGTACACAGTGAAGGGAAACTGCCTACCTGTGACGACGCGAGAAAGATACCTGGGCGTGGACGTAACACCTAATCTATCTCCTGAAGCACTCCTTAGAGTATGCCGCCTCATCATGGAGTCCACATCTGAAGAAGCATATAAGGAAACTGAATAAGGTTCAGAGGATTGCAACGAGACTCGTCCCAGAGTTACGAGGGATGGGGTATGAGGAGCGCTTGAAGGAAATGTGCGTTACGACACTAGAAAGAAGAAGGGAGAGGGGGACATGATAGGAACGTATAAAATACTCAGGGGGATTGACAGAGTGGACATAGACGAAATGTTCACACGGAATAGTAACAGAACGAGAGGACATGGGTGGAAGCTGGAAACTCAGATGAGTCACAGAGATGTTAGGAAGTTTTCCTTTAGCGTGAGAGTAGTGGGGAAATGGAATGCGCTTCAGGAACAGGCTGTGGAAGCAAATACTATTCATAATGTTAAAACTAGGTATGATAGGGAAATAGGACCGGAGTCATTGCTGTAAACAACCGATGCTCGAAAGGCGGGATCCAAGAGTCAATGCTCGATCCTGCAGACACAACTAGGTAAGTACACACCTTAGGAATCTGTACACCAGTTGATTGACAGTTGAGAGGCGGGACTAAAGAGCCAAAGCTCAACTCCCGCAAGCACAAATATGTGAGTACACACACACACACACACACACACACACACACACACACACACACACACACACACACAAAGGCAATATTGATCACAAGGTTGAGTACACACTCACTAACATAATAGAGCACAACAATGGCTTACTAGAAGCGATGATGGGTGGGGGGGGGGGGGCCGGGGGGCCAGGTGATGATTACCACATGGGGGGGGAGGGGGGTGGCTGGGTATGTGTTCTGAGCCCCTGGGTGGTGAGTGCCAGCCACGGCACTCCAGCACACCCCCCCCATGTGTCCAGCACCCCCCCCCCAATGTGTCCACTAGACCAAGCTTAAGCAGCACCATAAGACCAAGCTTAAGCAGCACCACAAGACCAAGCTTAAGCAGCACCACAAGACCAAGCTTAAGCAGCACCACAAGACCAAGCTTAAGCAGCACCATAAGACCAAGCTTAAGCAGCACCATAAGACCAAGCTTAAGCAGCACCACAAGACCAAGCTTAAGCAGCACCACAAGACCAAGCTTAAGCAGCACCAAAAGACCAAGCTTAAGCAGCACCATAAGACCAAGCTTAAGCAGCACCATAAGACCAAGCTTAAGCAGCACCATAAGACCAAGCTTAAGCAGCACCACAAGACCAAGCTTAAGCAGCACCACAAGACCAAGCTTAAGCAGCACCATAAGACCAAGCTTAAGCAGCACCACAAGACCAAGCTTAAGCAGCACCACAAGACCAAGCTTAAGCAGCACCACAAGACCAAGCTTAAGCAGCACCATAAGACCAAGCTTAAGCAGCACCATAAGACCAAACTTAAGCAGCACCATAAGACCAAGCTTAAGCAGCACCACAAGACCAAGCTTAAGCAGCACCACAAGACCAAGCTTAAGCAGCACCACAAGACCAAACTTAAGCAGCACCATAAGACCAAGCTTAAGCAGCACCATAAGACCAAGCTTAAGCAGCACCACAAGACCAAGCTTAAGCAGCACCACAAGACCAAGCTTAAGCAGCACCATAAGACCAAGCTTAAGCAGCACCACAAGACCAAGCTTAAGCAGCACCATAAGACCAAGCTTAAGCAGCACCATAAGACCAAGCTTAAGCAGCACCACAAGACCAAGCTTAAGCAGCACCATAAGACCAAGCTTAAGCAGCACCACAAGACCAAGCTTAAGCAGCACCATAAGACCAAGCTTAAGCAGCACCATAAGACCAAGCTTAAGCAGCACCACAAGACCAAGCTTAAGCAGCACCATAAGACCAAGCTTAAGCAGCACCACAAGACCAAGCTTAAGCAGCACCATAAGACCAAGCTTAAGCAGCACCATGAGACCAAGCTTAAGCAGCACCATAAGACCAAGCTTAAGCAGCACCATAAGACCAAGCTTAAGCAGCACCATGAGACCAAGCTTAAGCAGCACCATAAGACCAAGCTTAAGCAGCACCATGAGACCAAGCTTAAGCAGCACCATAAGACCAAGCTTAAGCAGCACCATATCAACAATAACATTCACAAAAATCAATTAACGAAATAATTGAGTCCCTCGTTCAGGGTGAAGAAGATAAAGAAAATGTATTACCACATAAAAGCTTTATGCAGTTATTTGCAACACAACCAAACACTTATTGCAACAAAACGCTCACTGCGCTGCAACACTCGCTACAACGAAGCTCGGGTCAACAAAACACTCGCTATAACGAAACACTTGATACACCGAGACGTTCACTATAACCACAACACTATAACACAACAGTGGCAAGTTTGGTGAAGGAAAATACTTATCACAACAAAGACACTGAAGACAGCATATAGCTTCAACACTCACTACAACACTACAACAAACACTACTACACTACAACACTACAACACTACAACACAACAATCGTCAGAGTGAAACACTGCATCACAACACTTGCTTCAACCAAGCACTTACTAAACTAAGGGTCCCCGTAGTACAGTAGGATTCGTTCTCGATTCACAATCGAGAATTCCGGGTTATAACACTGACGGTGTATTATACACCTGCCGTAAGCGTAACACTGACGGTGTATTATACACCTGCCGTAAGAGTAACACTGACGGTGTATTATACACCTGCCGTAAGAGTAACACTGACCCTGAAGGTAAACCCGGCCTGGGAGACCTGGGAAGGTAAACCCGGCCTGGGAGACCCGGGGACGTAAACCCGGCCTGGGAGACCCGGGGACGTAAACCCGGCCTGGGAGACCCGGGAGGTAAACCCGGTCTGGGGGACCCGGGAGGTAAACCCGGTCTGGGGGACCCGGGAGGTAAACCCGGTCTGGGGGACCCGGGAGGTAAACCCGGTCTGGGGGACCCGGGAGGTAAACCCGGTCTGGGGGACCCGGGAGGTAAACCCGGCCTGGGAGACCCGGGAGGTAAACCCGGCCTGGGAGACCCGGGAGGTAAACCCGGTCTGGGGGACCCGGGAGGTAAACCCGGCCTGGGAGACTCGGGAGGTAAACCCGGTTTGGGGGACCCGGGAGGTAAACCCGGTCTGGGGGACCCGGGAGGTAAACCCGGTCTGGGGGACCCGGGAGGTAAACCCGGTCTGGGGGACCCGGGAGGTAAACCCGGCCTGTGAGACCCGGGAGGTAAACCCGGCCTGTGAGACCCGGGAGGTAAACCCGGTCTGGGGGACCCGGGAGGTAAACCCGGTCTGGGAGACCCGGGAGGTAAACCCGGTCTGGGAGACCCGGGAGGTAAACCCGGCCTGTGAGACCCGGGAGGTAAACCCGGTCTGGGGGACCCGGGAGGTAAACCCGGCCTGGGAGACCCGGGAGGTAAACCCGGCCTGGGAGACCCGGGAAGGTGACACTTGGACAGTGATGGATTTCCAATAGTGAGCGGCGAGGGAGGTCGCGTTTCCCAGTGACAAAGACTTCGGTAATTACCAACCATCACAAGACAAACACTCGTTGTTGGAGTAACGAGGACGGTGAGGTGGGGTGTGGCGGGGTGTGGTGGGTGTGGGGTGTGGGGGTGGGTGTTGTGGGTGTGGGGTGTGGCGGGTGGGGTGGCAGGGAGAGGTGGTGGTGGTGAGGGGAAGATGGGTTAGTGGGGTTGAGTGGGGGGAGGGGGAAAGAATGACTCCCCCATCCTTGAACAATTCAGGACACAACTCTACCATCACTAAATATGTCGTTACCAACAACACCAAAATAATCGACTGACATGACGGTAATAATCCACCTCACTAGTCATAGCCGAGGAACTACATCTCAACCACCCGTCCAACTTGACTTGACACTATATAAGTAGCTACCTTTGTCAAGTCTTCGCAAGTTACAGCCCCGCTCCTGTGCCAGGTAAGTCCACTACGGGCTCACCATAGCCCGTGTTTCTTGGAATTTTTTGTTCCCAGTTGCTGAATCTTAATTAAACAACAACAACAACAAGTCTTCGGGTTACGGGCTATTCATACCCGTGCCACCTCTTGGGTGGCTTAATCTTTATCAATCAATCAAGTCTTCCCCCGCTCCTGTGCCAGGTAAACCCACTACGGGCTCACCATAGCCCGTGCTGTGGGAAATTTCCACATCAAATATACACTCTAAAATGTAACTGTCATAAGATCGAGTTAATTTACATTAGTTAGTCATTAAAAGATTACTGAGAATGGGAAAGGCCACCACGATCAGCTTTCGTCACAAAATCCATCTAATTAATGTTACAATATAAAATACACCAGTCTAAGAGCTGCTCACCCAATAAAATTAAGCATCTCAATTAATTATGCCTTTAATAACAGCAAGGCACAAGTATGTGTACAGGGGCGTCTTGGAGGCTGCAAGGGCTGGCAGGCTGCATATTGTGACTGTTCAGCAAGACAAAACTCCACAAGCTGGTGGAACAAGCTGGGCCAACAAGACAGGCAACAGTCAGACGCAGCCCTTATACCACCCAGGGGCACCAATGCATCCGTCTTGGCTCAAAGAGTCATGTATATTCACACTCACACCCATGCACAAATACACACCTGTACAAATGAGTGTACATCTGTGTATAATACATTCAGACAGTAGTTAATAGTGCAAAAGCGTGCGTGAAATTTATGTAACTTCTTGTATATATATGTATGTGTGCTTGTGTATATGTATTATGTACGTGTGCCTGCATGATCAAGGTGTTAGCTCTTGGACCCCGCCGTTCTAACCGCTGGTTCTCTAATGTACTAACTCCTGACCTATGATCCTCTATCATATCATAGTTTCAAGTGTAGATATGATAGAGCCCAATAGGCTCAGGAACCTGTACACTTGTTGATTGACGGTTGAGAGGCGGGACCAAAGAGCCAGAGCTCAACCCCCACAAGCACAATTAGGTGAGTACACAGATCCCACAGGTCCCCCCCAGAGGAGAAGCAGAAGAGAGTCAGTTTCAGGGTAATGTACTCGAATATAGATGGGATCACAAGCAAGGCAAGTGAAGTGAGGGAAAGAGCACAAGAAGTGAACCCAGGTGTAATCGGACTCACTGAAACAAAACTCTCTGGAATCATAACGAATGCCGTGTTTCCCCAGGAGTACACAGTAATAAGAAAAGAGAGGGAAGGTAGGGGAGGAGGCAGAGTGGCCCTACTCATGAGAAAGGAATGGAGTTTTAAGGAGATGGCTATCCCAGGCTGTGAGGGGTTCAGAGACTACATAGAAGGCACCATGACAATGGCCAGTGTCCTTAACTTGTATACCATGCAAGGTGATGGAGAAGATCGTGAGGAAAAAACTAGTAACACATCTGGAGAGAAGAAACTTCGTGACAACCCATCAACATGGGTTCAGAGATGGTAAATCTTGGCTCGCTGGCTTAATAGAATTCTACCACCAGGTGACAAAGATTAAGCAAAAAAGAGAAGGATGGGCGGACTGCATTTTCTTGGACTGTCGGAAAGCCTTTGACACAATACTCCATAAGAGACTGGTACATAAGCTGGAGAGAGAGAGGAAGGAGTAACTGGTAAGGTGCTCCAGTGGATAAGGGAGAACCTAAGCAATAGGAAGCAGCGAGTTACAGAGAGGGTTTGAGACTTAAGATTGGCGTGAAGTCACCAGTGGGGTCCCCACAGGGCTCTACTCAGACCTATTTTGTTTCCGATATATGTAAATGATCTCCCGGAGAGTATAGCCTCATTCCTCTCGATGTTTGCCGATGATGGCAAAATTATGAGAAGGATTAAGACAGAGTAGGACAGCTTGAGACTTCAAGAAGACCTGGACAAACTGAAGGACTGGTCCCATAAAGGGTTGTTAGAGTTTAACCCGAGCAAATGTAACGTAATGAAGATAGGTGTTGGGAGCAGGAGGCCAGATACAAGGCATCATTTGGGAGATGAAATTCTTCTAGAATCAGAGAGAGTGAAAGACTTGGGGGTTGATATCACGCCAGACCTGTCCCCTGAAGCTCACATCAAGAAAATAACATCAGCGGCATATGACAGGTTGGACAACATAAGAACGGACTTTAAAAACTTGTGTAAGGAATCATTCAGAATTTTGTATACCTCATACTTCAGACCAATCCTGGAGAATAAGCTCCAGCATGGAGTCCATATCTAGTCAAGAATAAAACTAATTTGGAGAAGGCTCAGAGGTTTGCCACCAGACTGGTATCCGAACTGAGGGGCATGAAGTATGAGGAAAGGCTACGGGAATTAAACTTCACGTCGCTAAAAGACAGGAGAGTTAGGGGAGACATGATCACCACATAGAAGATTCCCAGAGGAATTGATAGGGTAGACAAAAACAGTTTATTTAACACAAGGTGCACATGCACTGGGGGACATAGGTGGAAATTGAGTGCCCAAATGAGTCATTAGAAAAATTAGAAAGAATTTTTTTAGTATCAGAGTAGTTAACAAGTGGAATGCACTAGAAAGTGATGTAGTGATGGCTGACTCCATACCCAGTTTCAAGTGTAGATATGATAGAGCCCAGTAGGCTCAGGAATCTGTACACCAGTTGATTGACGGTTGAGAGGTTGGACCAAAGGGCCGAAACAACCCCCGCAAGCACACAATTAGGCGAGTACACACACACACACACACTGTTACGGCCACAATGGGTAGCAACTGGGTTCTTTGCTGGTGGAACTAAAGTTATGCTATCCGGCCCCAAGTTAGTAGTGGCTTTCAAGGAGTGAGCTCGGTAATGCAAGTAAAACACAAAGGGGGGGGGGGGTTGCATTGAATACGACACTTCATCAGTTATCAATATATTCACATATAATCACTTTCCCATCATCTCATATATAATCCTAAAGGAAGTATTACTACACTTAATATGTGCACAAGTGTCTCTCTCATAGGACACTAAGCGCTCCTCGATGCTCAATCGATGCAGTCTTGTCAGCTACCGTGTTTCCTCAACACACAGTACCGTCCTCAACCAGTACTGGGAAACACCAACAAGTCTACCCTAGCCACGGGCCAGCGAAAACACAGTCTCACTAGGTGCTCCTTGTGAACGCCCACAATCACTCCAGCCTGGTGCTGGCAGAGAACATCAGCCTCGCGCTGCTGGGCCTCTTCACGTACAAATACAAGGGTAGTGAACCCCTGGCAGGAGCTTCTTGCAACTAGCTAGTTACACTCCTCCGTAGCACCTTACTGTCGGTCGTCTCTTCCGTCAGCCAGTCCCGGGTACGCCGAATTCTGTCACTGCCACTTCACAGGCAGACAGTAGAACACTACACAGTTCTTCTCCGGCGGCGGCTCACTGCTTCCGTAAAGCAGAATGGAGTAGAGAGATATTGGCTGCCCTTGGTAGACTGACTGTCCTCGTACCACAGCAGCCCTACGTCGACTCTGTGGATACAGACGTCATCAGTACACTGATCAGTACATGGGACACTAGGAAATATCACTTACGTACTCTGACATAGACATACAGCAGCTACCTCTCGAGCTGACTAGGACAGGAATCTAGCGCCTCTTGCTGGTATAATCCTATCAGTAGTAGGGATGGCTCCACACAGACGATATTTTTTTTCAGGTCAAATATCGTCTGTGCGCCCCAAGGGTTTCAGGTAAATTTAGAATATCCCCTGTGCGCCCCAAGGGTTTCAGGTCAAATATCCCCTGTGCGCCCCAAGGGTTTCAGGTCAAATATCCCCTGTGCGCCCCAAGGGTTTCAGGTCAAATATCCCCTGTGCGCCCCAAGGGTTTCAGGTCAAATATCCCCTGTGCGCCCCAAGGGTTTCAGGTAAATTTTGTCAGTCACAGATTTTAGAAGTAAGGATTTCTTATGAGAAAAATAATTTCCGAGACTTAGAAGTTTGTTAAAGCCTTATGGGAGAAATTCAAATAACGTGTGTAGCACTTTAGGGCTTCCAGGAGAACTCTACGGACATATTTTACATGTTTTCAACTTACAAAATCGTCTATGTAAGCCTTAGTTATTCATATAAATTTAGAAAATCACCTGTGTAAGTCATGGTTTTCAAGTCTCGTACCTCACACCCCCCTCCCTCCCCCCTTACCTCGCAATCTCTCGCGTCACCTTTATTTACTTTGCGCCCAGCCAGCCAGCCAGTCAGCTCTTAATCTTATCTTATCTTATCCGTAATATCTGGACCGTCTCTCTCTCTCTCTCCCTCCTCTCTCTCTCTCCTCTTCATATTATTCCCTCTTCCTATTTTCTGACATCGTATGTTTTCTCCTTTTCATTAAGCAAGTTAGTTTTTACACAAATAAATCGCGTTAGTAAGCAAGTTCTAGCTCACGTTCCCCACCTTAGTCCCCTGTCATATAATGAATACTATCATTCCAATCCCTCTAAAATTTAAAAATAATCATATTTCAAACGTAGTTCAATACAGTAATTTAGTTACCAAGCTCCAGCGCTTGTCCTCCGCCTTAGCTCTCTCTCGTATCTTCGTTAGTAACAGATCAATTCCCCTGAAATTTTTACCCTCTGTATTTCAGGCACCATAAATAAGATCAAAACAGTTACCAAGCTCCAGCGCTTGTCCTCCGCCTTAGTTCTCTTTCATATCTTTGCAAATAAACCATCAATTTCCCTTAAATTTTTACCCTCTGTATTTCAGACACCGTAAATAAAATCAAGTCAGTTACTGAGCTCCAGCTCTCGTCCCCGCCTTAGTTCTCCTTCGTATCTTTGTAAATAACCCATCAATTTCCCTAAAATTAAAAGCAGACATACTTCAAAGTTAGTAAATAAGATCAAGTCAGTTACTGAGCTCCAGCTCTTGTCCCCCACCCTCTTCCACCCTCAAGTCTTTGTAAATAAACCATCAATTTCCCCGAAATTTTTACCCTCTGTATTTCAGACATAGTAAATATGAAGTAACAAATATAAAACTCTAGCTCTTGTCCTCTGTCCAAGTTCACTCATGTAAATTCATTACTATCAGTCCAAATCCCCCTGAGATTTAAACACCCAACTACATTTTCAGACATAGTAAATAAAACCAGTTCAGTTATCAAGTTTCAACTCTTGTGCCCCAGCTTAGTTCATTTGTGCAAGTTCTTTATTTTCCAACTAAATCACCTGAGATTTAAGATCACCTTATTTTCTAACGAAGTAAAATTAATCTGGACATTAGCAAAGCTCCATTTCCTCAGCCTTAGATCATCAGACATAAATATATTCGATCAAGTCCCTCTCCAGCCTATCTGTTTGTCTGAGTAATTACTTTACCCTTCTCATCCCCAACGTATCAATCCCCAACGTATCAAAACCTTCAATAATCATACTGTATTTGCATATTTTCTCTATATTCAGCTGTGTTCTTCACATTTTGTCCATGTTTTCTTTGTTCACTCCATGTTCTTCAAATGTTCACAGTCCCATTCAGTTCATATTTTCACAAGTATCTCCATTTTTTCTGTAATCTTTCTCTTAGTCTCATTACTTTCTCTACAAATTCTAGTCATATTTTCTATGTTTTCATGTTCATCACATGTTCTCTTTACAACTTTTATACTCAATATTCATGCTAACTTCCATATTTTTGTGTTCTTTGTCAATATTCATGTTCCTCTACAAGTTCATGTTCCTCACAAGATCACTTCGTTTTTCACCTTCACTTACATGTTTTCTACATTCTTTGTCATATTCTCCATGTTCTTCACAAGTCCATTGTTCATTCTTTGTATTCCCTATTCTCCTTATCATGTTTTCATGTTCTCTGTAAGTTCATATTCCCAGCATGTTCACTGTATTCATCAACTTTTCTTACATGTGTTCTTTGCCATGTTCCCCATATGTTCTCTGGGTTTTTCCCCTTACATGTTATGTAACGTTCCTTAACTAAAAAAATCTTTCGCCAATCAACTAAAACATAGTCACTTTCGTCATTTCTCAACTAAACCTATTATCCAGTCAACTAAAAATAGTCAGAAATAGCCTCGTTCAACCTTTCTCTTAGCTAAAAATTGTCAAAGGAAACTTCTTTCAGCACTTTCTTAACAGCCGCTATGTTTCATCAAGTAAGAAAAAATTGTCAAAGGAAACTTTCCAAAACTGTTCATAACTAGCTTTTATCCATCGTCAATCAACTAAATAATAACTTTCATCATTTCTTAACTAAACTTATTCCCCAGTCATCAGAAAATAGCCGTGTTCTTCATGTTTCATTGTCATTTCATAACTAAAATTATCCATCAATCAACAGAAAAAGTCATATTCATCATTTCGTAACAGCCATTATGTTTTCGTCAAGTAAGAAAATATAGTCAAAGATATCTATCATCGTCGTTCTTAACTTCCATTTATACTTTGTGGAGCACTAAAAATAGTCAAATGTAACTTTTTCAACACTTTCGTAACTAAAATTATATGTCGCTAAGTAAGAAAAATAGTCAAATGTAACTTTTTCAGCACTTTCGTAAAAATTATATGTCGTCAAGTACGAAAAATAGTCAAAGGTGCTCTCCGTGACACCAAAGTTACTCTTCGAGAAATCAAAGACACTCTTCAATACATCAAGGACTTACTCAAAGATACCAAAGTTACACTCTAAGACATCCTTCGAGACATCAAAGACATCCTTTAAGACTTCAAGGGCACTCTTCGAGATATCAAAAGACACTCTCAAACACTCAAAATTTACTCGCATCCTCAAAGTTATTCTCAGAGTCATCAAAAAGTTAATCTCATTCATCAAAATGCTATTCTCTAAGTAGCCTTTCGTTCATCAGAGAAACTTTCTAAGACATCTTCGTTCATTAAAGTTAATCTCAGAGGCATAAAAGTTATTCTCGGAGCTATCAAAATTAATCTCTAAAACAACAAAAGTTAATCTCTATCATCAATGTTGTTTCAAAGACATCAAAGTTACTTTTCATTACATCAAAGACGCATTCAAATACTACCCATGTTCTCAGAAGTCATTCTCTAAGCCATCAATGTTCTTCTCCAAGACATAAAAGTTATTCTCTATGTCATCAAAAGTTATTCTCTGAGCTAACAAAATACTACTCATGTTCTCAAAGACATTCTCCAATTCATCAATGTTGTTTCAAAGACATCAAAGTTAATCTCAGAGTTATCCAAAGACATTCTCAAAGTCATCTAAAGTTATTCTCTAAGACATCAAAGTTATTCTAAGAGTTATCAAAAGTTATTCTCAGTCATGTTATGTTATTCTCTAACTCAC
The DNA here is from genome assembly GCF_040958095.1 of Procambarus clarkii. NCBI lineage: Eukaryota > Metazoa > Arthropoda > Malacostraca > Decapoda > Cambaridae > Procambarus > Procambarus clarkii. The sequence goes on from NC_091172.1 coordinate 23,381,606, forward strand.
TTCCATTCATCAAAAGACATTCTCTAAGCCCTCAAAGTTATTCCCAGAGTCATCAAAAAGTTATTCTTCAAAACATAAAATTTGCTCTGTAAGATATCTTCGTTCATCAAACTTATTCTCAGAGATATCTAAAGTTATTCTCAGAACAATCAAAAGTTATTCTAAGACAACAAAGTCTTTCTCAGAGTCATCAAAGTTATTCTCAGAGTCACCTTTGTTATTCAAAGAAGCCTTCTGAGACATCCTCGTTCAACAAAAACTGTCCTCAGAGCCATCAAAAAGTTAAATACAGTCGTCAAAGTTATTCTTTAAGTATCTTTTCGTTCATCAGAGAAGCTTTCTAAGACATCTTTGTTCATCCAAGTTGTTCTCTAAGACATCAATCTTGTTCTCTAAGACATCAAAGATGTTCTCTAAATCATAAAAGTTAATCTCTAAGTTACCTTCGTTCATCAGAGAAACTTTCCAAAACATCTTCGTTCATCAAACTTGTTTTCAAAGTCATCAAATGTTATTCTCGAAGTCATCAAAGATATTTTCAGAGACATCTAAAGTTAATTTCTATGTTATAAAAGTTATTCTCAGAGACATCTAAAGTTAATCTTGGTCATCAAAGTTGTTCTCTAAACATCAATGTTGTTCTCCAAGACATCAAAGATGTTCTCAAAATCATAAAAGTTATTCCCAGAGCTATCAAAGTGATCTCTAATTCATCTTCGTTCTCCCAAAGTTGTTCTCTAAGACACCTTCGTTCATCAAAGAAACTCTCCTTCTTCCATCATGTTATTCTTTAAGACATCTTCAGTCATAAAATTTTCTCTCCAAAATGTAACTAGTTCAGCTTTTCATACCAAACCTGCATTTCTGTTAAAATATATTTTCGCAGACACTTTACCCTAAAACTGTTCTCTGAACTATCCTAACTTAACTTACCTTACCTTACCTATCTTACCTAACTTTACCTATGTTACCTTACCTTACCTACCTTTCCTAACTTAACCTATCTTACCTAACTTTACCTATGTTACCTTACCTTACCTACCTTTCCTAACCTAACTTTACCTATGTTACCTTACCTTACCTACCTTTCCTAACTTAACCTGCTTAACCTATCTTACCTAACTTTACCTATGTTACCTTACCTTACCTACCTTTCCTAACCTAACTTTACCTATGTTACCTTACCTTACCTACCTTTCCTAACCTAACTTTACCTATGTTACCTTACCTTACCTACCTTTCCTAACTTATCCTGCTTAACCTATCTTACCTAACTTTACCTATGTTACCTTACCTACCTTTCCTAACTTAACCTGCTTAACCTATCTTACCTAACTTTACCTATCTTACCTAACTTTACCTATGTTACCTTACCTTACCTACCTTTCCTAACTTAACCCGCTTAACCTATCTTACCTAACTTTACCTATCTTACCTAACTTAACTTTCATAACCTAACTTTACCTATCCTAACATAACTTACCTTACCTTCCCTATCTTACCTAACTTTACCTATCCTAACATAACTTACCTTACCTTCCCTAACTTAACCTAACTTTACCTATCCTAACTTAACTTACCTTTCATAACCTAACTTTACCTATCCTAACATAACTTACCTTACCTTCCCTAACTTAACCTAACTTTACCTATCCTAACTTAACTTACCTAACTTATTCTGCTTAACATAACTTACCTTACCTTCCCTATCTTACCTAACTTTACCTATCCTATCCTAACCTAACTTGTCTTACCTAACTTAATCTTACTTTCCCAAACTGATGTATCCTAACTTATCTAGTCCAACCAGACATGCTCTAACTTACATAAGTATTCCTTCTTGTCTTTGTGTTTCGTCAATCATTGTCTCATATTCATTTACTCATTTCATTAGTTAATTTCTCAAATGGGCACTTATGCATTTCAAGTGCTATTTTGTTAGAGATTGGATATTTAAGCATTTCAAAGAATTATAATTTCTCAAATGGTCACTTATGCATTTCAAGTGCTATTTGTTAGAGATTGGATATTTAAGCATTTCAAAGAATTTTTGTTATATATGGGCATTTACTCATTTCAAGGGATAATTTCTCAAATGGACGTTTTTGCATTTCAAGTGTTATTTGTTTAAGATTGGGTGTTTAACCATTTCAAAGGTTTTTCATATATATGGGAACTTACTCGTTTCAAGGGCCAATTTCTCAAATGGTCATTTTTGCAGATCAAGGGTTATTTGTTAAAGTTCATCAAGTTGCTCATAAGTTGTATTTATTATGTTTGTTATCATATGTTCTTATTCCCCAACCCCTTAACCTAACCTCTTGTAATCTTAGTGTATTTGGTAGGTTCTATCATATGTTCTTATTCCCCAACCCCTTAACCTAACCTCTTGTAATCTTAGTGTATTTGGTAGGTTCTATCATATGTTCTTATTCCCCAACCCCTTAACCTAACCTCTTGTAATCTTAGTGTATTTGGTAGGTTCTATCATATGTTCTTATTCCCCTAACCTTTCAGATGTAGTTTGTGGTGTTTTTGACGTATTTGTTGAATATATTATCCTTTTCCTAACCTTTCAGATGTAGTTTTGTTTCTCCTTTTTGTATATTTTTACCCAAACCATCTTTCCTTCTTTACTTTGATTCTCCTACTCCTTCTAACCCTCCTTTTTCTATCTCTCTCCCTTATTCTCTCTCTTCCTCCCCCTCTCTCTCCCTCATTTGCTCAAATGCTCTCTTGTTTCTCAAATTCAAGTCTTATTGCTCCCATTCTCACACCCTCATTCTCATTCACTTAGTTTTTCTTTTTCTCAATTCAAGTCTTAGTGCTCCCATGCCCACACTCTCTCTCATTCTCTCTTCTTTGGTCCCATTTTCTTCCGCCCCCTCTCTCTTACTCCTTGCTCTTCTTTCATGCTCTCACTCCCTTGAGCTCTTGTTTCTCAATTTCAAGTCTTAGTAGATCTGATTCTTTACTATTGTAATTTTATTATTACTAAGATAAAGAATGAACTTATATGTGAAAACAAAGTAAAAGAAGGAAAGAAGGTTAAGTGGGATGATGGGTTTGGGTAAAAATATACAAAAAGGAGAAACAAAACTACATCTGAAAGGTTAGGAAAAGGATAATATATTCAACAAATACGTTAAAAACACCACAAACTACATCTGAAAGGTTAGGGGAATAAGAACATATGATAGAACCTACCAAATACACTAAGATTACAAGAGGTTAGGTTAAGGGGTTGGGGAATAAGAACATATGATAGAACCTACCAAATACACTAAGATTACAAGAGGTTAGGTTAAGGGGTTGGGGAATAAGAACATATGATAGAACCTACCAAATACACTAAGATTACAAGAGGTTAGGTTAAGGGGTTGGGGAATAAGAACATATGATAACAAACATAATAAATACAACTTATGAGCAACTTGATGAACTTTAACAAATAACCCTTGATCTGCAAAAATGACCATTTGAGAAATTGGCCCTTGAAACGAGTAAGTTCCCATATATATGAAAAACCTTTGAAATGGTTAAACACCCAATCTTAAACAAATAACACTTGAAATGCAAAAACGTCCATTTGAGAAATTATCCCTTGAAATGAGTAAATGCCCATATATAACAAAAATTCTTTGAAATGCTTAAATATCCAATCTCTAACAAATAGCACTTGAAATGCATAAGTGACCATTTGAGAAATTATAATTCTTTGAAATGCTTAAATATCCAATCTCTAACAAAATAGCACTTGAAATGCATAAGTGCCCATTTGAGAAATTAACTAATGAAATGAGTAAATGAATATGAGACAATGATTGACGAAACACAAAGACAAGAAGGAATACTTATGTAAGTTAGAGCATGTCTGGTTGGACTAGATAAGTTAGGATACATCAGTTTGGGAAAGTAAGATTAAGTTAGGTAAGACAAGTTAGGTTAGGATAGGATAGGTAAAGTTAGGTAAGATAGGGAAGGTAAGGTAAGTTATGTTAAGCAGAATAAGTTAGGTAAGTTAAGTTAGGATAGGTAAAGTTAGGTTAAGTTAGGGAAGGTAAGGTAAGTTATGTTAGGATAGGTAAAGTTAGGTTATGAAAGGTAAGTTAAGTTAGGATAGGTAAAGTTAGGTTAAGTTAGGGAAGGTAAGGTAAGTTATGTTAGGATAGGTAAAGTTAGGTAAGATAGGGAAGGTAAGGTAAGTTATGTTAGGATAGGTAAAGTTAGGTTATGAAAGTTAAGTTAGGTAAGATAGGTAAAGTTAGGTAAGATAGGTTAAGCGGGTTAAGTTAGGAAAGGTAGGTAAGGTAAGGTAACATAGGTAAAGTTAGGTAAGATAGGTAAAGTTAGGTAAGATAGGTTAAGCAGGTTAAGTTAGGAAAGGTAGGTAAGGTAACATAGGTAAAGTTAGGTAAGATAGGTTAAGCAGGATAAGTTAGGAAAGGTAGGTAAGGTAAGGTAACATAGGTAAAGTTAGGTTAGGAAAGGTAGGTAAGGTAAGGTAACATAGGTAAAGTTAGGTTAGGAAAGGTAGGTAAGGTAAGGTAACATAGGTAAAGTTAGGTAAGATAGGTTAAGCAGGTTAAGTTAGGAAAGGTAGGTAAGGTAAGGTAACATAGGTAAAGTTAGGTTAGGAAAGGTAGGTAAGGTAAGGTAACATAGGTAAAGTTAGGTAAGATAGGTTAAGCAGGTTAAGTTAGGAAAGGTAGGTAAGGTAAGGTAACATAGGTAAAGTTAGGTAAGATAGGTAAGGTAAGGTAAGTTAAGTTAGGATAGTTCAGAGAACAGTTTTAGGGTAAAGTGTCTGCGAAAATATATTTTAACAGAAATGCAGGTTTGGTATGAAAAGCTGAACTAGTTACATTTTGGAGAGAAAATTTTATGACTGAAGATGTCTTAAAGAATAACATGATGGAAGAAGGAGAGTTTCTTTGATGAACGAAGGTGTCTTAGAGAACAACTTTGGGAGAACGAAGATGAATTAGAGATCACTTTGATAGCTCTGGGAATAACTTTTATGATTTTGAGAACATCTTTGATGTCTTGGAGAACAACATTGATGTTTAGAGAACAACTTTGATGACCAAGATTAACTTTAGATGTCTCTGAGAATAACTTTTATAACATAGAAATTAACTTTAGATGTCTCTGAAAATATCTTTGATGACTTCGAGAATAACATTTGATGACTTTGAAAACAAGTTTGATGAACGAAGATGTTTTGGAAAGTTTCTCTGATGAACGAAGGTAACTTAGAGATTAACTTTTATGATTTAGAGAACATCTTTGATGTCTTAGAGAACAAGATTGATGTCTTAGAGAACAACTTGGATGAACAAAGATGTCTTAGAAAGCTTCTCTGATGAACGAAAAGATACTTAGAGAATAACTTTGACGACTGTATTTAACTTTTTGATGGCTCTGAGGACAGTTTTTGTTGAACGAGGATGTCTCAGAAGGCTTCTTTGAATAACAAAGGTGACTCTGAGAATAACTTTGATGACTCTGAGAAAGACTTTGTTGTCTTAGAATAACTTTTGATTGTTCTGAGAATAACTTTAGATATCTCTGAGAATAAGTTTGATGAACGAAGATATCTTACAGAGCAAATTTTATGTTTTGAAGAATAACTTTTTGATGACTCTGGGAATAACTTTGAGGGCTTAGAGAATGTCTTTTGATGAATGGAAGTGAGTTAGAGAATAACATAACATGACTGAGAATAACTTTTGATAACTCTTAGAATAACTTTGATGTCTTAGAGAATAACTTTAGATGACTTTGAGAATGTCTTTGGATAACTCTGAGATTAACTTTGATGTCTTTGAAACAACATTGATGAATTGGAGAATGTCTTTGAGAACATGAGTAGTATTTTGTTAGCTCAGAGAATAACTTTTGATGACATAGAGAATAACTTTTATGTCTTAGAGAAGAACATTGATGGCTTAGAGAATGACTTCTGAGAACATGGGTAGTATTTGAATGCGTCTTTGATGTAATGAAAAGTAACTTTGATGTCTTTGAAACAACATTGATGATAGAGATTAACTTTTGTTGTTTTAGAGATTAATTTTGATAGCTCCGAGAATACCTTTTATGCCTCTGAGATTAACTTTAATGAACGAAGATGTCTTAGAAAGTTTCTCTGATGAACGAAAGGCTACTTAGAGAATAGCATTTTGATGAATGAGATTAACTTTTTGATGACTCTGAGAATAACTTTGAGGATGCGAGTAAATTTTGAGTGTTTGAGAGTGTCTTTTGATATCTCGAAGAGTGCCCTTGAAGTCTTAAAGGATGTCTTTGATGTCTCGAAGGATGTCTTAGAGTGTAACTTTGGTATCTTTGAGTAAGTCCTTGATGTATTGAAGAGTGTCTTTGATTTCTCGAAGAGTAACTTTGGTGTCACGGAGAGCACCTTTGACTATTTTTCGTACTTGACGACATATAATTTTTACGAAAGTGCTGAAAAAGTTACATTTGACTATTTTTCTTACTTAGCGACATATAATTTTAGTTACGAAAGTGTTGAAAAAGTTACATTTGACTATTTTGAGTGCTCCACAAAGTATAAATGGAAGTTAAGAACGACGATGATAGATATCTTTGACTATATTTTCTTACTTGACGAAAACATAATGGCTGTTACGAAATGATGAATATGACTTTTTCTGTTGATTGATGGATAATTTTAGTTATGAAATGACAATGAAACATGAAGAACACGGCTATTTTCTGATGACTGGGGAATAAGTTTAGTTAAGAAATGATGAAAGTTATTATTTAGTTGATTGACGATGGATAAAAGCTAGTTATGAACAGTTTTGGAAAGTTTCCTTTGACAATTTTTTCTTACTTGATGAAACATAGCGGCTGTTAAGAAAGTGCTGAAAGAAGTTTCCTTTGACAATTTTTAGCTAAGAGAAAGGTTGAACGAGGCTATTTCTGACTATTTTTAGTTGACTGGATAATAGGTTTAGTTGAGAAATGACGAAAGTGACTATGTTTTAGTTGATTGGCGAAAGATTTTTTTAGTTAAGGAACGTTACATAACATGTAAGGGGAAAAACCCAGAGAACATATGGGGAACATGGCAAAGAACACATGTAAGAAAAGTTGATGAATACAGTGAACATGCTGGGAATATGAACTTACAGAGAACATGAAAACATGATAAGGAGAATAGGGAATACAAAGAATGAACAATGGACTTGTGAAGAACATGGAGAATATGACAAAGAATGTAGAAAACATGTAAGTGAAGGTGAAAAACGAAGTGATCTTGTGAGGAACATGAACTTGTAGAGGAACATGAATATTGACAAAGAACACAAAAATATGGAAGTTAGCATGAATATTGAGTATAAAAGTTGTAAAGAGAACATGTGATGAACATGAAAACATAGAAAATATGACTAGAATTTGTAGAGAAAGTAATGAGACTAAGAGAAAGATTACAGAAAAAATGGAGATACTTGTGAAAATATGAACTGAATGGGACTGTGAACATTTGAAGAACATGGAGTGAACAAAGAAAACATGGACAAAATGTGAAGAACACAGCTGAATATAGAGAAAATATGCAAATACAGTATGATTATTGAAGGTTTTGATACGTTGGGGATTGATACGTTGGGGATGAGAAGGGTAAAGTAATTACTCAGACAAACAGATAGGCTGGAGAGGGACTTGATCGAATATATTTATGTCTGATGATCTAAGGCTGAGGAAATGGAGCTTTGCTAATGTCCAGATTAATTTTACTTCGTTAGAAAATAAGGTGATCTTAAATCTCAGGTGATTTAGTTGGAAAATAAAGAACTTGCACAAATGAACTAAGCTGGGGCACAAGAGTTGAAACTTGATAACTGAACTGGTTTTATTTACTATGTCTGAAAATGTAGTTGGGTGTTTAAATCTCAGGGGGATTTGGACTGATAGTAATGAATTTACATGAGTGAACTTGGACAGAGGACAAGAGCTAGAGTTTTATATTTGTTACTTCATATTTACTATGTCTGAAATACAGAGGGTAAAAATTTCGGGGAAATTGATGGTTTATTTACAAAGACTTGAGGGTGGAAGAGGGTGGGGGACAAGAGCTGGAGCTCAGTAACTGACTTGATCTTATTTACTAACTTTGAAGTATGTCTGCTTTTAATTTTAGGGAAATTGATGGGTTATTTACAAAGATACGAAGGAGAACTAAGGCGGGGACGAGAGCTGGAGCTCAGTAACTGACTTGATTTTATTTACGGTGTCTGAAATACAGAGGGTAAAAATTTAAGGGAAATTGATGGTTTATTTGCAAAGATATGAAAGAGAACTAAGGCGGAGGACAAGCGCTGGAGCTTGGTAACTGTTTTGATCTTATTTATGGTGCCTGAAATACAGAGGGTAAAAATTTCAGGGGAATTGATCTGTTACTAACGAAGATACGAGAGAGAGCTAAGGCGGAGGACAAGCGCTGGAGCTTGGTAACTAAATTACTGTATTGAACTACGTTTGAAATATGATTATTTTTAAATTTTAGAGGGATTGGAATGATAGTATTCATTATATGACAGGGGACTAAGGTGGGGAACGTGAGCTAGAACTTGCTTACTAACGCGATTTATTTGTGTAAAAACTAACTTGCTTAATGAAAAGGAGAAAACATACGATGTCAGAAAATAGGAAGAGGGAATAATATGAAGAGGAGAGAGAGAGAGGAGGGAGAGAGAGAGAGAGACGGTCCAGATATTACGGATAAGATAAGATAAGATTAAGAGCTGACTGGCTGGCTGGCTGGGCGCAAAGTAAATAAAGGTGACGCGAGAGATTGCGAGGTAAGGGGGGAGGGAGGGGGGTGTGAGGTACGAGACTTGAAAACCATGACTTACACAGGTGATTTTCTAAATTTATATGAATAACTAAGGCTTACATAGACGATTTTGTAAGTTGAAAACATGTAAAATATGTCCGTAGAGTTCTCCTGGAAGCCCTAAAGTGCTACACACGTTATTTGAATTTCTCCCATAAGGCTTTAACAAACTTCTAAGTCTCGGAAATTATTTTTCTCATAAGAAATCCTTACTTCTAAAATCTGTGACTGACAAAATTTACCTGAAACCCTTGGGGCGCACAGGGGATATTTGACCTGAAACCCTTGGGGCGCACAGGGGATATTTGACCTGAAACCCTTGGGGCGCACAGGGGATATTTGACCTGAAACCCTTGGGGCGCACAGGGGATATTTGACCTGAAACCCTTGGGGCGCACAGGGGATATTCTAAATTTACCTGAAACCCTTGGGGCGCACAGACGATATTTGACCTGAAAAAAAATATCGTCTGTGTGGAGCCATCCCTACTACTCCTATCACCACTAGATGGCGTCGTCCAATTTGTGGGGGGGTTTCGGGATCGGAATCACAGATGGCATAGACGTCGCTGCTCCATGCTCCGACGATGGAATCGGGTTCGTAAAACAAACACACACACACACACACACACACATTGCTGTAATCAACCGATAGCTAGAAAGGCGGGATCCAAGAGTCAATGCTCGATCCTGCAAGCACATATAGGTGAGTACACACACACACACACACACACACACACACACACACACACACACACACACACACACACACACACACACACACACACACACTGTGTGCAGGTCAAGCACCCCAACAACTGATGCTGGTGGCAGGTGAGCCCATCTTTAGTGAACACGTCAGGCACCTGCCTCTCTCCCTGTACACCGTGGCGGCGGTGTGTGGTGCCGCGTGTGGTGCCGCGTGTGGTGCCGTGTGTGGTGCCGTGTGTGGTGCCACGTGTGGTGCCACACAAGTCGGGTACTTACAGGAAAGAGAATACACTCGTGGTGTCCTTGTCGCCTAATAATATTTACATCAGCTGAGGCTCTGAAGCAGTCACTGGCGGAGGTACACCGCCACCTCCTGAAGGCTGTGCTCCTTCAGGAGGTTCATAGAACACTTTTGTAACACCATGCACCATCGTACATATACTGACCTAATGGACAACTAGATAGGGAAACTGAACATACATATTTTTAGACCTAAGCACATATAATGTTAGGCTTCAAATAGCGTACATTATTAGGCCAAGGATAGTTAGGTTACGTTAGATTTGCAACTTAGATACAAAACTGTTTATCCTGTTTATGCCTCCCTCACACTGTCTCCCACACACACTGTCTCCCACACACACTGTCTCCCACACACACTGTCTCCCACACACACTGTCTCCCACACACACTGTCTCCCACACACACTGTCTCCCACACACACTGTCTCCCACGCACACTGTCTCCCACACACACTGTCTCCCACACACACTGTCTCCCACACACACTGTCTCCCACACACAATGTCTCCCACACACACTGTCTCCCACACACACTGTCTCCCACACACACTGTCTCCCACACACACTGTCTCCCACACACACTGTCTCCCACACACACTGTCTCCCACACACACTGTCTCCCACACACACTGTCTCCCACACACACTGTCTCCCACACACACTGTCTCCCACACACACTGTCTCCCACACACACTGTCTCCCACACACACTGTCTCCCACACACACTGTCTCCCACACACACTGTCTCCCACACACTGTCTCCCACACACACTGTCTCCCACACACTGTCTCCCACACACTGTCCCCCCACACTATCTCCCACACACACTGTCTCCCACACACACTGTCTCCCACACACACTGTCTCCCACACACACTGTCTCCCACACACTGTCTCCCACACACTGTCTTCCACACACTGTCTCCCCCACACTGTACCTGCCTCCACTATCTTGTGGGGGTGAAGGGAGGGAGGGAGCTGTAACTAACCTGATTGTGCTTTTAGGGGGATGAGCTACGGCTCTCGGGACCCATCTTTCAATTCTTAATTAACTGGAACGAAAATAATAATGAGACTGAAGTCTGCTTCTGCCTCTCTCTCTCTCTCTCTCTCTCTCTCTCTCTCTCTCTCTCTCTCTCTCTCTCTCTCTCTCTCTCTCTCTCTCTCTCTCTCTCTCTCTCTCTCTCTTATTATTACTAGGGTTATAAATAATTTAAATTCTGAAAACTGCTCAAAAACTGTTGCAAAAAACAAACCTCTGATTTCAGACTTTATAAAAATCGCTTCGGGGGTCGCTATTCATGCCGATATTTCTTAAATGATGTCAAAAGGGCTGACCCCCAAGAAACCCACGCTGGGCACCTTCCAAACAAAAATCCCGCTAAGAAATTGAGTGAGGCTGTCCCCGAGCGTCTGACCTCCAGCCTCGAGCAGACAGACACAGACAGACATATACTGGTGTTACACTTCTGTTCCTCTTCCATGTACTTCACAATTCTCTGCTTAATTATTTTGTGTAATATTTTGCTTGGTACCTCAAGAAGGGAAATTGGTCTGTAATTTCTTGCTTGGGGTTTCCCCGGCTTGGGAATTAATCTGATTAGTGACATTTTTTATGTATGAGGGGAATATTGCGGACGCAAGAGCAGCGTTTAATATACGCGTATATTGACGGATTGCAGCCGTTGGGTGGTGGTTAGTGGTTTAGTGGTGAGAAGAGGCAGGTGCCTCTCACAGCCTGGTGGTGGGAGTGACGGAGGTGCCTACTTAACACTGTCTAGAGGGGAGGGTTGTGTTTGTCTCTACCACAGACGCGGCCACACATTTACAGTGCTAACCAGCATATATACATTTTCTTCTGTCCTCCATGGACAGGGTGAGAGATGCGTTAAACATATAGTACTGTCACTATGGCGGTGTGTTCACTCACAGGATGAGTGACGCTGCCCAATACTGTCACTATGGCGGTGTGTTCACTCACAGGATGAGTGGCGCTGCCCAATACTGTCACTATGGCGGTGTGTCCGCTCACAGGATGAGTGACGCTGCCCAGTACTGTCACTATGGCGGTGTGTCCACTCACAGGATGAGTGACGCTGCTCAATACTGTCACTATGGCGGTGTGTCCACTCACAGGATGAGTGACGCTGCCCAGTACTGTCACTATGGCGGTGTGACCACTCACAGGATGAGTGACGCTGCCCAGTACTGTCACTATGGCGGTGTGACCACTCACAGGATGAGTGACGCTGCCCAATACTGTCACTATGGCGGTGTGTCCACTCACAGGATGAGTGACGCTGCCCAATACTGTCACTATGGCGGTGTGTCCACTCACAGGATGAGTGGCCCTGCCCAGTACTGTCACTATGGCGGTGTGACCACTCACAGGATGAGTGACGCTGCCCAGTACTGTCACTATGGCGGTGTGACCACTCACAGGATGAGTGACGCTGCCCAGTACTGTCACTATGGCGGTGTGACCACTCACAGGATGAGTGACGCTGCCCAGTACTGTCACTATGGCGGTGTGTCCACTCACAGGATGAGTGACGCTGCTCAATACTGTCACTATGGCGGTGTGTCCACTCACAGGATGAGTGACGCTGCCCAGTACTGTCACTATGGCGGTGTGACCACTCACAGGATGAGTGACGCTGCCCAGTACTGTCACTATGGCGGTGTGACCACTCACAGGATGAGTGACGCTGCCCAGTACTGTCACTATGGCGGTGTGTCCACTCACAGGATGAGTGACGCTGCTCAATACTGTCACTATGGCGGTGTGTCCACTCACAGGATGAGTGACGCTGCCCAGTACTGTCACTATGGCGGTGTGACCACTCACAGGATGAGTGACGCTGCCCAGTACTGTCACTATGGCGGTGTGACCACTCACAGGATGAGTGACGCTGCCCAGTACTGTCACTATGGCGGTGTGACCACTCACAGGATGAGTGACGCTGCCCAGTACTGTCACTATGGCGGTGTGTCCACTCACAGGATGAGTGACGCTGCCCAATACTGTCACTATGGCGGTGTGTCCACTCACAGGATGAGTGACGCTGCCCAGTACTGTCACTATGGCGGTGTGTCCACTCACAGGATGAGTGACGCTGCCCAATACTGTCACTATGGCGGTGTGACCACTCACAGGATGAGTGACGCTGCCCAGTACTGTCACTATGGCGGTGTGTCCACTCACAGGATGAGTGACGCTGCCCAATACTGTCACTATGGCGGTGTGTCCACTCACAGGATGAGTGACGCTGCCCAGTACTGTCACAATGGCGGTGTGTCCACTCACAGGATGAGTGACGCTGCCCAATACTGTCACTATGGCGGTGTGACCACTCACAGGATGAGTGACGCTGCCCAATACTGCCACTATGGCGGTGTGTCCACTCACAGGATGAGTGACGCTGCCCAATACTGTCACTATGGCGGTGTGTCCACTCACAGGATGAGTGACGCTGCCCAGTACTGTCACAATGGCGGTGTGTCCACTCACAGGATGAGTGACGCTGCCCAATACTGTCACTATGGCGGTGTGTCCACTCACAGGATGAGTGACGCTGCCCAATACTGCCACTATGGCGGTGTGACCACTCACAGGATGAGTGACGCTGCCCAATACTGCCACTATGGCGGTGTGTCTACTCACAGGATGAGTGACGCTGCCCAATACTGTCACTATGGCGGTGTGTCCACTCACAGGATGAGTGACGCTGCCCAATACTGCCACTATGGCGGTGTGACCACTCACAGGATGAGTGACGCTGCCCAATACTGTCACTATGGCGGTGTGTCCACTCACAGGATGAGTGACGCTGCCCAATACTGTCACTATGGCGGTGTGTCCACTCACAGGATGAGTGGCGCTGCCCAATACTGTCACTATGGCGGTGTGTCCACTCACAGGATGAGTGACGCTGCCCAATACTGTCACTATGGCGGTGTGTCCACTCACAGGATGAGTGACGCTGCCCAATACTGTCACTATGGCGGTGTGTCCACTCACAGGATGAGTGACGCTGCCCAATACTGTCACTATGGCGGTGTGTCCACTCACAGGATGAGTGACGCTGCCCAGTACTGTCACTATGGCGGTGTGTCCACTCACAGGATGAGTGACGCTGCCCAATACTGTCACTATGGCGGTGTGACCACTCACAGGATGAGTGACGCTGCCCAGTACTGTCACTATGGCGGTGTGTCCACTCACAGGATGAGTGACGCTGCCCAGTAAACTCAAAATTTAAAAGTCATTAAATTAAATTGTTTTCCATCTTTCACCGGTGTCCTCGTGTCCTACCTTTTTTGTGAATGTGAAGAGGCAGTCTTTCTCCGCGTTATCTATTCCCCTCAGTATCTTGTACATTGTGATCATATCCCCTCAGTTCGTTTTATCCCTTAGGGTGGTGTGATTTAGTTCCGTTAATTTTTTTTTTCAATTTTGGCTTTGTTTCACAAGGTGCTGGACGGTAGAGTGACGGTTTCTCTTCATGCAGGTCGGCGTTCAATCCTTGACCGTCTAAGTGGTTAGGCACCATTCCTATCCCCCTGTTCCATCCCTAATCGTTATCCTAGTGACCCCTTCCCAGTGCTATATAGTTGTAATGGCTTGGCGCTTTCCCTTGATATAGATCCCTTCCCAACATATGGATTCCATGCCGGTGCTGCATATTCCAGCATTGGTCTAACGAATGTTGGTGGGGGGGTGGGTGCCGGGGACTGGTCGGTGATGAGTGGGGGTGGGGGGTGGGGGGGAGAGGGGGGAAGGTGGGGGTGTGTGAGCGTGGGGAGGGGGGGGGGGAGTGAGGGAGTGCGGGCGCCCTCACCCACCTGTCCAGGCACCTGCGTCTCACCTGCTGCTTGTTCCCCTGATTTAGCTCCACCTGTCCTCCCCTCACACCAGGGGTCGTCACCCCCTGGTGACTCCCAGTGTCTGCCCCGCCTCCCCCCCCCCACAACCCACACAACACCTCACCCCCCACAACACCTTACTCCACTAGTGTGTACTCCACTAGTGTGTACTCCACTAGTGTGTACACCACTAGTGTGTACTCCACTAGTGTGTACTCCACTAGTGTGTACTCCACTAGTGTGTACTCCACTAGTGTGTACACCACTAGTGTGTACACCACTAGTGTGTACTCCACTAGTGTGTACTCCACTAGTGTGTACACCACTAGCGTGTACTCCACTAGCGTGTACTCCACTAGTGTGTACTCCACTAGTGTGTACTCCACTAGTGTGTACTCCACTAGTGTGTACTCCACTAGTGTGTACTCCACTAGTGTGTACTCCACTAGTGTGTACTCCACTAGTGTGTACACCACTAGCGTGTACTCCACTAGCGTGTACTCCACTAGTGTGTACTCCACTAGTGTGTACTCCACTAGTGTGTACACCACTAGCGTGTACTCCACTAGCGTGTACTCCACTAGTGTGTACTCCACTAGTGTGTACTCCACTAGCGTGTACTCCACTAGCGTGTACTCCACTAGTGTGTACTCCACTAGTGTGTACTCCACTAGTGTGTACACCACTAGCGTGTACTCCACTAGCGTGTACTCCACTAGTGTGTACTCCACTAGTGTGTACTCCACTAGTGTGTACTCCACTAGTGTGTACTCCACTAGCGTGTACTCCACTAGTGTGTACTCCACTAGTGTGTACTCCACTAGTGTGTACTCCACTAGTGTGTACTCCACTAGTGTGTACTCCACTAGTGTGTACTCCACTAGCGTGTACTCCACTAGTGTGTACTCCACTAGTGTGTACTCCACTAGTGTGTACTCCACTAGCGTGTACTCCACTAGTGTGTACTCCACTAGCGTGTACTCCACTAGCGTGTACTCCACTAGTGTGTACTCCACTAGTGTGTACACCACTAGTGTGTACTCCACTAGCGTGTACTCCACTAGTGTGTACTCCACTAGTGTGTACTCCACTAGTGTGTACTCCACTAGTGTGTACTCCACTAGCGTGTACACCACTAGTGTGTACTCCACTAGTGTGTACACCACTAGTGTGTACTCCACTAGTGTGTACTCCACTAGTGTGTACTCCACTAGCGTGTACTCCACTAGCGTGTACTCCACTAGCGTGTACTCCACTAGTGTGTACTCCACTAGTGTGTACTCCACTAGTGTGTACTCCACTAGTGTGTACTCCACTAGCGTGTACTCCACTAGCGTGTACTCCACTAGCGTGTACTCCACTAGTGTGTACTCCACTAGCGTGTACTCCACTAGTGTGTACTCCACTAGTGTGTACTCCACTAGTGTGTACTCCACTAGTGTGTACTCCACTAGTGTGTACTCCACTAGTGTGTACTCCACTAGTGTGTACTCCACTAGTGTGTACTCCACTAGTGTGTACACCACTAGTGTGTACTCCACTAGCGTGTACTCCACTAGTGTGTACTCCACTAGTGTGTACTCCACTAGTGTGTACTCCACTAGTGTGTACTCCACTAGTGTGTACTCCACTAGTGTGTACACCACTAGTGTGTACTCTACTAGTGTGTACACCACTAGTGTGTACTCCACTAACATGTACTCCACTAACATGTACTCCACTAACATGTACTCCACTAGCGTGTACACCACTAGTGTGTACTCCACTAGTGTGTACTCCACTAGTGTGTACACCACTAGTGTGTACTCCACTAGCGTGTACTCTACTAGCGTGTACTCTACTAGCGTGTACACCACTAGTGGTGTACACCACTAGTGTGTACACCACTAGTGTGTACTCCACTAACATGTACTCCACTAGCGTGTAATGTGAGTACAGAAGCCCCGGGGGGGGGGATATAGGAACCTGCCGGAGTCCGACCAATGTCCTGGCAGCAGTAATGTGGACTCTTCAATAAGTGAAGCTGAACCTTGCAACATATGTCATCAGACGATTAAACACCTGAGTTACGAGGCTCGCTCCTCCGATTTATGGTGTGAGAAAAAGCTGTGAGGGTGTATTAGACATAAGAGTTCTCAGTGCTGCAGTATCGTTTGCATGTCTGGCCAATGGAGCCGGGTGGGATTAAGGTGTTTTGTTATGCAAAACTGGCGACGCATCGACCCGGCTAAAGAGGTGGGCGTAAAAAGCCTCATAAAGTTGCCGAGCATGAACGACGAGGTGAAAAAACTAGGAGTGGGCGTTGGGTTGTAACCCTGAGCTTAATGGACGGGGAATTAGGGCGGAGAATTGTGGCGACACGTATGTGGAGGCGCTCCTGGTAATGGTTCATGTGTGGTAATGGTCATACTAGCCAGCAGGGCGGGAAGGGTGGTGGTGGTGTGAGGTATGAAGGGCTTTGGTAATAACCTCGTCAGTGATGGTGGATGACTGTGCTTGATGGCACCGGTGCCAGCCAGCGATACACCGGTGCCAGCCAGCGGTGCCCCGGTGCCACTCTGCGACAGACGTACCCCCAAAATGTTGCATCGTTTATGTGTTGGTAGTCCGGGTCGACCCGGGCCCTCGCATAAGCTTCACCCAAGTCTGTATACCTATTACCTCTCCGACTTTCCCCATGACCACTTGTGCCCAAGTTCGCCTGGTTCTTCAAGCCTACGAACTCGGGCACAAGTGGTCATGCGGGCAGTCGGACAGGGAATGAAGGCGTTCGGGCCCGCCAGGTCCAAGATGAACCGCAGGTCTAATGAGTGCGTCCTGAGGACCGGGAACAGTCTGGACACCCAACGTAGGGACGAGGTCGCCCGTCTCCAGCCACGTGGCTAGTGACTTGACACAGCAGCGGTGATGTACTACTACTCTGCAGCTTTATAGACAACAGGCTTAATATCAGCAACTACTTGGGTGACGTAATAGAACTGAAAAGTGGAGTACCACAAGGAAGCTGCCTCTCCCCCACTCTATTCAACATATATACAGCTGACCTACCCCAACCCCAACATGGAGAATACATCACATACGCTGACGATGTCACCCAAATAATATGCCAACCGGGACCATCAAAGCCGCTACTAGCCGACAAGACCAAGGCAGCAATTGAACTCATAAACAACTTTGAGAAGCAATGGAAAATTAGCACCAACAAACAAAAGTTTCAGATAATACACATTGCGGAAAGAAACCCGGACCCCATCATCCTTGACAACCATCTGATCCAATATGCGGAGGTCGGCAGAATACTGGGACTCATGATAAATAGAACAGGGATACAAACTCATGTAAGGGACCGACTAAACAAAGCCAAAGCAGCCTTGGGAAAATTGAGGAGATTCCGAAGCCTCAGTACTAACAATCAGATCCACGTATAAAAGGCTCTAGTTCGGCCGCATCTAGAGTATCCCCCAGTACCACTACACACCATAAAGAAAACTAACATGCAGAAACTGCAAGCAGTACAAAATAAGGCGCTAAGGAGAGCAGCAAAACACCGTCCACCATATGATCAGACAATCCAGGAGCTCCATGAACTCCTGAACATAGTCACTAAACATCAGAGCCATCAGGGTGTGGAACACCATCGAAATGTTAGAGGACCCAATGTTACAAAGATTACTCCAAGATGAGACGCCCCGCTCCCACAGCTGGTGGCCCAAGATGAGACGCCCCGCTCCCACAGCTGGTGGTCCAAGATGAGACGCCCCGCTCCCACAGCTGGTGGCCCAAGATGAGACGCCCCGCTCCCACAGCTGGTGGCCCAAGATGAGACGCCCCGCTCCCACAGCTGGTGGCCCAAGAGCCTCGATTCACTAGATGCAAACCCCGCCCCACAGTACATAATTCCCAGATGAAATACCGACCAGATATCCTTCCCCCATAATTGAAAAATTGAGTATGTATGTGTATATGTGTATAGTTGTGTATATATGTATGTATGTGTGTATGTATATGTATATGGGTATATATGTATGTATAATTATATATATATATATATATATATATATATATATATATATATATATATATATATATAAAATATAATATAAAATATAATATATATATATTATTAAATATGACCGAAAAAGTAAGATTAATAATTCTAACACGAATTTTTTCAATATTTTTTATGTTTCTTTTCAAAGTGAAAAGAAATTGTGTTTATTATTTGGTATCTCTCTCGTCTCCTTTCAAGTGAGTACATTTGGAGAGCTTTCAGACGATCCCAATAATTTAGGTGCTTTATCGCGTCTATGCGTGCCGGATGTGTTCTCTGTATTCCCTCTATTTCAGCAATCTCTCCTGCTCTGAAAGGTGAAGTGAGTACTGAGCAGTACTCAAGACGGGACAGCACAAGTGATTTGAAGAGTACAACCATTGTGATGGGATCCCTGGATTTGAAAGTTCTCGTAATCCATCCTGGATCCGTAATCCATCATTTTTCTGGCAGCCGCAATATTTGCTTGATTATGCTCCCTAAACGTTTAGTCGTCAGACATCATTATTCCCAAATCCTTTACATGTCGCTTTCCTACTATGGGCAGATTTGATTGTGTTTTGTACCCTGTATTATCATGTACCCTTCATGTACCCTGTATTACCATGTACCCTTCATGTACCCTGTATTACCATGTACCCTTCATGTACCCTGTATTACCATGTACCCTTCATGTACCCTGTATTACCGTGTACCCTTCATGTACCCTGTATTACCATGTACCCTTCATGTACCCTGTATTACCATGTACCCTTCATGTACCCTGTATTACCGTGTACCCTTCATGTACCCTGTATTACCGTGTACCCTTCATGTACCGTGTACATGAAGGCCTACCACTGGTGTGGCTGGCAGGAGCAGCATGAGAGAGAGAGACCAGCAAGGCCACCATGACCTTCCCCGCAGGAAATACTGCAAACTAACATTTCCTGTTATAATTAAGCATTATATAGAAAATGACATGATACTGATTAAATGAAAAAAAAGTCTGCAAACAGCAGCAAATGTTATAAGTTATAAGTTATAATTTTGTAATGTATTAATAGATACATTACAAAAGACATGAGATCTGCAAGCATAGACCTGTCCTAGTGAAACATTATTTAGTCTCAGGCTTATTTTTATTTTTTAAACAGGCCAAAATTTACTATCAATGCTTTAATAGCAGACATATATTGGCATGAAGGGAAGTAAAGAGAAGTATTGAGATACGTAAATGTAGAAAGATGAGATTTCAATTTACGAAATAAATAACAATTACAGTTACTTAAAACAATTACTTAATACTGTCAAGTACCGAGTGACGGGTTTTCTTACACAATGACTTTTATTGTACCTGTGCTCAGTGTGTGGTGGTTGTGGTCTGTGTAACCTGTGCTCAGTGTGTGGTGGTTGTGGTCTGTGTAACCTGTGCTCAGTGTGTGGTGGTTGTGGTCTGTGTAACCTGTGCTCAGTGTGTGGTGGTTGTGGTCTGTGTAACCTGTGCTCAGTGTGTGGTGGTTGTGGTCTGTGTAACCTGTGCTCAGTGTGTGGTGGTTGTGGTCTATATAACCTGTGCACAGTGTGTGGGGGTTGTGGTCTGTGTAACCTGTGCTCAGTGTGTGGTGGTTGTGGTCTGTGTAACCTGTGCTCAGTGTGTGGGGGTTGTGGTCTGTGTAACCTGTGCACAGTGTGTGGTGGTTGTGGTCTGTGTAACCTGTGCTCAGTGTGTGGTGGTTGTGGTCTATATAACCTGTGCACAGTGCGTGGGGTTGTGGTCTGTGTAACCTGTGCACAGTGTGTGGTGGTTGTGGTCTGTGTAACCTGTGCTCAGTGTGTGGTGGTTGTGGTCTGTGTAACCTGTGCTCAGTGCGTGGGGTTGTGGTCTGTGTAACCTGTGCACAGTGTGTGGTGGTTGTGGTCTGTGTAACCTGTGCTCAGTGTGTGGTGGTTGTGGTCTATGTAACCTGTGCTCAGTGTGTGGGGTTGTGGTCTGTGTAACCTGTGTTCAGTGTGTGGTGGTTGTGGTCTGTGTAACCTGTGCTCAGTGTGTGGTGGTTGTGGTCTGTGTAACCTGTGCACAGTGTGTGGGGGTTGTGGTCTGTGTAACCTGTGCTCAGTGTGTGGTGGTTGTGGTCTGTGTAACCTGTGCTCAGTGTGTGGGGTTGTGGTCTATATAACCTGTGCTCAGTGTGTGGTGGTTGTGGTCTGTGTAACCTGTGCTCAGTGCGTGGGGTTGTGGTCTGTGTAACCTGTGCTCAGTGTGTGGGGGTTGTGGTCTGTGTAACCTGTGCTCAGTGTGTGGTGGTTGTGGTCTGTGTAACCTGTGCTCAGTGTGTGGGGGTTGTGGTCTGTGTAACCTGTGCTCAGTGTGTGGGGGTTGTGGTCTGTGTAACCTGTGCTCAGTGTGTGGGGTTGTGGTCTATATAACCTGTGCACAGTGTGTGGGGTTGTGGTCTGTGTAACCTGTGCACAGTGTGTGGTGGTTGTGGTCTGTGTAACCTGTGCACAGTGTGTGGTGGTTGAGGTCTGTGTAACCTGTGCACAGTGTGTGGGGTTGTGGTCTATATAACCTGTGCTCAGTGTGTGGGGTTGTGGTCTGTGTAACCTGTGCCCAGTGTGTGGGGTTGTGGTCTATATAACCTGTGCTCAGTGTGTGGTGGTTGTGGTCTGTGTAACCTGTGCTCAGTGAGTGGGGTTGTGGTCTGTGTAACCTGTGCACAGTGTGTGGTGGTTGTGGTCTGTGTAACCTGTGCACAGTGTGTGGTGGTTGAGGTCTGTGTAACCTGTGCTCAGTGTGTGGGGGTTGTGGTCTGTGTAACCTGTGCTCAGTGTGTGGGGTTGTGGTCTGTGTAACCTGTGCTCAGTGTGTGGTGGTTGTGGTCTATATAACCTGTGCTCAGTGTGTGGGGTTGTGGTCTAGATAACCTGTGCACAGTGTGTAAACCAGTTACCATTAATCTACTTTACCTGTTCCTTCTTCCTAATGTCAGAAGATTATTATATATAAAGAAATGATTGAGAGTAACAAGAGGACTTTACAGTAGCGCATATAAATCCTCTAATGTTTCATAATCACTAATCGGTCGTGTCCAAGCTGCTATATTGATCAAGGTGATGAAGAACCAGCCGCCAACTGCCCAACCTCTCAGGTTGACTCGGGGGGCAAGACAAATTGACAGCTGAGTGATATTGATGAGTGCGCATTGTGCAACAAACGCTCTTAGAAGCCGAGTGTAGCATGAAGAGCTGTAATTGGCTTGACGCATACAGGTCACACTGCGCTACTTGTCATACTGATCAACAATCATGATTGATACAAAGTTTAACTTATGCTCTCTCTCTCTCTCTCTCTCTCTCTCTCTCTCTCTCTCTCTCTGCCTGTAATGTCTTCAGTCACTCGACATACAGTGTTGACAAACACACTATAGTATGACACTATACACACGCGCTAAGCATGACGCTGATGACGCAGTACGTCAATACGGTGACGTACTCAACCAGTTACGTCGACGCACAGCCTGTGAGCGTCGGGTACCGTAGACGGCTAACATGGCGCAGCTATAAGTAACCTGTTTACCTTTTAGCGACATCAATAAATACATTTATTAATTGAAAGCAAAGAGGCTCACATTCAGACCTTAACGTCAAACTCTGCTTCAATTCCTCATTTATGAGATGATTAGATGGGAGCGGAGGCTGGGAGAAGATGAGGGAGAGGATAAGAGAGATGAAGATGCTGCAGACTGGAGGATGAGTGAGGTAGGAGCAAGTGAGAGGCCCTAAGCAGGCACTGAAGGATGAGAGAGAGTGTAATTGAATGGTGAGAGAGAGGGTGAAGAAGGGTGTTAGAGTGGGAGAGAGAGAGAGAGAGAGAGAGAGAGAGAGAGAGAGAGAGAGAGAGAGAGAGAGAGAGAGAGAGAGAGAGAGAGAGAGAGAAGGAGGGAGTGAGTGGGAAGGAGGGAGAGGGAGGGGAGGGAAGACAGGTTATATAAATTCCCCATGTTTATATAGCGAGGAGATCCGGCACTAAGGCATTATAGGTGGTGGTGGGTGGCCCCGCCCGGGAGGTAATGGCCCACACTGAAACACTGAGTATTGATAACCGGCTGTTGAATAATCGTCTGGATTAATATATAGATTAATACCCTTAACGACGCCATCAGTCTCAATTCTACTTTATATTTGTTCTTAAATATTTCATTTATTGATTTAGTGTTTTTTAACCGTCTACGTTCCATTTCATTTGTTAATTATGTACTAAAATGCTTTGTATACTCAGGGAAAACAAAATTGTGTACACTCAGTGAGTACAAAACTTTGTACCCTTAACGGGTACAAAACAGGAACCAAAGGAGAGGTCAAACTGCTTGTTGTTGTTGTTGTTTAGGATTCGCTGCTTGGAACAAAAAGTTCCAAGTAGCACGGGCTATGGCGAACCCGTAGAGTATAAAAGATCAAACTGCTTACTAATGCTTGAGCAGAAGCACAGAAGAAGGACGCATCACCTGTTGCTTACAGACTCCTCTGAAAACTTTGTAATAATTGGTGATCCAAGAAGCACTTACACAAGACTTAAGTGGCCAGCTGGTTACAGGAACTGGCGGTGGAATGACCTAGTTAGACAGTTAACACGTGACATAAACAAGACGCAGTCATGTACGCAGGAGGTTGTGGCGTGGGTTGTGTGAGTGTCTTAGTGGGAGGGGTTGTGCTCACCTAGTTGTGCTTGCGAGGGTTGAGCTTTGGCTCTTTGGTCCCGCCTCTCAACTCTCAATCAACTGGTGTTCACATTCCTGAGCCTACTGGGCTCTATCATATCTACACTTGAAACTGTGTATGGAGTCAGCCTCCACCACATCACTGCCTAATGCATTCCACCTGTTAACTACTCTGACACAGAAAAAGTTCTTTCTAATGTCTGTGGCTCATTTGGGTACTCAGCTTCCACCTGTGTACCCTTGTTCGCGTACCACCCGTGTTAAATAATCCATCCTTGTCTACCCTGAGAATCTTGTATGTGGTGATCATGTCTCTCTGAGCTCATCTGTCTTCCAGCGACGTGAGGTGCAGTTCCCTCAGATTTTCCTCGTAGCTCATGCCTCTTAGTTCTGGGACTAGTCTAGTGGCACTGAACTTTTTCCAGCTTCGTCTTGTGCTTGACAAGTACGGGCTCCATGCTGGGGCCGCATACCCCAGGATTAGCCTTACATATGTGGTATACAAGGTTCAGAAAGATTCCTTACATAAGTTTCTGAAAGCAGTTCTGATGTTAGCCAGTTTCGCATACGCCGCCGATGTTATTCTTTTGATGTCGGCTTCAGGAGACAAGTTTGGCGTGATATCAACTCCTAGATCTTTCTCTCTGTTCGTTTCGTGAAGGACTTCATTTTCCATTCTGTATCCAGTGTCTTGCCTCCTATTTCCTCCCCCTAGTTTCATTACCTTACATTTACTTGGGTTGAACTTTAGTAGCCATTTGTTGGACCATTCTTTTTGTTTAGGTCATCTTGTAGCCTCATATTATCTTCCTCCGTTTTAATCCTCCTCATAATTTTTGCATCATCAGCAAACAATGAGAGGAACGAGTCTATTCCCTCTGGGAGATCATTTACATATATCAGAAACAGTATAGGTCCAAGGACTGACCCCTGCGGGACTCCACTTGTAATGTCTCGCCAATCTGAGACCTCACCCCTCACAGTGACTCGTTGTCTCCTGTTGCTTAGGTACTCCTTTATCCAATGAGGTACCTTCCCTTTCACTCCAGCCTGCATCTCCAGCTTTTCCAATAGCTTCTTGTGTGGTACTGTATCAAAAGCTTTCTGGCAATCAAAAAATATGCAGTCTGCCCACCCTTCTCTTTCTTGCCTGATTTTTGGTTGCCTGAAATCAATCAATCCTGTGAGGCAGGACTTGCCATTCCTGTACCCATGTTGATGCTGTGTTACAAAGTTCTTCCGCTCCAGATGTTCCACTAGCTTTCTTCGCACAATCTTCTCCATCAGCTTGCATAGTATGCAAGTTAGGGACACTGGTCTGTAGTTCAGTGCCTCCTGTCTATCACCCTTCTTGAATACCGGGACTACATTAGTCGTCTTCCAAGTTTTTGGCAGTTCACCTGTCACCAGTGACTTGTTGAACACCATGGAGGGTGGCTGACAATTGTTATTGTGGTGAGGAAGGCTCAGCTGGGCCCGTCCAGGACCCCTCAACACGCAGTTATAAATTACATATTAATTTGTTAATCAAACATAAACAGAGAATTCTTCTTATAGAGATTTATTTTATAATATTCTATGATTAAAGGTTATTAATTACAAGTTATGTTGAATGTTTTCCACAGTTCTACTGAGGGAGGATGTATGAGGAAGCTGTACTGAGGGAGGATGTATGAGGAAGCTGTCCTGTGGGAGGATGTATGAGGAAGCTGTCCTGAGGGAGGATGTATGAGGAAGCTGTACTGAGGGAGGATGTATGAGGAAGCTGTCCTGAGGGAGGATGTATGAGGAAGCTGTCCTGAGGGAGGATGTATGAGGAAGCTGTACTGAGGGAGGATGTATGAGGAAGCTGTCCTGAGGGAGGATGTATGAGGAAGCTGTCTTGAGGGAGGATGTATGAGGAAGCTGTCCTGAGGGAGGATGTATGAGGAAGCTGTCCTGAGGGAGGATGTATGAGGAAGCTGTCCTGAGGGAGGATGTATGAGGAAGCTGTCCTGAGGGAGGATGTATGAGGAAGCTGTCCTGAGGGAGGATGTATGAGGAAGCTGTCCTGAGGGAGGATGTATGAGGAAGCTGTCCTGAGGGAGGATGTATGAGGAAGCTGTCCTGAGGGAGGATGTATGAGGAAGCTGTACTGAGGGAGGATGTATGAGGAAGCTGTCCTGAGGGAGGATGTATGAGGAAGCTGTACTGAGGGAGGATGTATGAGGAAGCTGTACTGAGGGAGGATGTATGAGGAAGCTGTCCTGAGGGAGGATGTATGAGGAAGCTGTCCTGAGGGAGGATGTATGAGGAAGCTGTCCTGAGGGAGGATGTATGAGGAAGCTGTACTGAGGGAGGATGTATGAGGAAGCTGTCCTGAGGGAGGATGTATGAGGAAGCTGTCCTGAGGGAGGATGTATGAGGAAGCTGTCCTGAGGGAGGATGTATGAGGAAGCTGTACTGAGGGAGGATGTATGAGGAAGCTGTCCTGAGGGAGGATGTATGAGGAAGCTGTACTGAGGGAGGATGTATGAGGAAGCTGTACTGAGGGAGGATGTATGAGGAAGCTGTCCTGAGGGAGGATGTATGAGGAAGCTGTCCTGAGGGAGGATGTATGAGGAAGCTGTCCTGAGGGAGGATGTATGAGGAAGCTGTCCTGAGGGAGGATGTATGAGGAAGCTGTCCTGAGGGAGGATGTATGAGGAAGCTGTACTGAGGGAGGATGTATGAGGAAGCTGTACTGAGGGAGGATGTATGAGGAAGCTGTCCTGAGGGAGGATGTATGAGGAAGCTGTCCTGAGGGAGGATGTATGAGGAAGCTGTCCTGAGGGAGGATGTATGAGGAAGCTGTACTGAGGGAGGATGTATGAGGAAGCTGTACTGAGGGAGGATGTATGAGGAAGCTGTCCTGAGGGAGGATGTATGAGGAAGCTGTCCTGAGGGAGGATGTATGAGGAAGCTGTCCTGAGGGAGGATGTATGAGGAAGCTGTCCTGAGGGAGGATGTATGAGGAAGCTGTCCTGAGGGAGGATGTATGAGGAAGCTGTCCTGAGGGAGGATGTATGAGGAAGCTGTACTGAGGGAGGATGTATGAGGAAGCTGTCCTGAGGGAGGATGTATGAGGAAGCTGTCCTGAGGGAGGATGTATGAGGAAGCTGTCCTGAGGGAGGATGTATGAGGAAGCTGTCCTGAGGGAGGATGTATGAGGAAGCTGTCCTGAGGGAGGATGTATGAGGAAGCTGTCCTGAGGGAGGATGTATGAGGAAGCTGTCCTGAGGGAGGATGTATGAGGAAGCTGTCCTGAGGGAGGATGTATGAGGAAGCTGTCCTGAGGGAGGATGTATGAGGAAGCTGTCCTGAGGGAGGATGTATGAGGAAGCTGTCCTGAGGGAGGATGTATGAGGAAGCTGTACTGAGGGAGGATGTATGAGGAAGCTGTCCTGAGGGAGGATGTATGAGGAAGCTGTCCTGAGGGAGGATGTATGAGGAAGCTGTCCTGAGGGAGGATGTATGAGGAAGCTGTACTGAGGGAGGATGTATGAGGAAGCTGTCCTGAGGGAGGATGTATGAGGAAGCTGTACTGAGGGAGGATGTATGAGGAAGCTGTACTGAGGGTCCATACATGCAAAAATAGTCGTACTAGAAAATAGAAGCGGCTCGCGGAACTGGCATACTATTCCCCCTCTTTCCTGTTCTGGGTCGTCTGGTAGGCTAGGAGAGGCCACTTTAGTAGGACAGTTTCTTGACGTTGGGAGCACCTCAGGCGGACGGGCAGCTCAGGCATCCCAACCCGTACTCCTGTAACTACTCTGGGTCACTATGTTGCAGGATTACCCAGGATTTACCTTACCTACCCAGGATTTATCTTACCTACCCAGGATTTATCTTATCTACCCAGGATTTCTATTATCCAAAATCAGCTGGCTATCATCTTAATCACCCTACGTGCAGACTCTTGCGGGCCTACAACCCTAACTCGCCTGTATATAGGCTCCACGACCATCCATAACAATGTGTAAACAGACTGCTGCCTCCGCCGCGCGCTATAATGTCTACTGGGCGTGGTAACGCGGTGTTTGATTGGTCGCCAGCCACACCACTCTCACCTACCATAATGAGTCTCAAGGCGTCTCCTTATTAGTCTAATCATCCACAACTGGGGTATTATTACGGGTTATTAGCACCAAGGTTAGTGTGGGGTGATTATCTTCAACGGCGACATTACTGCAGTTTATACCAATTATCGGACTCTCGTTTGACTTACACGCGATTTATGTCAGAATAACTACGGTAGGGAACGTGGAGGTGTTGGTGACCGGGGGGGGGGGGGTGGCGTATAATAAATTTCTACACATACGCACATACATATATATATATATATATATATATATATATATATATATATATATATATATTAAACCGAAAACTCCTCACCCCTTAAGGATTCGCACCCAGACACCAGCGCTCCAAGAACCTTAGCGTATCCAGTACTATACCAACTAGACCACACTGACTGTACAAAAAGGGTGGAAGTCGTGAGACCCTTAACCCAACCCCCGACAGCACTGGATGGTCAATTTTACGATACAGATATTTCATCAAATCACCTCGCTGTTGGGGCGGTCAAGCTTGTTCGCATATATATATATGCGAACAAGCCTGAATGGTCCCCAGGACAATATGCAACTGAAATATATATATATATATATATATATATATATATATATATATATATATATATATATATATATATATATATATATATATATATATATATATATATATATATATAATATGCAGGCGATGAGTCACAATAACGTGGCTAAAGTATGTTGACCAGACCACACACTAGAAGGTAAAGGGACGACGACGTTTCGGTCCGTCCTGGACCATTCATACATGCATACATACATACAAACATACATACAAGCATACATATAATGCGCAAGATAGGACATATGAGCACGCAAGATGGACAGAGACTACTGGACGACCTGGACAGGCTGGAGGAATGGTCTAGAAAATGGCTACTAAAGTCTAACTCAGGAAAGTGTAAAGTAATGAAATTAGGCGATGGGAACAGGAGGCTCAAGGGAAGGGAAGGGAACTATCAGGGGGGGGGGGAAAGCGCCAAGCCATTGCGACTATATAACACTTGGAAGGGGTCATCTTGAGGTTATCTTGAGATGATTTCGGGGCTTTTTAGTGTCCCCGCGGCCCGGTCCTCGACTAGGCCTCCACCCTCAGGAAGCAGCCCGTGACAACTGACTAATACCCCAGGTACCTATTTTACTGCTAGGTAATAGGGGCATATGGTGAAAGAAACTCTGCCCATTGTTTCTCGCCGGCGCCTGGGATCGAACCCAGGACCACAGGATCACAAGCCCAGCGTGCTGTCCGTTCGGCCGACCGGCTCCCCCTGAGACCGGTCAGGATAAGGATTTTGGCGATGGGACGGGGTGAAGGAATGGTGCCCAATCACTTGGACGGTCAGGAATTGAACGCCGACCTGCATAAAGCGAGACCGTCGCTCTACCGTCCAGCCCAAGTGGTTGAGCCAGGAGGCTGAAGACAAGGTACCATCTGGGAGGTGAAATTCTGCAAGAGTCAAATTGAGAGAAAGATCTGGGGGTTGATATCACACCGAACCTGTCCCCAGAGGCCCTCATCAAAAGAATATCATCAGTGGCTTATGCTAGATTTTCCAACATAAGAACTGCCTTTAGAAACTTCTGTAAGGAATCGTTCAGTACCATGTATACCACTTATGTCAGACCAGTCGTGGAGTATGCAGCCCCAGCCTGGAGTTCATACTAAGTTAAACACAAGATAAAGTTAGAGAAAATTCAGCGGTATGCCACCAGACTGGTCCCAGAACTGAGAAGTATGAGCTACGAGGAAAGGCTAAGCTAGGGAGCTGAGCCTCACGTCCCTGGAAGACAGAAGAGTAAGGGGAGACATGATAACCACCTACAAAATTCTCAGGGGAATTGACAAGGTGGACAAAGACAAACTCTTCAGCACGGGTGGAACACGAACAAGGGGACACAGGTGAAAATTTAGTACCCAAACGAGCCACAGAGACGTTAGAAAGAATTTGTTCAGTGTCAGGGTAGTTAACGGATGTAATGCATTAGGCAGTGATGTGGTGGAGGCTGACTCCATACACAGTTTCAAATGTAGATATGATAGAGCCCAGTAGGCTCAGGAATCTGTACACCAGTTGATTGACAGTTCAGAGGCGGGACCAAAGAGCCAGAGCTCAACCCCCGCAAGCACAACTAAGCGAGTACGTACATACATATAACTTGACTGTTTCCAGCAGTTCGAGTGTATCCAATTTACATTATGGGCACTAAAGTAATCAAATTATCCCCACTTAAACAGTAGCCAGATGCCCCGAAGTCCGCCATGATGGGTGCTGGTACAAGCATCTGCCGCCAGGAGCACGCAACTGAAAATCGGGTAATTTGCACGTGATTGCTGCATTAGCTGATGATGCATTGTTGCGACGAACAAACAGGCTGCAGGACACGTGGGTGGAGGAGTGGAAGTGGCCAGGAAGTGGTTGTGGTCGGAGTCGCGTGCCGTCACGTGTTGAGCGAGAAGCCTCAAGACTCCCGCGCCACGCGCCGCCCCCGCCTGCCAACCCTCCCGCACCACGCGTCACTCACGTAAGCCAACCCTCCCGCACCACGCGTCACTCACGTAAGCCAACCCTCCCGCACCACGCGTCACTCACGTAAGCCAACCCTCCCGCACCACGCGTCACTCACGTAAGCCAACCCTCCCGCACCACGCGTCACTCACGTAAGCCAACCCTCCCGCACCACGCGTCACTCACGTAAGCCAACCCTCCCGCACCACGCCCTAAACAAAACTCCAAACCGTCTTCAGATAAAACCTCCTTTATATATTTGTTATACGCCCCCTTACAGGTAGAACGACAATCGGTTGTAGTTAGTTAACATTTGACGTCTCGTTAACGGTAATTATCTGATTTGAGTCTTGAAGAAAGAGGCAGGAACCACAGCTGTGCAAGACTGCCTTCCTTCACGGGTCAGAGGTGCTGGTAAACGCCGCCTGTGTCGTAAGGTCCCGCCGCTCACAGTTAACACACACACGCGACGCACATGGTCCTGCACCACGGAGACCCAGTCCACCATCTCCTAACCAACCTGGGCAGCCTGACCATCATCTCCAAGCCATTTCAGTGACCTAGCTCACAGCCGGCAGATCCAATTCGCAGAGCTTGTTCATTTTCCCACAGAGTTAATCCATTGGTTGTAACGCCAGTCCACAAGCTTGTGAAGCAGTTCGCAGCCTTCAGAGGCAGTCCGGAGCCTACAGAGGCAGTCCGCAACCTGCAGAGGCAGCCTGCAGAGACAGTCCGCAGCCTGCAGAGGCAATCCGGAGCCTGCTGAAGCAGTCCAGAGCCTGCAGAGGCAGTCCGGAGCCTGCTGAGGCAGTCCGGAGCCTGCTGAGGCAGTCCGCAGCTGCTGAGGCAGTCCGCAGCCTGCTGAGGCAGTCCGCAGTCTGCTGAAGCAGTCCGCAGCCTGCTGAGGCAGTCCGGAGCCTGCTGAGGCAATCCGGAGCCTGCTGAAGCAGTCCGGAGCCTGCTGAAGCAGTCCGGAGCCTGCAGAGGCCGTCCGGAGCCTGCAGAGGCAGTCCGGAGCCTGCAGAGGCAGTCCGGAGCCTGCAGAGGCAGTCCGGAGCCTGCAGAGGCAGTCCGGAGCCTGCAGAGGCAGTCTGCAGCCTGCAGAGGCAGTCCGGAGCCTGCAGATGCAGTCCGCAGCCTGCAGAGGCAGTCCAGAATCTGCAGAGGCAGTCTGGAGCCTGCAGAGGCAGTTTGGAGTCTGCAGAGGCAGTCCGCTGCCTGCAGAGGCAGTCTGGAGCCTGCAGAGGCAGTCCACAGCCTCAAGAAACAGTAGGTAAGACAAGGACACACACATGGCAAGACGTATAATATGTGTGAGTGTTGAGTGATGGCTTGGGTGGTGCAGTGTGGGTCGGCCCCCGCCAGTGATAATGGCCAGTAAGAGGCAGCGGCAGCCCGCCTTCACGCTCCTTGTCCCCTGATTTCTGGTAGTGGTCGGCGGGAACCGTAACTGCTGCCTCGCAACACTGCACTCTGACTCAACCTACATAATTAATGCTGCTGGCCTTGATTTTATATCAAGGACAGCAGCATCAAGGCCTGTATATATATACTAGCTGTACCCGGCCATGCGTTGCTGTGGCTCAGCAACGCACATGCGTTGCTGAGCCACAGAAACCTTCCCCTGTCTCCCAGTCTTCCCTACCATTCCCTCCTCCCCCTGTCGCCTCGTCGTCCAATCATTCCCCATTCCCCCCCCCCCCGTCCCCTCGTCCTCCCCACCATTCCACCCCTCCCCAGTCCCTGTGTCCTCCCCCACCATCCCCCACACCAGTGTCCCATCGTCCTTCTAACCATTGAACGGTATGGCAAACAACACAGTTCAATTCC
This sequence comes from Procambarus clarkii, assembly GCF_040958095.1. Classification (NCBI taxonomy): domain Eukaryota; kingdom Metazoa; phylum Arthropoda; class Malacostraca; order Decapoda; family Cambaridae; genus Procambarus; species Procambarus clarkii. Next base: position 23,413,574 of record NC_091172.1, read on the forward strand.
AATGCAATGTCACACAAAATGATTAAATCAAAATTAAAATAAATCAAAATCTATGAAAATTCAAATTATCAATGAAATCAGAAACATTGAAATGGAATCGTAACATATTCAGTATAGCGTGTGTAGCTATTACATGCAACAGATGGCGCTGTTTTTCAAAAAACGTATGTTTTTACCTGTCACAGGTGTGGTATCTATATAGTAGGCATATAAAATCATGTGCATATTTGAATGGAACGTTAAGTCAAAATTTCAAAGCAATCGGTGAAGAACTTCCAGAGATTACAGCGTGTGTTGCTCTTACGTCCAACAGATGGCGCTGTTTTAAAAAAAAAATCATGATTTTTCCTGTCACAGGTGAGGCATGTATATAGTAGGTATATAAAAACACGCGCGTATTCAAATGCAATGTTGTGTCAAAATTTCAAAGCAATCGGTAAAGAGGTTTTGAAGATTTCCCTCACATGGAAAATACATTAAAAACCCAGTTTTTCAAAAACCATGTTTTTTCCTGTCACAGACGTGACATCTATATAGTATGTATATAAAAACCTGCTCGGATGCGAATGGAACGTTGTGTAAAAATTTCAAAGCAATCGGTGAAGCACTTTCGGAAATTAGCGATTTTGAACAAATGAACATTTATATATATATATATATATATATATATATATATATATATATATATATATATATATATATATATATATATATATTTTACCAGAGTATCAATCAACGTCCCACACCAGCAGTCGGGGCAAACACCTCCAATAGCTTCATTTCGACAGAGAACCTACTAGAAGCCATCAAAGCGACATCGGTTGGAACCTTGCAGCACATTCCCAAAGCTGCCCACTCCCAAGCAGCAGCCAAACTATCCAGCCTCTTGAAAAAGGTTAATGACTCTTCCGGAACCATCCTCCTCAGTCATTAGGGCTATAGTTTTCCTAGAGAGGACAACCAGGCACCCCTCCCCACCCGTGCCAAAAACACCCACGGCAGGAAAGGTATTAACAACAGAATCGAGCCATCCATAATCAGAGCAATAGTCAGAATGAAAATAGAAGAAGGCAACACAGTCAGAACGATCAGAGTCATCACCAGTGAGGACACAGTTGCCACCAGGGATCCGAAAACAGCACAAACCCTGAGAGAAAAACACCCACCCAGAGCGCCACGTGACGATAGTGTTCCACTAGTCGGTGTCACCAGAGCAGAACCCCTGTGTGTGCTCGAATCCATGGTGCATAAAGCAGCTTTATCCTTCCCACCAGGATCAGTAGGTGGGTTCACAGGACTAAGACCCAACCACATCAAACAAATGCTCAACCCTGCACTGGGAGACATTGCACAGGGCCTCCTGGTGGAACTAATTAGATTCTCCAACACATTTCTAGCTGGCAACATACCAGAGACCATACGGCCTCCCTTTTTGTGGCGCTACCCTCTGTGCCCTGAGGAAAAAAGATAGAGGAATCAGACCGATTGCTGTGGGCAATTCACTCCGGCGCCTCGTTGGTAAGGCTGCTGCTAGAGCAGTTAGTCAGGCAGCAGCCGACATGCTGAAGCCAAAACAGTTTGGGTTTGGCATTCCCCAAGGGAGTGAGGCAGCGGCTCATGCATCTGCGCCTTGGCGTGCGCACAGCAACACAAATTGCTGTACCAGCGTTCCTGTCCTCTTTAGTGCCGTCTGACGACTTGGTGAAGAAAATCCTATCCGAATACCTAAGTCAACAGGCAGGGGAACATGATCCCAGCTTCACAGTCTGCACCACCAATTGGGTCTCTCTTGCAGGACCAGCACCCCAACCACTGCTTTCTGAAACCCATTAGCAATCCAGCTGGGATCGCCCCATTACTGACCAAGAAGCTGCGACACTGCTAGAAAGTGCGACAACACCACATGACACTGCCCGACTTAGAGCTGTAGCAGCCCCCCATGCAGGTGACTTCCTGCAACCCCAATGTCAGCAACTGGCACTCGTCTCACACCGCAGGCCCTCCGAATTGCTGTGGCTCTCCGCCTCGCTGCCCCAATCTACACCGAATGCAGGTGGATTTGCAGCGAGGCAGTGGCCGACAGGGACGGATGGCATGGCCTTCTCTGCCAAAGGACAGGAGGATGGCATGCAAGACACGGCGAGGTTGACGGTATTATTAAGAAAAGCCTTACCACAGCCGGTTGTCCAGCAGAGAGAGAGCCCCATTACCTATTGCCCCGCAACTCTGTCGGTCCCCGCCTGTCGGTCGCCCAAACGGAATCACGGTGAACCCCTGGAAGAATGTTAGAACAGTTGGTGTGGGACTACACATGCGTTTCATCCTTAGCCAACACCTATGTTACCTTCAGTGCTGCACAGGCAGAAGGTGCTGCCAATCACCGGGAAGCAGCTAAGTCACGTAAATACAGAGATCTTGATCACCACTACAATTTTGTCCCCACTGCCTCAGAGACACTTGGTGCTTGGGGTAAAAGTGCTGCTAGTTTTTTTTTAAGGAGTTGGGTCCCAAGCTAATTGAAACAACTAGAGACCCTAGAGCCGCCAGTTTTCTCTTTCAGCGCCTTAGTGTGGCGATCCAGAGAGGAAATGCTCACTGCATTCATGGTTCCTGCCCGCCATCTGAGGAGCTGGAGGAGCTCTACAACTTGTGACAAGTAGCCTTGTACCCTGCATGTAACTACTGTTGTAACCCTTTTGTGTAATGAAATTTTAAAATAAAGTTTGATATATATACACACATACTAAAAGAAAAGGGATGGTAGGAGAAGAAAATATCAAAGTGTTCAGTGAGGATCCACAAGGTCTTCTCTGAGTACTCCTTATTTTCTTCTCCGAGGCTATGGGTCCCTACACTTGCACCAGAGGTGGTAACCAAAAAAATAAAATACCAATAAATATAGGGAACAGTCTTTCTTGTAGATATGCAATTGAATGCGACTGAAAGAGTTAATATCAGTGATTCTATTGCGAGTCTGTTCGATAATTCTTGTGTCCTTCCTTTACCAAGCAAGATAAAAAAATTAAATCTTCGAATAATATTAGTGCTAGAGACCTTGGACCTAACGCTTTCGATCATGTTCGGAGCCGGAGGCTAGACGCTTAGGGCTAGCCTTATCCAACTTTTCAATAAGAAACATGGGGGGTGTGGGAGTGTCATAGGTTCACGGTTTTTTGCCCAAGTGGCACGATTTAAAAAATGTTGCCGTGTATAGCGACTCTCTGTGAAGTGAAACTGCGGATGTGAACAAGTTGGTGACAACCATCATGATAATAGCTTGGGCCTTGGGTCGAGGACCGGGCCGCGGGGACGGTAAGCCACGAAATCCTCTCAAGATAACCTCAAGATCGTTGAGCTGCTAGTGTGACTTAGTGTGACACAAACACCTTACACGAGTAAGGAGTACACATGAGGGTGACACACAGCTCCAAGTGCACTGCTTAGCAAAACAAATACAAAATGAGTTCAATTATATCTGTGAATGCAAAACAGCCTTATTGAAGAAGCAAAAATTGCAAAGTATTTGTGTAATTGTTGTTGATGGAAGGCCTGAATGTCTTCACAAATAACAGCTGTCATTCACCCTCACATATGCCAAGACCAAAGGTACAAGTCTTTGAAATGAAGAACGCTTTCTTGCATTTCATGAATTAAAAAAAAAGACGAGTGAAGAAATATCAGAAAAATATTAGATTTTTTAGTAAGTATCAATCTTAAGTGTGGAGAGCGTGCGGGTGAAGGACACAGCCACACCTCCAGTGTGGCAGGACCACAGTGGTGTGCAGGCTGTGTAGAGGCACAAGAATGAAAATGACATTTTCTTCACTGCTGCAAATGTTGATACTCTGAGTCTTGTTAGTACGGACTGTGCTCCAGCCTCTACAGTGAAGCATTCTTTATAAGTATATAGAAAATGTTCAGTGTGGTCAGTTGCAGCCCCTCCCCCCCATCGGTGGTAGGCCCCCCCCCCCAGTGGTGGGAGCCCCGCCTAGCAGTGGGAGGCCCCCCATCAGCGGTGGGAGCCACCCCCCCCCCCCCCAACGGTGGGAGTAACTGGAACATCACCTTCCTCTTTCATTCACTTGGGCACTAGGAGGCTCGAACCGCCCGTCTTACTGCGTAGCGTCAGAGACAAGATGGTCAGCGAGAACAGACTGTGTGCCACGACTACACAACACTGGGATGGTGTTAGGAACACAGTGGCCGGGCTGAGTGAAGGTAATAGCTCAACAACAGAGGGTGAGGCTGGTCTATGGGGACAGCCGAAAATACTTGGGGTACCTCTGACTGGGTCCTGAGGTCAATCGTTTGGACTAATGTTGTCAGAGATTAGTAAGACACACTCGTGACGTCACGTTACACGTGGACAGGACAAGACTGACCCACTAAGGTCAAGTATCCTCACACTAAGAGAGGAGTGGAATAACATGCTCGAAGCAGCGCGACATGTGTCAATCAAGTTTTGTGTGCCGGAGAGTTTGTAACTCTGGAGTGAGAGTTGTACACACACCCGTACATATGTCATGTGTATTTACCTCTGATCACAAAAACACTTAGTGAATAGTTTCAAATGCAGGCCTACATTTCCCCTCTGACCTAGGCCTATTGCCAGCGTTGCACAGCCCTGCTCATGTTCCAACCGTCCTCCTAATATGGCAGTAATTAGAGCAGCTGTTTGGTGGAACTTGCAACAATGGACTCTTGCAGACGACGATGCTCACGTCTGTAGAGTGCACAGGGAAAAGAAATAAACCGAAAAACCAAACTTAAACATTGCTAGGCCTAATATTGCACACACACATTTAACATATTAGGCCTAAGGTAGTGTATCTTAGGCATAAGATTACGTGGACAAGTTAGCTTAGTTACGTTTCCATATCCTCCATATACCAGTTGGTCAAATTATATAATACAAAACCTGAACTTTTGTACAAAATCCTGTTGGCCCTCCAAACCTTTTGGAGGGCCAACAATCTTTTTTTTTTACATGTTGGGCCGAAGAGTTGTTGTAATTGTTACCATGTTAGCAGGAACAGCTGCTGCCTACCGACTCAACCAGATAAAGGTGACAATGTCACCTAATTGACAATATTAGGTGACAACCACTTACCTTCTCCCTCCCCCCCCCCCTCCAAGAGGAGGAAGAGTGTCACCTTGTTCGAGAAGCACTCAACCCTCCCGTCACCCAACGACACCAAGCCTAGAAATATAAGAATGTCGTATGTGTGCCTTTACATGTCGTATGTGTGCCTTTACATGTAGTATGTGTGCCTTTACATGTCATATGTGTGTCTTTACATGTCATATGTGTGCCTTTACATGCCGTATGTGTGCCTTTGCATGTCATATGTGTGCCTTTACATGCCGTATGTGTGCCTTTACATGTCATATGTGTGCCTTTACATGCCGTATGTGTGCCTTTACATGCCGTATGTGTGCCTTTACATGCCGTATGTGTGCCTTTACATGTCATATGTGTGCCTTTACATGCCGTATGTGTGCCTTTACATGTCGTATGTGTGCCTTTACATGTCGTATGTGTGCCTTTACATGTCATATGTGTGCCTTTACATGTCGTATGTGTGCCTTTACATGTAGTATGTGTGCCTTTACATGTCGTATGTGTGCCTTTACATACCCACTTGAAGACTGTCAGCCTTGGGGGCTGACCTTACATACTGCCCCCCTCCCCCCCACGCCCCAGCCCCCCACCACCAGTTGTGGCCCCCCTCATTTTACCTCATGTGCATGTGAACCTGTGAACACGTACGTGCAGCAGTCTCACGTGCCGTGAACACGTACGTGCAGCAGTCTCACGTGCCGTGAACACGTGCGTGCAGCAGCCTCACGTGCTGCGAACACGTGCATGCAGCAGTCTCACGTGCCGTGAACACGTGCGTGCAGCAGCCTCACGTGCCGTGAACACGTGCGTGCAGCAGCCTCACGTGCCGTGAACACGTGCGTGCAGCAGCCTCACGTGCTGCGAGCACGTGCGTGCAGCAGCCTCACGTGCTGCGAACACGTGCGTGCAGCAGCCTCACGTGCTGCGAACACGTGCGTGCAGCAGCCTCACGTGCTGCGAACACGTGCGTGCAGCAGTCTCACGTGCCGTGAACACGTGCGTGCAGCAGCCTCACGTGCCGTGAACACGTGCGTGCAGCAGCCTCACGTGCCGTGAACACGTGCGTGCAGCAGCCTCACGTGCCGTGAACACGTGTGTGCAGCAGCCTCACGTGCCGTGAACACGTGCGTGCAGCAGTCTTACGTGCCGTGAACACGTACGTGCAGCAGTCTCACGTGCCGTGAACACGTGCGTGCAGCAGCCTCACGTGCCGTGAACACGTGCGTGCAGCAGCCTCACGTGCCGTGAACACGTGCGTGCAGCAGCCTCACGTGCTGCGAACACGTACGTGCAGCAGTCTCACGTGCAGTGAACACGTGCGTGCAGCAGCCTCACGTGCTGCGAACACGTACGTGCAGCAGTCTCACGTGCCGTGAACACGTGCGTGCAGCAGCCTCACGTGCTGCGAACACGTGCATGCAGCAGTCTCACGTGCCGTGAACACGTGCGTGCAGCAGCCTCACGTGCCGTGAACACGTGCGTGCAGCAGCCTCACGTGCCGTGAACACGTGCGTGCAGCAGCCTCACGTGCTGCGAGCACGTGCGTGCAGCAGCCTCACGTGCTGCGAACACGTGCGTGCAGCAGCCTCACGTGCTGCGAACACGTGCGTGCAGCAGCCTCACGTGCTGCGAACACGTGCGTGCAGCAGTCTCACGTGCCGTGAACACGTGCGTGCAGCAGCCTCACGTGCTGCGAACACGTGCGTGCAGCAGCCTCACGTGCTGCGAACACGTGCGTGCAGCAACCTCACGTGCTGCGAACACGTGCGTGCAGCAGCCTCACGTGCCGTGAACACGTACGTGCAGCAGTCTCACGTGCCGTGAACACGTGCGTGCAGCAGCCTCACGTGCCATGAACACGTGCGTGCAGCAGCCTCACGTGCCGTGAACACGTGCGTGCAGCAGCCTCACGTGCCGTGAACACGTGCGTGCAGCAGCCTCACGTGCCGTGAACACGTGCGTGCAGCAGTCTCACGTGCCGTGGACACGTGCGTGCAGCAGCCTCACGTGCTGCGAACACGTGCGTGCAGCAGAAGCGCGTGCTGCGAACACGTGCGTGCAGCAGAAGCGCGTGCTGCGAACACGTGCGTGCAGCAGAAGCGCGTGCTGCGAACACGTGCGTGCAGCAGAAGCGCGTGCGTTGGGCCCCGGCGTGCCCGTGAAGGTGAATCACCAGCCGCCGTCCGCCTGACCTCTATCGTCCAAGCCGGAAGTCAGATGGAGAGTGTTGGAGCGTCTGAAGCAAACCTGCCTTGAGGGGCCCTCGCTCCCCCTCCTGGGGGGGCGGGGGGGGGGGGTAGTTACGAGGGGTAGTTCAAGCAAGCAGGCGGAGGGCGGACCAGGTTGATAAGGGCGTGAGAGGAGGAGGAGGGGGTGGGGAGGGAGGGGGCGAGGCGTCCTACAAGCAGGGGGGGGAGGGGGGAGTGTGTTGGGGGGGGGTGTGGAGGGGAGGGGGAAGGGAAGGCCAGGTATAGGAAGGAGCAGGTGGCCACTACGCAAGACATTAGATAAGGCAACGGTTGGACTCAACCACTTACCTTCCCCCCCCCCTAAAGGCTTCCTCCCCTCTCTCCCCCTCCCTCCCCCCCTCTCCCCTCCCCCCCCCTCCCCCTCCATGAGGATCTTCAGTGTCCTCCTGACATCCGGCGACAACTTAAACAGATTAGTCGAGCTCCAATTTTCTTATATTGTTAATGATTATTACAAAAATAATATACAGATAATATTTATTAATATACTACTACTACCACTACTACTACCACTACTACTACCACTACTACTACCACTACTACTACCACTACTACTACCACTACTACTACCACTACTACTACCACTACTACTACCACTACTACTACCACTACTACTACCACTACTACCACCACTACTACTACCACTACTACCACCACTACTACTACCACTACTACTACCACTACTACTACCACTACTACCACCACTACTACCACCACTACTACTACCACTACTACTACCACTACTACTACCACTACTACTACCACTACTACTACCACTACTACCACCACTACTACCACCACTACTACTACCACTACTACTACCACTACTACTACCACTACTACCACCACTACTACTACCACTACTACTACCACTACTACTACCACTACTACTACCACTACTACTACCACTACTACTACCACTACTACTACCACTACTACTAACAACAACAACAACAATAATAATAATGCACGAAGAAATCACATTAATGTGACGCATGAATGAGAAAATTATTGACACGTCAACTTAATAAGATATGTAAAGGATGGTACTTAATATATGTAAATATGTACTTAAGATATGTAAAGGATGGTACTTAATAAGATACATACGTAGAGAGCCGTTGTGGGCTCTTGTAACACAGCCAGAGTGTGCTGGCGGGGCCTGAAACCCCTCACTTGGCTTCCGTGGAAGCCTCAGGACTCTTCCCCCCCCCCCCCAAGAAGCTTCAGTTGAATCCCAGGTTGTATTTCTTTTAGCATATTGTAGTTCAGTGGTTTAAGGCCTGTGGTTGGGCGTACCCCACTGTGCAGGTTCGAATCCCCATCATGGCCCAAGCAAACCCAAGCAATCCCCCTAACCTAACTTGAGCATAGAATATATGTTCATAGAATATATATCCGCTATACTCCTCACAGTAGGTTATACTCTCTTCCAGACCTCCAGCTGAGACTCGTAATTGGAAAAAAATCTGCTCGAATAGCATGTGTGTTAGGATGGGGGGGGGAGGGTGTTCGAACGCTGGAACGCGTGTTGAGGGGACGTGTTCGAACGCAGGAACGCGTGTTGAGGGGACGTGTTCGAACGCAGGAACGCGTGTTGAGGGGACGTGTTCGAACGCAGGAACACGTGTTGAGGGGACGTGTTCGAACGCAGGAACGCGTGTTGAGGGGACGTGTTCGAACGCAGGAACGCGTGTTGAGGGGACGTGTTCGAACGCAGGAACGCGTGTTGAGGGGACGTGTTCGAACGCTGGAACGCGTGTTGAGGGGACGTGTTCGAACGCTGGAACGCGTGTTGAGGGGACGTGTTCGAACGCAGGAACGCGTGTTGAGGGGACGTGTTCGAACGCAGGAACACGTGTTGAGGGGACGTGTTCGAACGCAGGAACGCGTGTTGAGGGGACGTGTTCGAACGCTGGAACGCGTGTTGAGGGGACGTGTTCGAACGCTGGAACGCGTGTTGAGGGGACGTGTTCGAACGCAGGAACGCGTGTTGAGGGGACGTGTTCGAACGCAGGAACGCGTGTTGAGGGGACGTGTTCGAACGCAGGAACGCGTGTTGAGGGGACGTGTTCGAACGCTGGAACGCGTGTTGAGGGGACGTGTTCGAACGCAGGAACGCGTGTTGAGGGGACGTGTTCGAACGCAGGAACGCGTGTTGAGGGGACGTGTTCGAACGCAGGAACGCGTGTTGAGGGGACGTGTTCGAACGCAGGAACGCGTGTTGAGGGGACGTGTTCGAACGCAGGAACGCGTGTTGAGGGGACGTGTTCGAACGCAGGAACGCGTGTTGAGGGGACGTGTTCGAACGCAGGAACGCGTGTTGAGGGGACGTGTTCGAACGCTGGAACGCGTGTTGAGGGGACGTGTTCGAACGCAGGAACGCGTGTTGAGGGGACGTGTTCGAACGCAGGAACGCGTGTTGAGGGGACGTGTTCGAACGCAGGAACGCGTGTTGAGGGGACGTGTTCGAACGCAGGAACGCGTGTTGAGGGGACGTGTTCGAACGCAGGAACACGTGTTGAGGGGACGTGTTCGAACGCAGGAACGCGTGTTGAGGGGACGTGTTCGAACGCAGGAACACGTGTTGAGGGGACGTGTTCGAACGCAGGAACGCGTGTTGAGGGGACGTGTTCGAACACAGGAACGCGTGTTGAGGATTAATGTCTCCGTCAACAAGGGCCACTTCAGCTGGTTGTATGACCTTTAAGTAATTTGTGGTGAAAACGTTAATTACCGAGCGGTGAAGGATGGTCGGGCGAGCACCAGTCACACTGGCTCCCCTCACACCTCCCCTGGGGGGGGGGCAGGGGGGGGGGCAGATAAAGGGAGTATCTTGTTTAGTTATCAGAAGGACTTAAGTATGATGAATATGATGTAGGTATAATGCCACCATACTCTTCTCGCGACCATCACTCCTCCCTTCATAATGTCCCTTATGATAGGTTGGTGTAGAAGAGGAGGAACGCTTTATTTTATGTAAAAGAACGCTTTTAAATAATCTACACAACCTACGTAAGACTAATATTGAAGTTTGCAGCGCCAGTGGGGGGGGGGGAATAATTCATAGTTTTGGAACACAAAACAAAATCTAAACAAGACGCAACGTTCGCAGCAAGATTAGTGAGCTAATCTCGGTTAATTGCAGCTATAACTATAGGTTAAGGAAACTTGACCTCATACATTTTGAAGAGAGAACAAACAGAGAGGACACGATCACAACATACAAGATACTGAGAGAAATAGACAAGGTGGACATGGACGACTTCTTATATTTAGAGAAGTTAAATTATATGACAACGGAGACAGCAGGCGGGGCGTGGAGACGGGTCCCTCTCCCCTACCCCCCCTCTCCCCTCTCCTCCCCTCTCCCACCCCCTTCCTCCCCTACTCTTGTATTCACTTAGTTGTATTCACCTAGTTGTGCTTGCGGGGGTTGAGCTCTGCTCTTTCGGCCCGCCTCTCAACTGCCAGTCAATCAACTGTTACTAACTAGTAACTAATTTTTTCCCCCCCACACACACCCACACGCACACACACGCATATACACACACGCATATACACACACACACACACACACACACACACACACACACACACACACACACACACACACACACACACACACACACACACACACACAGGGGCCTTAGGAGGCCTGGTAGCCTGGTGGATAGCGCGCAGGACTCGTAATTCTGTGGCGCGGGTTCGATTCCCACACCAGGCAGAAACAAATGGGCAAAGTTTCTCTCACCCTGAATGCCCCTGTTAACTAGCAGTAAATAGGTACCTGAAAGTTAGTCAGCTGTCACGGGCTGCTTACTGGGGTGTGTGTGTGTGTTTGTGGTGTGGAAAAAAAAGTAGTTAGTAAACAGTTGATTGACAGTTGAGAGGCGGGCCGAAAGAGCCAAAGCTCAACCCCCGCAAACACAACTAGGTGAATACAACTAGGTGAATACACACACACCCAGGAAGCAACCCGTAACAGCTGTCTAACTCCCAGGTACCTTTTCACAGCTAGGTAACAGGGACATCAGCGTGCCCATTTTGTTTATGCCATAACCGGGGATCGAACCCGGATCCTAGGATTACGAGTACAGAGCGCTGTCCACTCAGCTATCAGGCCCCTACAGGAGCCTCATAGTGTGTGTGTACTCACCTATTTGTACTCACCTATTTGTGCTTGCGGGGGTTGAGCTTTGGCTCTTTGGTCCCGCCTCTCAACTGTCAGTCATCTGGTGTACAGATTCCTGAGCCTACTGGGCTCTATCATATCTATATTTGAAACTGTGTATGGAGTCAGCCTCCACCACATCACTTCCTAGTGCATTCCTCCTGTTAACATCTCTGACATTGAAGAAGTTCTTTCTAACGTCCCTGTAGCTCATTTGGGCACTCAGTTTCCACCTGTGTCCCCTTGTTCGCGTCCCACCCCGTGTTAAACAGTTTATCCTTATCTACCCTGTCAATTCCCCGGAGGATTTTGTAGGTAGTGATCATGTTTCCCCTTACTCTTCTGTCTTCCAATGACGTGAGGTGAATTTCCCGCAGCCTTTCCTCGTAACTCATGCCTCTTAGTTCTGGGACTAGTCTAGTGGCATATCTCTGAATTTTTTCCAGCTTCGTCTTGTGCTTGACAAGGTACGGGCTCCATGCTGGGGCCGCATACTCCAGGATTGGTCTTACAAATGTGGTATGCAAGATTCTGAATGATTCCTTACACAGGTTCCTGAAGGCTGTTCTGATGTTAGCCAGCTTCGCATATGCCGTAGACGTAATTCTTTTTATGTGGGCTTCATGAGACAGGTTTGGTGTGATATCAACTCCTAGATCTTTCTCTCTGTCCGTTTCATGAAGTACTTCATCTCCTATTCTGTATCCTGAGTCTGGCCTCCTGTTTCCACCGCCTAGTTTCATTACTTTGCATTTACTCGGGTTGAACTTCAACCGCCATTTGTTGGACCATTCATTCAGTTTGTCTAGGTCATCTTGTAGCCTCCTACTATCATCCTCTGTTTTAATCCTCCTCATAATTTGTGCATCATCAGCAAACAGTGAGAGGAACGAGTCTATACCCTCTGGGAGATCATTTACATATATCAGAAACAGTATGGGTCCAAGGACTGAACCCTGCGGGACTGCACTAGTGACGTCTCGCCAATCTGAGAACTCACCCCTCACAGTGACTCGTTGTCTTCTCTTGCTTAGGTACTCCCTGATCCATTGGAGTACCTTCCCTTTCACGCCTGCCTGCATCTCCAGCTGTTGCACTAGCCTCTTGTGTGGTACTGTGTCAAAGGCTTTCTGGCAATCCAAAAATATGCAGTCTGCCCACCCCTCCTATTCTTGCCTGATTTTTGTTGCCTGGTCGTAGAATTCAATTAATCCCGTGAGGCAGGACTTGCCATCCCTGAATCCATGTTGATGCTGTGTTACAAAGTTCTTTCACTCCAGATGTTCCACTAGTTTTTTTTCGCACAATCTTCTCCATCAGCTTGCATGGTATGCAGGTTAGGGACACTGGCCTGTAGTTCAGTGCCTCCTGTCTATCCCCTTTCTTGTATATCGGGACTACATTAGCCGCTTTTCAAATTCTTGGCAGTTCCCCTGTTACCAGTGATTTGTTATACACTATGGAGAGTGGTAGGCACAGTTCTTCTGCTCCTTCCTTTAGTATCCATGGAAAGATTCCATCTGGGCCTATAGCCTTTGTCACATCCAACTCTAGTAAACTCTTCCTTACTTCCCCGCTGGTAATCTCAAACTCTTCTAATGGTTCCTGGTTGACTATTATCTCTCTTATCTCTTTAATTTCTCCTTACTCTAAAGTGAACAAGACCTGGAATTTCATATTCAGTTCCTCACACACTTCCTTGTCGTTTGTAGTGAATCCGTCCGCCCATATCCTTAATTTCCTAACCTGTTCCTTTACTGTTGTTTTTCTCCTGATGTGGCTATGCAACAATTTAGGTTGAGTCTTTGCCTTGTTTGCGATGTCATTTTCGTATTGTCTTTCTGCCTCTTATCTCAACCTGACATATTCATTCCTGGCACTCTGGTATCTTTCTCTGCTCTCAAGTGTCCTGTTATTCCTATAGTTTCTCCATGCCCTTTTACTTTGCTGCTTAGCTAGCCTACATCTCTGATTAAACCATGGGTTTTTCATCTTCATTTCATTGTTTTCCTTTTGGACTGGGACAAACTTGTTTGCCGCCTCCTTACACTTCTGCGAGATGTAGTCCATCATGTCTTGGGCCATCTTTCCCCTGAGCTCTGATTTCCATGTTATATCTATTAGGAATTTTCTTATCTCCTCATAGTTTCTCTTTCGAAATGCCAGCCTTTCGTTTTCAGGACCCCTACTCCAGTTCAATAACCCTTCTTCAACCAGATACTCAAACGCCAGTACACTGTGGTCGCTCATTCCTACTGGGGCCTCGAAACCGATTTTCCTTATGTAGGAGTCGTTCAGAGTGAAGACCAGGTCGAGTCACGCTGGATCATCGTTTCCTCTCATCCTTGTGGGTTCCCTGACATGCTGACTTAAAAGGTTTCTAGTCACCACCTCCAATAGTTTGGCTCTCCATGTATCCTCACCCCCATGCTGTTCCTTGTTCTCCCAGTCTATCTTTCCGTGATTGAAGTCGCCCATGATGAGCAGATGGGATCTATTTCTACAGGCAGCAGAGGCTGCCCTCTCAATTATAGTGTTAACTGCCATTTTGTTGTTTTCATACTCTTGACTAGATCTTCTGTCATTTGGTGGAGGGTTATATATCACTGCTACTACTACTTTTGGTCCTCCCATTGTCATGGTGCCTGTTATGTAGTCTCTGAATCCCTCGCAGCCTGGGATAATCATCTCTTTGAAACTACATTCCTTTCTCATGAGTAGGGCTACTCCATCTCCTCCCCGTCCTTCCCTCTCTTTCCTTATTACTGTGTAGTCTTGGAGAAACACCGCATTCGGTATGATTCCTGAGAGTTTTGTTTCTGAGAGTCTGATTACATCTGGGTTCACTTCTTGTGCTCTTTCCCTTAGTTCACTTGCCTTTCTTGTAATCCCATCTATATTCGAGTACATCACCCAAAAACTAACTCTCTTCTGTCCTCTCTCAGTTTCTATTGCTTCCCCTGAAGCAGGGAAACAGGGAGGGACCGGAATGGGAGGTCTGAGGAAGGGGGACCTGGGGGACCTGGGTTGTGCGGGGGCTGGGAGGATCTGGTACGGTGTGTGTGTGTGTGTGTGTGTGTGTGTGTGTAAGGAGCAAGCGTGTATATTGAAATCAAACTCTGCAATATTTCGGCTCCACCAAAGAGACTGTCAAATGCTAAATCGTGAATGCAAGTTGTTTCAGGAGTCTCTCTCTTCCAGGACCTGGGTCTCTCCGGGACCTGGGTCTCTCTCTGGGACCTGGGTCTCTCTCTCTCTCTGGGACCTGGGTCTCTCTCCGGAACCTGGGTCTCTCTCCGGGACCTGGGTCTCTCTCTCTGGGACCTGGGTCTCTCTCTCCGGGGCCTGGGTCTCTCTCTCTGGGACCTGGGTCTCTCTCTCCGGGACCTGGGTCTCTCTCTCCGGGACCTGGGTCTCTCTCTCCGGGACCTGGGTCTCTCTCTCTGGGACCTGGGTCTCTCTCTCCGGGACCTGGGTCTCTCTCCGGGACCTGGGTCTCTCTCTCTGGGACCTGGGTCTCACAGGGACCTGGGTCACCGTACACTACACGTGCTGGTGTTCTCACATCGCGTGTGCCGGCCACAAGCCTGGCTCGCTCCTGCTTAAATCAACTCTCCTTTTTATACCGGTAAACGACTGATTTTATATCACTGTTTTGAGCCCCCTGCGTGATGTTATTAACACACACAAACACACACACACACACACACACACACACACACACACACACACACACACACACACACACACACACACACACACACACACACATTCTCAATTGTAATTGTGTGTGTGATTTTCAAATTCAAACTTGAGAGGCAGGCGGGAGTAAGCGGAAAGGTCCTATCATGAGTAAGGAACTACCTAACAGGAAGGAGCCAAAGAGTTACAGTAAGGGGCGAGAAGTCGGACTGGCGAACAGTAACGAGTGGCGTACCTCAAGGATCGGTGCTGGGACCATTTCTATTTCTAATATATGTTAACGACATGTTTACAGGAGTAGAGTCCTACATGTCGACGTTCGCGGATGACGCAAAGTTGATGAGAAGAGTTGTGAGAGATGAGGATTATAGAATCCTCTAAGAGGACTTGAACAGGTTGCAGAGATGGGCACAGAAATGGCTACTGGAGGTCAACACGAGCAAATGTAAAGTTATGGAAATGGGATTAGGCGACAGGAGACTAAAGGGACAGTATGCAATGAAGGGGAACTGTCTACCTGTGACGACTCGAGAAAATGATCTGGGCGTGGAGGTAACGCCTAATCTAACTCCTGAGGCACATGTAAATATTATATCGACAGCAGCGTACTCTACACTGGCAAAAGTTAGAACATCATTCAGAAACCTAAGTAAGGAGGCATTTAGGGCGCTTTACACTGCCTACGTGAGGCCAGTCTTAGAGTATGCCGACCCATCATGGAGTCGCCATCTCCATGATGGGGACTCCATGATCTGAAGAAAAATCTGAAGAAACACATAAGAAAACTGGAAAAGGTTCAGAAGTTTCCAACAAGACTCGTCCCAGAGTTACGAGGGATGGGGTATGAAGAGCGCCTGAAGGAACTGAACCTTATGACACTAGAAAAAATAAAGGGAGAGGGCGGATATGATAGGAACGTATAAAATACTTAAGGGGATTGACAGAGTGGAAATAGACGAATTGTTCACACGTAATAATAACAGAGTGAGCGGACATGGGTGAAAGCTGGAAACTCAAATGAGTCACAGAGATGTTAGGAAATTTTCTTTTAGCGTGAGAGTAGTGGAAAATGGAATGCACTTACGGAACAGGTTGTGGGAGCAAATACTATTCATAATTTTAAAACTAGATATGATAGGGAAATAGGACCGTAGTCATTGCTGTATACAACCCATGGCTCGAAAGGCGGGATACAAGAGTCAATGCTCGATCCTGCAGACACAAATAGATGAGTACAAATAGGTGAGTACACACACAGAAGAATCGCTGGGTTCAGCGGGTGGCGTTATGTTGAGCAGCAAAGAGCCACACGGCTGACACTGAGTGTAGGCAACAGTGGGTGCAGGTGGTGGCGGACTGAGCGAGGTGCTCAGTGCCGGCTCTGATGCAAGGAGCATCAATAAGAAGACAACACTCTCCCTACGGTGTGTTACAAACTAAGGCTGAACACTTGCAAAAAGTACAAAGTCAGAGCCACACACACATCCTTGCACCACTATGCTTACACGAGGCTGAGGCAGACTGGGAACTCCACAGACTAAGTTGATACGCAACCGGCTAAGATTAGGCCACTAAAGTTGGTATTTGATAGGAATCCTGATGAGATGTAAAGGTAACCTTTCAAACAGAGAAGGCTACAGACAGGTATATCTTGAATATGACACGAATAAAGATGAAATAAAACAGGGAAACAGAGGAGGTGAGTGAGGGATGGAACCCACACAACTTCCCAGCAACCTTGAGGGGCAACGAGTCCTCAGGACACAGCTTGAGAAGCGGGCAGGAGTCTGATTCGTTGCAACAAAAACATCCAAGAAGGCATACAGTTGCAACCAGTGTTGACGCTGAGTAATTACTCCAGACAATACATCCAGCAAACCAAACGACCTCCTACACCCATCTACCATTCCACACATCCCTTTTCCTATACTCATAAATATCTTCTCTCCACCTTATAAATTTCTGTTCTACCGTATATATATCCATAACACACAAGCCTCCTCCCTCCCGTAAATAAGTGGAACGGACTACATGTGGAAGTAGTGCACAGTTTTACATTTAAATATTATAAGAAAAATCGAGTGAAAAAAGAGTTACTGCATTGAATTACTGACGGTCGAATGCCGGAGTTTAAGAGCAGATGCTCGACCCTGCAAGCAAGCACAACTAGGTGAGTACAGCCAGGTGAATACTCATCTCAGATCAATTAGGACAAAAACTGGCAAGTTCCCCCACAGTATTGACTCAATATTTAAGAGACTTTTTGCCTCCAGACTAAATCGCACTATTTGATGTACAGCAGTTGTTGCTTCACGTCCAGCTGGTTCACGTCCAGCTGGTTCACGTCCAGCTGGTTCACGTCCACCTGGTTCACGTCCAGCTGGTTCACGTCCACCTGGTTCACGTCCAGCTGGTTCACGTCCAGCTGGTTCACGTCCAGCTGGTTCACGTCCAGCTGGTTCACGTCCACCTGGTTCACGTCCACCTGGTTCACGTCCAGCTGCTTCACGTCCACCTGGTTCACGTCCACCTGGTTCACGTCCACCTGGCTCTCTAACATCTGGATCTCATTATAGCTGGTTCACTTCCAGCTGGTTCTATAATAAGTGATTCTCATGATAGATGTTCTCATAATATTTGGTTCTCATAACAGATGGTTCTCATAAGGGGTCCCGGTAGTAGTCGGGTTCCTTCTCGACACACAGTCGAGAATCCGGATTCGATTCCCGGGCGGGACAGAAATGGTTGGGCACATTTCCTTTCACCTAATGCAACTGTTCACCTAGAAGCAAGTAGGTACTCAGGAGTTAGTCAGTTTGTTGTGGGGTTGTATCCTAGGTGGGGTCAGTAATTCTACCCTGGGGGGGGGGCTCGATAAAACCCCGGGGTGGGGGGGAAGACCTCGATGAAAGCCTAACGTGTATGAATACACTCTGGCTTCCTGTCCCCTGACAGTTAATTATATTATTATTATTATTATTATTATTATTATTATTATTACTAGCTGTACCCGGCCACACGTTGCTGAGCCACAGCAACCTTCCCCTGTCCCCTCGTCCTACCCACCATTCCCCCTTCCCCGTCCCCTCGTCCTCCCCACCATTCCCCCCTCCCCGTCCCTCGTCCTCCCACCATTCCCCCTCCCCGTCCCCTCGTCCTCCCCACCATTCCCCTCTCCCCCGTCCCCCGTCCTCCCCACCATTCCCCACTCCCCCGTCCCCCCGTCCTCCCCACCATTCCCCTCTCCCCCGTCCCCTCGTCCTCCCCACCATTCCCCTCTCCCCGTCCCCTCATCCTCCCCACCATTCCCCTCTCCCCCGTCCCCTCGTCCTCCTCACCATTCCCCCCTCCCCGTCCCCTCGTCCTCCCCACCATTCCCCCCTCCCCGTCCCCTCGTCCTCCCCACCATTCCCCTCTCCCCCGTCCCCTCGTCCTCCCCACCATTCCCCTCTCCCCCGTCCCCTCGTCCTCCCCACCATTCCCCTCTCCCCCGTCCCCCCGTCCTCCCCACCATTCCCCTCTCCCCCGTCCCCCCGTCCTCCCCACCATTCCCCTCTCCCCCGTCCCCTCGTCCTCCCCACCATTCCCCTCTCCCCGTCCCCTCGTCCTCCCCACTATTCCCCTCTCCCCCGTCCCCCCGTCCTCCCCACCATTCCCCTCTCCCCCGTCCCCTCGTCCTCCCCACCATTCCCCTCTCCCCCGTTCCCTCGTCCTCCCCACCATTCCCCCCTCCCCGTCCCCTCGTCCTCCCCACCATTCCCCCCTCCCCGTCCCCTCGTCCTCCCCACCATTCCCCCCTCCCCGTCCCCTCGTCCTCCCCACCATTCCCCCCTCCCCGTCCCCTCGTCCTCCCCACCATTCCCCCCTCCCCGTCCCCTCGTCCTCCCCACCATTCCCCCCTCCCCGTCCCCTCGTTCTCCCCACCATTCCCCCCTCCCCGTCCCCTCGTCCTCCCCACCATTCCCCTCTCCCCCGTCCCCTCGTCCTCCCCACCATTCCCCCCCTCCCCGTCCCCTCGTCCTCCCCACCATTCCCCTCTCCCCCGTCCCCTCGTCCTCCCCACCATTCCCCCCTCCCCGTCCCCTCGTCCTCCCCACCATTCCCCCCTCCCCGTCCCCTCGTCCTCCCCACCATTCACTCCTCCCCGTCCCCTCGTCCTCCCCACCATTCCCCCCTCCCCGTCCCCTCGTCCTCCCCACCATTCCCCTCTCCCCCGTCCCCTCGTCCTCCCCACCATTCCCCCCTCCCCGTCCCCTCGTCCTCCCCACCATTCCCCTCTCCCCCGTCCCCTCGTCCTCCCCACCATTCCCCCCTCCCCGTCCCATCGTCCTCCCCACCATTCCCCCCTCCCCGTCCCCTCGTCCTCCCCACCATTCCCCTCTCCCCCGTCCCCTCGTCCTCCCCACCATTCCCCCCTCCCCCGTCCCCTCGTCCTCCCCACCATTCCCCCCTCCCCGTCCCCTCGTCCTCCCCACCATTCCCCCCTCCCCGTCCCCTCGTCCACCCCACCATTCCCCCCTCCCCGTCCCCTCGTCCTCCCCACCATTCCCCTCTCCCCGTCCCCTCGTCCTCCCCACCATTCCCCCCTCCCCGTCCCCTCGTCCTCCCCACCATTCCCCCCTCCCCGTCCCCTCGTCCTCCCCACCATTCCCCCCTCCCCGTCCCCTCGTCCTCCCCACCATTCCCCCCTCCCCGTCCCCTCGTCCTCCCCACCATTCCCCCCTCCCCGTCCCCTCGTCCTCCCCACCATTCCCCCCTCCCCGTCCCCTCGTCCTCCCCACCATTCCCCCCTCCCCTTCCCCTCGTCCTCCCCACCATTCCCCCCTCCCCGTCCCCTCGTCCTCCCCACCATTCCCCCCTCCCCGTCCCCTCGTCCTCCCCACCATTCCCCCCTCCCCTTCCCCTCGTCCTCCCCACCATTCCCCCCTCCCCGTCCCCTCGTCCTCCCCACCATTCCCCCCTCCCCGTCCCTTCGTCCTCCCCACCATTCCCCCCTCCCCGTCCCCTCGTCCTCCCCACCATTCCCCCCTCCCCGTCCCCTCGTCCTCCCCACCATTCCCCCCTCCCCGTCCCCTCGTCCTCCCCACCATTCCCCCCTCCCCGTCCCCTCGTCCTCCCCACCATTCCCCCCTCCCCGTCCCCTCGTCCTCCCCACCATTCCCCCCTCCCCGTCCCCTCGTCCTCCCCACCATTCCCCCCTCCCCGTCCCCTCGTCCTCCCCACCATTCCCCCCTCCCCGTCCCCTCGTCCTCCCCACCATTCCCCCCTCCCCGTCCCCTCGTCCTCCCCACCATTCCCCCCTCCCCCGTAAAAATGTGCTAACTTGTCACAGGTGAGGCATCTATATAGTAGGTATATAAAAACCTGCTCGGATGCGAATGAAACGTTGTGTGAAAATTTCAAAGCAATCGGTGAAGAACTTTCGGAGATTAGCGATTATGCACAAACGAACATTTACATCTTTATTTATATAGATTATTATTATTATAGTTTACAAAGCTTATGAAGCAATTTGTCAGGTTAAAGGGATGTTTGCACTAGAATATCTGGACTACTCGCGTTAGTAGTAGGTAACCCATTGTGGGCCGGGGAGGGGGGGGGTATAGTATGGGTTACCCACTGTTTAGGGGCCACTAACAATGTGGTGACAGTTGTGGTGCAGTAGCAGGGAGTCGAGGCGGCCCACCAGGAAGTTGACTGAAGAACCACCCTGCCACTGAGGTCTGTACATTGCACATCATTAATAGTATTGAGGCACCAGGATTTATACAAGCTCTGAAGACCATAATTTCAAGATGACCAGGGCTGACTTCATCAGTGGGTTGAGCATGCACAGGAGCACCCCAGTATGGTCCATGTAATGTATCAATTATACAATGTATATATATGATGTAACTATATAACCTGAGCTTGTGAAAGCACTTTCATCACCTTCAGTGATTAAGTGCTTAATTGCACACTAGTTTCTCTATCAGCTATCTCACCCTGTCAGAGTAAAAGAGACAAATGTATGTGTATGCATGTGTGTGTATATATGCATGTATATATGTATATGTACGTATATGTGTGTGTGTGTGTGTGTGTGTGTGTGTGTGTGTATATGTATGTATATATTTATATGTACGTATATGTGTGTGTGTGTATGTATATGTATGTGTATAAAGTATATGTGAAAGCTGATCAGAATTATATTTCACCTTTGTGAATGCACACTAATGACACTATGTAAAAGATACCTCGAACACTTTATGTAGGGCATACGTAGATCTGTATATCTATGTATTTACGTATGTAGCTTAGCTTAGCATTTTAAAAGCACTACAATCACCTTCTGTGGTTGATTGTTCAATAAATCCCTGAACTATATGTTTAACAAATCTCTAACCCTGTCCATGGAGGACAGAAGAAAATGTATATATGCTGGTTAGCATTGTAAATGTGCGGCCACGTCTGTTGTAGAAAAATAAACAGGTCTACTGTTGCACACTGCAACACCCCCTCCATGACCCTGCCTCTCTCGGTTGCATCTATAAGATATAACGGGTAAGTGTTGCAAAGTTCTCAGGAGTCCTGTCATCTAGAAATGTTTCTAGCCCAACAAGCACATCAAGTCCATGAGGGTTCACACACCTTCACAAATCTGCTGTGCTGATAAAGCCACCTGCAGAGCTTGGGTGTGGATAGCAAGATTGCTGACGTGTAAGAGCGAGTATCAACTCTGAATAGCTCTCTGATCCAAGGTCTCTAAACCTTTCTTCCTCTAGCCATACCCATTTTGCTTCGACAAGTGTCCTCTTCGTGTGCTCTCTCTCTCTCTCTCTCTCTCTCTCTCTCTCTCTCTCTCTCTCTCTCTCTCTCTCTCTCTCTCTCTCTCTCTCTCTCTCTCTCTCTCTCTCTCTCTCTCTCTCCCTCTCTCTCTCTCTTATCAGAGAGAAGAGCCACATCATCTGATGAGTATCACACAGCCAATCACTCTGGAGGGCATTGTTCCCAGGTCGCATGTAATCTGAACATTTCCAACTTTATATGCCAACAAGACCAGCGCTGTAGTGCCGACTCTCATTATAATACACTAACTGACGCTTTGCAACGATGCAAACTTCTGCTCCATCTGTCTGTTGGATCCACTAAAGATAAAGCCACCAGAGCAAGGGTGGCATATGCAACAGTTACCAGTAAGCTACACATGTCGACTGTCTACAATCCTTGATTGTTTGAGTTTACATGTGTTCTCTAGTCTCCCTGCTCCTATGATTGTGTGGATCAGTCCACAAGAAG
Source organism: Procambarus clarkii (assembly GCF_040958095.1). Lineage (NCBI taxonomy): Eukaryota > Metazoa > Arthropoda > Malacostraca > Decapoda > Cambaridae > Procambarus > Procambarus clarkii. The sequence goes on from NC_091172.1 coordinate 23,436,099, forward strand.
ATGTGGATATGTACACCATTCTTGTATACTTCTTCTTGTATTCGTGTATTCTCAAGACTCAGTTTACAAGAGATGAGGTATTGTATACCTCAGTACTTGTAGGCTGAGTCCTCTCAGCCTACAAGCACTCAGCTGTGGGAGAGAGAGGTCTTAGCCTACATACACTCAGCTCTGAGAGAGAGGTCTTAGCCAACATACACTCAGCTGTGAGAGAGAGAGGTCTTAGCCAACATACACTCAGCTCTGAGAGAGAGGTCTTAGCCTACATACACTCAGCTCTGAGAGAGAGGTCTTAGCCTACATACACTCAGCTGTGAGAGAGAGAGGTCTTAGCCAACATACACTCAGCTCTGAGAGAGAGGTCTTAGCCTACATACACTCAGCTCTGAGAGAGAGGTCTTAGCCTACATACACTCAGCTGTGAGAGAGAGGTCTTAGCCAACATACACTCAGCTGTGGAAGAGAGAGGTCTTAGCCTACATACACTCAGCTGTGGGAGAGAGAGGTCTTAGCCTACATACACTCAGCTGTGGGAGAGAGAGGTCTTAGCCTACATACACTCAGCTCTGAGAGAGAGGTCTTAGCCTACATACACTCAGCTGTGGGAGAGAGAGGTCTTAGCCCACATACACTCAGATGTGGGAGAGAGAGGTCTTAGCCAACATACACTCAGCTGTGGGAGAGAGAGGTCTTAGCCTACATACACTCAGCTGTAGGAGAGAGAGGTCTTAGCCTACATACACTCAGCTGTAGGAGAGAGAGGTCTTAGCCAACAAACAAGAGTGGAAAGGTGAGTGAGTGTAATATCTCTAGTGCGGGACAAAAGTCACCCCAGACACCGTGTACAGCTTCAAGTGAAGATGTACAGCTCTTGTACACCTGTTATGTACACTATCACCCGCTGTTGAGCACCTGTTGTACACCACCACCTGCTGCTGAGCATCTGTTGTACACTACCACCTGCTGCTAAGCACCTGCTGTACACTACCACCCGCTGCTGAGCACCTGCTGTACACTACCACCTGCTGCTGAGCACCTGTTGTACACTACCATCTGCTGCTAAGCACCTGTTGTACACTACCACCTGCTGCTAAGCACCTGTTGTACACCACCACCTGCTGCTGAGCATCTGTTGTACACTACCACCTGCTGCTAAGCACCTGCTGTACACTACCACCTGCTGCTGAGCACCTGTTGTACACTACCATCTGCTGCTAAGCACCTGTTGTACACTACCATCTGCTGCTAAGCACCTGTTGTACACTACCATCTGCTGCTAAGCACCTGTTGTACACTACCATCTGCTGCTAAGCACCTGTTGTACACCACCATCTGCTGCTGAGCATCTGTTGTACACCACCACCTGCTGCTGAGCACCTGTTGTACAATCCCACCTGCTACTGAGCACCTGTTGTACAATCCAACCTGCTGCTAAGCACCTGTTGTACACTACCACCTGCTGCTGAGCATCTGTTGTACACCACCACCTGCTGCTGAGCACCTGTTATACACCACCACCTGCTGCTGAGCACCTGCTGTACAATCCCACCTGCAACTGAGCACCTATTGTACACCACCACCTGCTGCTGAGCACCTGTTGTACAACACCATCTGTGTTTTTCATATGAGGGAAATCTTCGAAACCTCTTTATCGATTGCTTTGAAATTTTGACACAATGTTGTATTCGAATAGGCGCGTGTTTTTATATACCTACTATATACATGCCTCATTTGTGACGGAAAAAAAAAATGTTTTTTTTTTTTAAACACCGCCATCTGTTGCATGTAAGAGCAACACACGCTATACTAAATATGTTAAGATTCCATTTCAATGTTTCCAATTTCATTGAAAAATTGAATTTTCGTAGACTTCAATTCATTTTCATTTTAATTTAATTATTTTGTGTGACATAGCATTGAAATTGAGCTGTGTTGTTTACCATACCGTTCATTTCGCGAGTATAGTTAATTTTTGTATTTTTCATTGTTTTTCATTTCGTTTTTTAACTGTATTTCTCAGTTCAGTGATGGGAACATCAGATCATTTGGAATGCATCGGACGAAGGAGTGGGGAATGGTGGGGAGGACGAGGGGACGAGAGTGGGGTATGGTGGGGAGGACAAGGGGACGAGAGTGGGGTATGGTGGGGAGGACAAGGGGACGGGTGAGGGGACAATGGTGGGGAGGACTGGGAGACAGGGGAAGGTTGCTTGAGCCACAGCAACGCGTGGCCGGGTACAGCTAGTTAATAATAACAACAATAAGACTAATAACAAGAGTAATAAAATAAGTGTTCTCATTATCTTAATTTTTAGCGAGAGTGGTGAAGGGCGCCGTGGTAGGTGTTGAGAGGTGAGCACATCAGGTGCAGGTGTGTGTGTGTGTGTGTGTGTGTGTGTGTGTGTGTGTGTGTGTGTGTGTGTGTGTGTGTGTGTGTGTGTGTGTGTACTCACCTATATGTACTCACCTATATGTGCTTGCAGAATCGAGCATTGACTCTTGGATCCCGCCTTTCCAGCTATCGGTTGTTTACAGCAATGACTCCTGTCCCATTTCCCTATCATACCTAGTTTTAAAAGTATGAATAGTATTTGCTTCCACAATCTGTTCCCCAAGTGCATTCCATTTTTCTACTACTCTCACGCTAAAAGAAAACTTCCTAACATCTCTGTGACTCATCTGAGTTTCCAGTTTCCACCCATGTCCCCTCGTTCTGTTATTATTACGTGTGAACATTTCATCTATTTCCACTTTGTCAATTCCCCTGAGTATTTTATATGTCCCTATCATATCTCCTCTCTCCCTTCTTTTCTCTAGTGTCGTAAGGTTCAGTTCCTTCAGCCGCTCTTCATATCCCATCCCTCGTAACTCTGGGACAAGCCTCGTCGCAAACCTCTGAACCTTCTCCAGTTTCTTTATGTGTTTCTTCAGGTGGGGGCTCCATGATGGCGCGGCATACTCTAAGACGGGTCTCACGTAGGCAGTGTAAAGCGCCCTAAAAGCTTCCTCATTTAGGTTTCTGAATGAAGTTCTAATTTTCGCCAGTGTAGAGTACGCTGCTGTCGTTATCCTATTTATATGTGCCTCAGGAGTTAGATTAGGTGTCACATCCACTCCCAGGTCTCTTTCTCGAATCGTTACAGGTAGGCTGTTCCCCTTCATTGTGTACTGTCCCTTTGGTCTCCTGTCACCTGATCCCATTTCCATAACTTTACATTTGCTGGTGTTAAACTCCAGTAGCCATTTCCCTGACCATCTCTGCAGCCTGTTTAAGTCCTCTTGGAGGATCCTACAATCCTCGTCTGTCACAACTCTTCTCATTAATTTTGCGTCATCTGCAAACATTGACATGTATGATTCCACTCCTGTAAACATATCATTTACGTAAATTAGAAAGAGGATTGGTCCCTGCACCGATCCTTGAGGTACTCCACTTGTTACTGTTCGCCAGTCCGACTTTTCGCCCCTTACCATTACCCTCTGGCTCCTTCCTGTTAGGTAGTTCTTCACCCATACTAGGGCCTTTCCGCTTACTCCTGCCTGCCAGACATTTACAATGCTAACCAGCATATATACATTTTCTTCTGTCCTCCATGGACAGGGTTAGAGATCAGTTAAACATATAGTTCAGGGATTTATTGAACAATCAACCACAGAAGGTGATTCGGTACTTTTAAAATGCTAAGCTAACCTACATACGTAAATACATAGATACACAGATTTACGTATGCCCTACATAAAGTGTTCGAAGTGTCATTAATGTGCATTTACAAAGGTGAAATGCAATTCTGATCAGCTTCCATATGTACTTTATACACATACATATACATACACACACATATATACGTACATATACATATATACATGCATATATACACACACATGCATTCACTTACATTTGTCTCTTTTACTCTGACAGGGTGACATAGCTGACAGAGAAACTAGTGTGCAATTAAGCACTTAATCACTGAAGGTGATTAAGGTGCTTTTACAAGCTCAGGTTATATAGTTACATCACATACATACATTGTATAAATGATACATTACATGGTCAATCTTGGGTACAAGTCCAATATATCATCAAGTGTTCCAGTACTCATATAGTAACTACACAGTTCAGCATACCTTAGCCCAGGAGGGCGAAAGTCAGTCAATATGGGACATTCTACAATATAATGTTCAAGAGAGTGCATGTTTTCTCTTTCACAAAGTTGACACATTGTGTACTCGACATTTGGGTTTTGAGAAAGCTGCCAGATACGTCTATATCCCAGGCGTATTCTGGCCACTATAACATCACATTGCCGAGTTCTTGTTCTATTAGTCCCATATGTGAATGTCGCCTCACGATATCTATCATAATATTTAATGCTACAACTTTCAGGTCTTTGTGAATTTGTTAGGTCGGTGAGATCTTCATTAGATATTTGTTTAAGTATTCTCTTTGTCACTGCTAATGAAACACCCATATCCATGGTTGTGGTGGTGGTGGGGGTCTGTGGTTGTGGTGGGGGTCTGTGGTTGTGGTGGGGGTCTGTGGTTGTGGTGGGGGGTCTGAGGTCACCAGCATGGTTGTGGTGGGGGGTCTGAGGTCACCAGCATGGTTGTGGTGGTGGGTCTGAGGTCACCAGCATGGTTGTGGTGGTGGTCTGAGGTCACCAGCATGGTTGTGGTGGTGGTCTGAGGTCACCAGCATGGTTGTGGTGGTGGGTCTGAGGTCACCAGCATGGTTGTGGTGGTGGTCTGAGGTCACCAGCATGGTTGTTGTGGTGGTCTGAGGTCACCAGCATGGTTGTGGTGGTGGTCTAAGGTCACCAGCATGGTTGTGGTGGGGGTCTGAGGTCACCAGCATGGTTGTGGTGGTGGTCTGAGGTCACCAGCATGGTTGTGGTGGTGGGGGGGGGTCTGAGGTCACCAGCTGCCCGACCAACCACCACTATCAGGAGGGATGGGACTTGAAAGCATATGTTCCGCTCCATTGATAAAGATAAGGAAGAAATCTGAAGATATCTATCATTGAGGCAGGTGTGTCTCTGGCAGTGTTGTACACCAGGGCCTCCTTCACCACACTCCCCCCACCACACCTGTCAGCCTCCCTCTACACCCTCTACACCCTGTACCCCTACACCCTCTACAGCCATACTGTACAGGGTCTCACCCATGGATCCCAAGATATGCAGTTAATACACAATCAAAAAATCATTAAAATTCACATATTTTATAGTATTGATAAATCTAGAAGAGTTAACATGACCTGAAACAGACTGACCATAAGCCAACCTCTCCTAGGCCTAACATATGCAATCATAGATCTAATTCAGTTCATATATGACCTACACTAGGCCTAGCGAAAGGTAGGTTCGGTTGTCGGGGTCCTTTTAAAATGAGGACCCCAAATATTGGGAGGATTTGTATGTGTATTTTTTGGGTACTAGAGTTCATATTTTGTTCATTTTTGTTCATATTCGCAGTAGGAACTGTGAGTGTAGCATGACCGGTGACACCGTCAGCCCCGCCGTCAGTAGTGACGACGGTGTCACAGTGCCTACCGTGACGCGCTGTGTCACCTCACGGTGTGGAGCTGACGCTGTCTGACTCAGCCCCGTGAGGCACTCTGTGTGGAGGCCCTCATGGCCCCCTGACCCTGGCACTGTGTATGGAGGCCCTCATGGCCATCTGAGCCTGGCACTGTGTATGGAGGCCCTCATGGCCATCTGAGCCTGGCACTGTGTATGGAGGCCCTCATGGCCATCTGAGCCTGGCACTGTGTATGGAGGCCCTCATGGCCATCTGAGCCTGGCACTGTGTATGGAGGCCCTCATGGCCATCTGAGCCTGGCACTGTGTATGGAGGCCCTCATGGCCATCTGAGCCTGGCACTGTGTATGGAGGCCCTCATGGCCATCTGAGCCTGGCACTGTGTATGGAGGCCCTCATGGCCATCTGAGCCTGGCACTGTGTATGGAGGCCCTCAAGGCCATCTGAGCCTGGCACTGTGTATGGAGGCCCTCATGGCCATCTGAGCCTGGCACTGTGTATGGAGGACATGACGGGGCTGAGGCTGGCACTGTGTATGGAGGACATGATGGGGCTGAGCCTGGCACTGTGTATGGAGGACATGACGGGGCTGAGCCTGGCACTGTGTATGGAGGACATGACGGGGCTGAGCCTGGCACTGTGTATGGAGGACATGATGGCCACCTGACCCTGGCACTGTGTATGGAGGACATGACGGGGCTGAGGCTGGCACTGGAGGGCCGCCAAAGAGAGCACATCAGTAACTGGAGTGTGTGAGTGATAGTGGTGGCCCTGCACCCTCAGAGACAGGTCGTGATAGCCGGCCCACACCACCACAGTCTGGGGACTGTGGCGTCTGCTTAACACACCACACAAAGCCGCCGACCACAGTGGTATCAGGCCGGGAGATAAGACAACCGGCTCGCCGACGGTGGTGCGGCGGAAGGAAGACCTCTGCCATGATTCCACAGTCACCTCTCTTGAATAGATTCCGTGTTGAGGAGATACTGAGGCGAGGGCGGGGGTGCGCCCCGGCCCGTTATCGCGGTGTTGTGTGTGTACTCTTCACCGACACTCTCTCTTTATGGCCTCTTCCCTCCGTAATCTCTGGAGATTTTTGTTTTTATCTCCCTTGACGCGGGAGGTCCGTCAAGAAGCCGCGTGGTGGTGACCCCAGACAGTGACAATCTCTGTCCATCTCTGGCGTCACGCACCTCTGTCTCTCTGACAGTCTTGAAGACCAATTTGTTCCAGAAGAACAAGATGAAAATTTTGATGAAGAACAATATATTCTTGAAGTACGGTTAAGAGAATTTCAATTTCTTTCTTTATTATGCACCCCATACCCATCCCGTGGGCCGTAGCGGTAAGGGTTACAGAGGTACATAATGGGTTCAGGGACTGAACCTCAGAGTTCATTTACCTAAGGAAGTGACAGTGTCTTAAAGGTAATGCTGACACCATTAAAGCAAATGAGGAGTGTAAGGGTGACATGGTGGCACCGTGGCACCTTGAGGGCGTCGTCAGCACTGACCCGTCAGGAAGGTCCGGGCTCTCCAGCCTCAGGTTCACACAGCCTCACACTTCGATCGTGAGTGAACACTAATCTCACATCGTGGTGAGTGTGAGATCAGCGTTCGTGAGTAGTTGACTGTCCAGTCAACACTTGTGGTGGCCTGGAGGTCCTCTGAGAGTGTGGTTGTGTCCAGTACACAGTTGTGGAGACTGGTTGGCCCAGACTATGCCAGCAGCCAGAAAAAGTCTTCAGTCAGAAAAAGATCTTGGGAGAGGAAGCACTTGTTTGTCCAGGCCCAACGACTCCACCTTGAGTGTGTGTCGAGTATTATACAGCAACTTTCAAGTAGGGGAAACCACTCATGGAGTTTGTGCCCTTAGAGACAACATTTGGTGTCCTGAGGCTCAGATAGTTCTGTACAGCTCATAAGAAATCTTGCGAGACAAATGCCACACTTTATTTACCCAGGATTCTCTGGGACTGACTCACGGGACCTCCTCCCACAGTCTCCCATGTCTCTTAGGTCGTCCTCGACCAGCTGGGTACTTTTCCCCCAGGAGACATTATGGACATCGCTTGTGAAGGCAACCCAATGTAACCCATCCTCAGGTCAAGTCCATTCCATCCAGTGGTCGACCCCAAAGACGCATTCATCAATATTAACATACTATTCATTCAAATTGGGAATGTTCTCAAATATAAATTCCTATTATTAAATATTAGCATGTTGTGGATGTTTAGGCCTTGGTTAAGTTAGGTGTTTAGGTTCTGTTGGCGGTTATTTGTAGCTGCAACCCGTCCTCGACTCAAGTCCATTACATTCAGCGGTCGACCCCACAGACGCATTCATAAATTTTAATATGCTGTTCATTCAAAACGGGAATTTTAGCAAGTATAAATTAATATTATAATATATTAGTATATTGTGTATATATAGGCATAGGATAGGTTAGGTTAGGTGTTTAGGTTCTGTTGGCGATTATTTGTATTTGTAGAACGTGGGTGAAGAAGCATTTACAGCGTTGTGGTTCGAACAAAATTCGTCAGTGAAGCACTTGTTCCGGAAGTGTTCGGACGTCATCAGTTGTGAGTCGTGTGTAAACCGTTTTTCATTCATAAACAGCTGGGGTTTGGCGGGTGCATGGAATGGTCTTTGGCCTTTGTTTATGCGGACGGGCTGGTGTACAAGTGTACAGAGCTGCCAGTCTGTATACAATGAGCTGTTGGACAATCTTGTTTCCCAGTCACTCAGCCGGTGTGGGTGAGTGACCATCCCGCCAAACACACACACCGAAACTATGACGTTGGTACAACGTTCGAACAAGTTTTAACACCTAACCAGTTATAACAACCAATATAGCAAGTTGTAACAACGTTTTAATACGTCATAAATACGTTAAGCCAAGATGTAACAACTTTATTACAAGTTGTAACAAGCGGAAAATAGAGACAGTTTCGGTTTGTGTTTCCAGGGCAGGGCCTTGCCTCCTGGGCGACGCCTCCACACCAACGCATGGTTTTAAAATAGCTGACTTGGCTTCACTGAAGCAGGTATACGAGTGCTTATACCTGGCTCTGCCAATCACACTAGCTTCCAATTACAAATTTTCTGCAGATAGAAGCTGTCTAACAGTACAATTCAGTGAATATATGTAAATTATATCAAATTGTAGCACTCTTAGACAAAGATACTGGTAAGCACACATTAACTTCTTGGGCAATAAGCAAATGCTGTATTAAAGAATCCGTATTGACCTAATTTTGGAGGGAAGGGGGGTAAGGGCCCTTACTCCTAACCGCTCCCTCTTATTGACTAAATAAAGATGCAGTGTAATTGGTCAATAATTAATTAACGCTACATAGCTTAATATTTTTGAAGACCAGAACGGAAACGGATGTCTTGTTGGCTCTTAATGTGACTTTGGTTATATATATCAAGTTGTCTCGGCGCCTGACAGCTGGGTGGACAGCGCTTCGGATTCATAGTCCTGAGGTTCCGGGTTCGATCCCGGGCGCCGGCGAGAAACAATGGACAGAGTTTCTTTCACCCTGATGTCCCTGTTACCTAGCAGTAAATAGGTACCTGGGAGTTAGCCTGCTGTCATGGTCTACTTCCGGGGGGTGGAGGCCTGGTCGAGGACCGGGCCGCGGGGACACTAAAGCCCCGAAATCACGGCAAGATAACCTCAAGATTACCGTCTCACTACTTCAGTGGAGTCTTCTGGGTGTGAAGGAGTCCTTCTATTAAACATTAAGCTCTGCGGGTTGGTACAAGAATTCATCCAACTATGAACTATGAGAAGAACTGTCAGCACTGGAGAAATTCCCAGAAGACCACGGGAAGATTACTTAACACAGTGTACAGTTACAAACGCAATAAGATTTCCACCGGGATGTAACAGCTCGGAATAGGTTGTTAAACACACCGGCCATGATATGACGGAAGCCACCATACGAGCCGTAAATACTCCTCCACTGGCCTAGACAAATGAGATGATTAAGTGCGTCGTCGCGAAAGATCCTTGAACAAATTCACCAGACGCCTCCACAGTACTAGACAACGTCAGCCAGACTCACGTGAGGTTATCTTGAGATGATTTCGGGGCTTCAGTGTCCCCGCGGCCCGGTCCTCGACCAGGCCTCCACCCCCAGGAAGCAGCCCGTGACAGCTGACTAACACTCATGTACCTATTTTACTGCTAGATAACAGGGGCATAGGGTGAAAGAAACTTTGCCCATTGGTTCTCGCCGGCGCCCGGGATCGAACCCGGGACCACAGGCTCACAAGTCCAGCGTGCTGTCCGCTCGGCCGACCGGCTCCCTGGACCTATACTGTTTCTGATATATGTAAATGATCTCCCAGAGGGAATAGACTCGTTCCTCTTAATGTTTGCTGATGATGCAAAAATTATGAGGAGGATTAAGACAAAAGATAGTATAAAGCTACAAAATGACTTAGACAAACTGAAAGAATAGTCCAACAAAAGGCTACTAAAGTTCAACCTAAGTAAATGTAAGGTGATGAAACAAGGCGGAGGAAATAGGAGGCCAGACACTGGATACCGAATAGGAGATGAAGTCCTTCACGAAACGGACAGAGAGAAAGATCTAGGAGTTGGTATCACTCCAAACCTGTCTCCTGAAGCCCACATCAAAAGAATAACGTCTACGGCATATGCGAGGCTGGCTAACATCAGAACTGCCTTCAGGAACCTGAGTAAGGAATCATTTAGAATCATGTATACCACATATGTAAGACCAATCCTGGAGTATGCAGCCCCAGCATGGAGCCCGTACCTTGTCAAGCACAAGACGAAGCTCGAAAAATTTCAGAGGTATGCCACTAGGTTAGTCCTAGAACTAAGAGGCATGAATTACGAGGAAAGGCTGCGTGAACTGCACCTCACGTCGCTGGAAGACAGAAGAGCTCGGGAGACATGATCACGACATATAAAATTCTCAGTGGAATTGACAGGGTGGACAAGGATGGATTATTTAACACGGGTGGCGCACGCACATGAGGACACAGGTGGAAGCTGAGTACCCAAATAAGCCATAGAGACATTAGAAAGAACTTTTTCAGTGTCAGAGTAGTTAGTAAATGGAATGCACTAGGAAGTAATGTGGTGGAGGCTGACTCCATACACAGTTTCAAACGTAGATATGATAGAGCCCAGTAGGCTCAGGAATCTGTACATCAGTTGATTGACGGTTGAGAGGCGGGACCAAAGAACCAAAGCTCAACCCCCGCATGCACAACTAGGTGAGTACACACGGAGGGGGGGGGCGTGGCACTTCTGGTGAAGTATAGATGTCAGTTAAGGCACAGTTTAAGAGACAATTAGCGTGTGTGTGTGTGAGGACTGACAAGAAGAGGTGGAGGCAGCGGGTGTATAGAGGCTGCCACTCTACACGACAACCCCTAGAGCCTCGCCTCTACACATCTGGCGGAGGACGGAGTGAAGGAACACCGCCCAACACCACACCAGAAGGCGGGATCAGCCGCTGACAGCACCAGAGCAACACTTATCCTGGACCAGTTTAATCCTGAGGAAAGAGACTGGGAGGGAAGGCATCCAGTCCTCCCTCCGCCTCCCCATCTGCACCAGTCACCATCGTCTCACTTTCCTCTGTAATTACTGTAACAGTCAGGGCCATCAGCCGGCGTTGGGGCGAACACTTTCCTCAACACATTAAACACTTACCGTCTCCATGACGGCAACTTATCACCACAAGAGTCTTACTTGTGTTTAGAATTGTCTGGTTATATGAGAGAGCAGGTGTGGTGCCGCGAGTATGTTGCTGGTATACCCAGCAGCTCTCTGCTCTAGGATATACCCAGCAGCTCTCTGCTCTAGGGTATAGCCAGCAGCTCTCTGCTCTAGGGTATACCCAGCAGCTCTCTGCTCTAGGATATACCCAGCAGCTCTCTGCTCTAGGGTATACCCAGCAGCTCTCTGCTCTAGGATATACCCAGCAGCTCTCTACTCTAGGGTATACCCAGCAGCTCTCTGTCCCAGGGTATACCCACACCCACGCCCACCACCTTGACAGTAAACACGAGAATGAGCAACTTCGAGGAGCCTCCCGTTGTGCTACAAGAAGACCACCTGGCAAGTACGACTCATTCTCAACTACACGCCTGGTGCTGCACGCCTGGTGCTGCACGCCTGGTGCTGCACGCCTAGTGCTGCACGCCTGGTGCTGCACGCCCGCTGACACGCCCACAAGATGCAACCATCGGCCGCCATTATCGCCGCCACCACGGCACGCGCCGACGACTCTTGAGGGATATATGGGGTGACTCTTGACAGGTCTTGGCTGACTGTCCACACTAACCTGGGCACAATGGTGGCCCGCGCTCTCTCTCTCACCTCTTGTGGAGGTTCGCACTCGGGCCCTCAGTCATGTCACTCCCTGCGGCGGGTCACAGGCGGGCAGGGTGGTTGACAGAGAGGCAAACATACATACATACATACATACATACATACATACATACATACATACATACATACATACATACATACATACATACATATATACATATATACATACATATATATATATATATATATATATATATATATATATATATATATATATATATATATATATATATGTGTGTGTATATCACGAAAATAAACATATACATATATATATATATATATATATATATATATATATATATATATATATATATATATATATATATATATATATATATATATATATATATATATATATATTCAGTTCCATATGTCCTGGGGACCATTCAGGCTTGTTCGCATATATATATATATATATATATATATATATATATATATATATATATATATATATATATGTGTGTGTTGACTTCTTGATGTTGACATCAAGAAGTCAACACCAGCAATCAACAGCCAATTATTGCACAACTATATTCTACCCACCTCAAGACTCCGCTCCAATATAGAAGCATCAAGAAATATGGACCAATAGGCTTTCTACAAACACTTCTATTCAATACCCATTGTTTCTGTTCTGTCTTGTGTTGATACTTTTAATACCCTATTAATATCCCCTCCTGTTCTGTCTTGTGTTAATGCCACATCACCCTTACCACCTCACTCAAATGTAGAAATAAAATCAGAGATACGTTCTAATCAGTTGTGTATTTGTGAAGTCTTTGAAAATGTAATAAGTTTTACGAAACGCGCCCGTGTCGCGTCAGACTAGAAATAAAAATGAATTTTGGAGAAGTGATTTTTGATTTACCTCCAACAGTGAAGCGTAATGTACGAAAGATTGAGAAAATTCGTGTTAGAATTATTAATCTTACTTTTTCGGTCATATTTAATAATATATGTCTACAGGAAAGACTGCTACCAAAATATACTAATATATATATATATATATATATATATATATATATATATATATATATATATATATATATATATATATATATATACATATATATATATATATACATATATATATATATATATATATATATATATATATATATATATATATATATATATATATATATACACGAACAAGCGTGAATGGTCCCCAGGACTATATGCAACTGAAAACTCACACCCCAGAAGTCACTCGAACCCATTCTGTCAGGAGCACTCTCTGGCGTACAGGCTCGACCAACACAACCGGGCACTCGGTTGGTAATCTTGGGCAAGGTATTTTATCAGTCACTTCTGGGGTGTGAGTTTTCAGTTCCATATAGTCCTGGGGACCATTCAGGCTTGTTCGCATTTGTGTTCCTCACGTGTGCCCCAAAGATTGAGGTGATTTGATAAAATACCATGACCAAGATTACCAACCGAGTGTCCGGTCGTGTTGGTTGAGCGGTTAAGGGATCCTGTACGCCAGCAGAGTGCTTCTGGCAGAATGGGTTCGAGTCACTTCTGGGGTGTGAGTTTTCAGTTATATATATATATATATATATATATATATATATATATATATATATATATATATATATATATATATATATATATATATTATATATATATATACATACTCTCCAGAGATCATTTTCACACTTTTATTTTTGGTCTGACGCCTAGGGTAGGGATGCGTTCCTTAAGGTCTCTCCTTACATTCTTAAAGACTAATTTACCATGCTGTTGTTGTTGTTGTTGTTTTAAGCTTACCTACTCAGAACGAAATATCCACGTAGCACGGGCTATGGTTCGCCCGTAATTGAGTTCGGTTATTCACGATAACCTTGTTACTGTGATATTTGGGTCAAAGTTTTAAATGGAGGTGGGGTTTCCTCCTTTTCTCCCGTTACTTTTTCATTTCTGTTTTAGCGCACTGGTGTTAGTCTTGTTTGAATTGCATTATCTTGGTGGCGGATGTAGCTGCACCATGTTCACTAGTGTGTCCCATTCTTCAACTGCTTTTCTAATCATTGTAGTCGCTGTGAATTTTGCATTTAACGCAGCTGCTCTTGTTGGATGAATGTTGAGTTTGATGAGCAGGGCTTCAGTAGCTTCACATTCCAGTAAGTAGTGCAATAGTGGCGCCTCTGCTTCTGTTCCTCAGATATGACACTCTGTAACTATTGGGTTTATTACCTCCCAGCAGCACTTGTAACCAAGTCTGAGTCTGTGTATGGCTACTGCAATGTCTCTGGATATCTTTTTGTCAGACTTGAAAGAAGAGTACCCATAGTGGCTTGTTCGTACCATATCGCAGTGGATCTTCCTTCCGCTACTTTGGCTCTGTGGCGACTTTTGATAGTTGGGAGTATTTTCTTCTTGATTTGCTCCTTAATATGTGAAAAACTTAGAGGTATTTGAACCTGTACAACAGGTAGAGCAGTGGCAGTTTTTGCTAATGAGTCTGCCTTTTCATTACCATGCTGTTGTTGTTGTTATAGATTCAGCTACTCGGAACAAGTTCCAAGTAGGCCGGGCTATGGTGAGCCCGTAGCATACCTGGCACAGGAGCGGGGCAAGTTGCACGGGCTATGGTGAGCCCGTAGTGAACTTACCTGGCACAGCAGCGGTGCTGTATATGAAGAAAGGCATTACCATGCTTTTGCACAGGCCTATGTTCTCTTTGGGTGAGGTGGTGAGGTGGTACAAAATAAGTGGATGAGTCAAATGGATGAATAGCATAACACAGGGGGATATTGATAGGGTATTCATCCACAGGATCTGTACCACTTCACCCACTCACTGGCTGAGTGGACAGCGCTTGGGGGTGGTAGTCCTAAGGGCCCGCATTCGATTTCCGGCCGAGGCGGAAACAAATGGACAGTGTCTATTATCCCTAGCCCCCCCCCCCCACCTCATGCCCCTGTTCACCTACCAGCAAACAGGTACCCGGGAGCTAAACAGCTGCCGCGGGTTGCGCGTGAGAGTGGAAATATATCATTACAACATGAGCGTTTTTAGACAACCGACGGGTAGAAAGGCGGGGCCCAAGAACTAGCACCTGGAGCCTGCTGGCACGAGCACTCAGTACACTTACACGCGCTGCACGTACACTTTCACCTGGGCCATATAACTCTCAGGTGTAACTAAGAGCACATTAATTATGTCAGGTGTAAACATATGAGGTATGTGGGAGTGCCAGGTGTGTGGTTGGTATGTGTGGTTGTGGGAGTGCCAGGTGTGTGGTTGGTATGTGTGGTTGTGGGAGTGCCAGGTGTGTGGTTGATATGTGTGGTTGTGGGAGTGCCAGGTGTGTGGTTGGTATGTGTGGTTGTGGGAGTGCCAGGTGTGTGGTTGTGGGAGTGCCAGGTGTGTGGTTGGTATGTGTGGTTGTGGGAGTGCCAGGTGTGTTGTTGATATGTGTGGTTGTGGGAGTGCCAGGTGTGTGGTTGGTATGTGTGGTTGTGGGAGTGCCAGGTGTGTTGTTGATATGTGTGGTTGTGGGAGTGCCAGGTGTGTGGTTGATATGTGTGGTTGTGGGAGTGCCAGGTGTGTGGTTGTGGGAGTGCCAGGTGTGTGGTTGTGGGAGTGCCAGGTGTGTGGTTGTGGGAGTGCCAGGTGTGTGGTTGGTATGTGTGGTTGTGGGAGTGCCAGGTGTGTGGTTGGTATGTGTGGTTGTGTGAGTGCCAGGTGTGTTGTTGGTATGTGTGGTTGTGGGAGTGCCAGGTGTGTGGTTGGTATGTGTGGTTGTGGGAGTGCCAGGTGTGTTGTTGATATGTGTGGTTGTGGGAGTGCCAGGTGTGTGGTTGATATGTGTGGTTGTGGGAGTGTCAGGTGTGTGGTTGTGGGAGTGCCAGGTGTGTGGTTGTGGGAGTGCCAGGTGTGTGGTTGTGGGAGTGCCAGGTGTGTGGTTGTGGGAGTGTCAGGTGTGTGGTTGTGGGAGTGCCAGGTGTGTGGTTGTGGGAGTGCCAGGTGTGTGGTTGTGGGAGTGCCAGGTGTGTGGTTGTGGGAGTGCCAGGTGTGTGGTTGTGGGAGTGCCAGGTGTGTGGTTGTGGGAGTGCCAGGTGTGTGGTTGTGGGAGTGCCAGGTGTGTGGTTGTGGGAGTGCCAGGTGTGTGGTTGTGGGAGTGCCAGGTGTGTGGTTGTGGGAGTGCCAGGTGTGTGGTTGTGGGAGTGCCAGGTGTGTGGTTGTGGGAGTGCCAGGTGTGTGGTTGTGGGAGTGCCAGGTGTGTGGTTGTGGGAGTGCCAGGTGTGTGGTTGTGGGAGTGCCAGGTGTGTGGTTGTGGGAGTGCCAGGTGTGTGGTTGTGGGAGTGCCAGGTGTGTGGTTGTGGGAGTGCCAGGTGTGTGGTTGTGGGAGTGCCAGGTGTGTGGTTGTGGGAGTGCCAGGTGTGTGGTTGTGGGAGTGCCAGGTGTGTGGTTGTGGGAGTGCCAGGTGTGTGGTTGTGGGAGTGCCAGGTGTGTGGTTGTGGGAGTGCCAGGTGTGTGGTTGTGGGAGTGCCAGGTGTGTGGTTATGGGAGTGCCAGGTGTGTGGTTATGGGAGTGCCAGGTGTGTGGTTGTGGGAGTGCCAGGGGTGTGGTTGTGGGAGTGCCAGGTGTGTGGTTGTGGGAGTGCCAGGTGTGTGGTTGTGGGAGTGCCAGGTGTGTGGTTGTGGGAGTGCCAGGTGTGTGGTTGTGGGAGTGCCAGGTGTGTGGTTGTGGGAGTGCCAGGTGTGTGGTTGTGGGAGTGCCAGGGGTGTGGTTGTGGGAGTGCCAGGGGTGTGGTTGTGGGAGTGCCAGGTGTGTGGTTGTGGGAGTGCCAGGTGTGTGGTTGTGGGAGTGCCAGGTGTGTGGTTGTGGGAGTGCCAGGTGTGTGGTTGTGGGAGTGCCAGGTGTGTGGTTGTGGGAGTGCCAGGTGTGTGGTTGTGGGAGTGCCATCTGCATCAAGATGACGGGTCATCTTCATACAGATATCTTAATGGAACATTCCTTGTCATGTTGAGTCAGGGAAAGATTCACACCTTCCTCAGGGGTTAGTCCTTGTACCTCATGCGCTCTCTCTCTCTCTCTCTCTCTCTCTCTCTCTCTCTCTCTCTCTCTCTCTCTCTCTCTCTGTCTGTCTGTCTGTCTGTCTGTCTGTCTGTCTGTCTCTCTCTCTCTCTCTCTCTCTCTCTCTCTCTCTCTCTCTCTCTCTCTCTCTCTCTCTCTCTCTCTCTCTCTCTCTCTCTCTCTCTCTCTCTCTCTCTCGGAAGATCGTCTGGGCAAGCCCCGTAGGCGACAGGTGTCTTCTCCATACACATAAGATGAAGAAATAACTGTGAAGTTTATCACAGGCAGAGAGAGAGAGAGAGAGAGAGAGAGAGAGAGAGAGAGAGAGAGAGAGAGAGATTTTCGGTACCTCCCGTAATTATAAGTTCATAATTGTTAAGTGTAGCTATAATTTAATTTGGTGATATTACTGCGCTTACCCACACGTGGATGACTCTAGAAAACGGGGAACTGTTGGCTGAATCTCAATTTAATGGGGGTAAACTAATGGGGCACTTTATACTCTGTTTTACTATCTTTGTGTAAACTTTCAACCTTTGTAAACTTTGTAAACTTTGGTGAACTTTCTTCAAATAAAGTGAGAATTCGCCCGTCATTTAGGCTTTTGGCTTTGTCTGTCTGTCTGTCGTGTCTTGTGTTCAGGAAGTCGTTCACCTCGGAAATAATGTTAGGTAGTATTAAAGGTCTAATTTTGCGATTAAGAAAATATCTGTATATATTAAAAAGTTGACTTTTTTTAGAGGTTATAAGTAAATTTAATATTCATATGTGTCGCCTGTGTGTGTGTAGTGAACAGTGTGGGTGAACAGTGTGGGTGAACAGTGTGGTGAACAGTGTGGTGAACAGTGTGGTGAACAGTGTGTGGTGAACAGTGTGGGTGAACAGTGTGGGTGAACAGTGTGGTGAACAGTGTGGTGAACAGTGTGGTGAACAGTGTGTGGTGAACAGTGTGGGTGAACAGTGTGGGTGAACACTGTGGTGAACAGTGTGGTGAACAGTGTGGTGAACAGTGTGTGGTGAACAGTGTGGGTGAACAGTGTGGGTGAACACTGTGGTGAACAGTGTGGTGAACAGTGTGTGGTGAACAGTGTGGGTGAACAGTGTGGGTGAACACTGTGGTGAACAGTGTGGGTGAACAGTGTGGGTGAACAGTGTGGGTGAACAGTGTGGTGAACAGTGTGGTGAACAGTGTGGTGAACAGTGTGTGGTGAACAGTGTGGGTGAACAGTGTGGGTGAACACTGTGGTGAACAGTGTGGTGAACAGTGTGTGGTGAACAGTGTGGGTGAACAGTGTGGGTGAACACTGTGGTGAACAGTGTGGGTGAACAGTGTGGGTGAACAGTGTGGTGAACAGTGTGGGTGAACAGTGTGGGTGAACAGTGTGGTGAACAGTGTGGTGAACAGTGTGGTGAACAGTGTGGTGAACACTGTGGTGAACACTGTGGTGAACACTGTGGTGAACAGTGTGGTGAACAGTGTGGTGAACAGTGTGGTGAACAGTGTGGGTGAACAGTGTGGTGAACAGTGTGGGTGAACAGTGTGGTGAACAGTGTGGTGAACAGTGTGGGTGAACAGTGTGGTGAACAGTGTGGTGAACAATTTGGTGAACAGTGTGGTGAACAGTGTGGGTGAACAGTGTGGTGAACAGTGTGGTGAACAGTGTGGGTGAACAGTGTGGTGAACAGTGTGGTGAACAGTGTGGGTGAACAGTGTGGTGAACAGTGTGGTGAACAATTTGGTGAACAGTGTGGTGAACAGTGTGGGTGAACAGTGTGGTGAACAGTGTGGTGAACAGTGTGGGTGAACAGTGTGGGTGAACAGTGTGGTGAACAGTGTGGGTGAACAGTGTGGTGAACAGTGTGGTGAACAGTGTGGTGAACAGTGTGGTGAACAGTATGGGTGAACAGTGTGGTGAACAGTGTGGTGAACACTGTGGTGAACAGTGTGGTGAACAGTGTAGTGAACAGTGTGGTGAACAGTGTGGTGAACAGTGTGGTGAACACTGTGGTGAACAGTGTGGTGAACAGTGTAGTGAACAGTGTGGTGAACAGTGTGGTGAACAGTGTGGTGAACAATTTGGTGAACAGTGTAGTGAACAATGGGTGGAGTAAGGACAAGAGTTTACACTCTACCCTACTTGTTACTTGAGTGTGTCAGGTGTGAGGGTGTCACATGTGAGGGGTGTCAGGTGTGAGGGGTGTCAGGTGTGAATGTGTCAGGTGTGAGTGTGTCAGGTGTGAGGGTGTCAGGTGTGAGGGTGTCAGTTGTGAGGGTGTCAGGTGTGAGGGTGTCAGGTGTGAGGGTGTCAGGTGTGAGGTTGTCAGGTGTGAGGGTGTCAGGTGTGAGGGTGTCAGGTGTGAGTGTGTCAGGTGTGAGGGGTGTCAGGTGTGAGGGTGTCAGGTGTGAGGGTGTCAGGTGTGAGGGGTGTCAGGTGTGAGTGTGTCAGGTGTGAGTGTGTCAGGTGTGAGGGGTGTCAGGTGTGAGTGTGTCAGGTGTGAGTGTGTCAGGTGTGAGGGGTGTCAGGTGTGAGGGTGTCAGGTGTGAGTGGTGTCAGGTGTGAGGGTGTCAGTTGTGAGGGTGTCAGGTGTGAGGGTGTCAGGTGTGAGGGGTGTCAGGTGTGAGGGTGTCAGGTGTGAGGGTGTCAGGTGTGAGGGTGTCAGGTGTGAGGGTGTCAGGTGTGAGGGTGTCAGGTGTGAGGGTGTCAGGTGTGAGGGTGTCAGGTGTGAGGGTGTCAGGTGTGAGGGTGTCAGGTGTGAGGGGTGTCAGGTGTGAGGGTGTCAGGTGTGAGGGTGTCAGGTGTGAGGGTGTCAGGTGTGAGGGTGTCAGTTGTGAGGGTGTCAGGTGTGAGGGTGTCAGGTGTGAGGGGTGTCAGGTGTGAGGGGTGTCAGGTGTGAGGGTGTGAGGGTGTCAGGTGTGATGGTGTCAGGTGTGAGGGTGTCAGGTGTGAGGTTGTCAGGTGTGAGGTTGTCAGGTGTGAGGGTGTTAGGTGTGAGGGTGTCAGGTGTGAGGGTGTCAGGTGTGAGGGGTGTCAGGTGTGAGGGTGTTAGGTGTGAGGGTGTCAGGTGTGAGGGTGTCAGGTGTGAGGGTGTCAGGTGTGAGGGTGTCAGGTGTGAGGGTGTCAGGTGTGAGGGTGTCAGGTGTGAGGTTGTCAGGTGTGAGGGTTGTCAGGTGTGAGAGTGTCAGGTGTGAGGGTGTGAGGGTGTCAGGTGTGATGGTGTCAGGTGTGAGGGTGTCAGGTGTGAGGTTGTCAGGTGTGAGGTTGTCAGGTGTGAGGGTGTCAGGTGTGAAGGATGTCAGATGTGAGGGTGTCAGGTGTGAGGGTGTCAGGTGTGAAGGATGTCAGATGTGAGGGTGTCAGGTGTAAGGGTGTCAGGTGTGAAGGATGTCAGATGTGAGGGTGTTAGATGTGAGGGTGTCAGGTGTGAGGGTGTCAGGTGTGAGGGTATCAGGTGTGAGAGTGTCAGATGTGAAGGATGTCAGATGTGAGGGTGTTAGATGTGAGGGTGTCAGGTGTGAGGGTGTCAGGTGTGAGGGTGTCAGGTGTGAGGGTGTCAGGTGTGAGGGGTGTCAGATGTGAGGGTGTCAGGTGTGAGGGGTGTCAGATGTGAGGGGTGTCAGATGGGATGGGTGTCAGGTGTGAGAGTGTCAGATGTGAGGGGTGTCAGATGGGAGTGGTGTCAGGTGTGAGGGTGTCAGGTGTGAGTATAGCGAGCATACAAGCCACATACGCGCGTGCAAAGTATACTGTATAAGGCAGTATAAGTCAGTAAGGTGCTCAGAGGTGCTGAGCACGAGGGGTCCGCCCAGGTGTCAGACGGGTGGGGGCGCAGGAGAGGACGTGAGCAGTGTACAACACAGCACCCTGAGTAATGTGCAAACACATCTTGAACACGTGTGTGTGCTCACCTATTTGTACTCACCTACTTGTGCTTGCAGGATCGAACATTGAATCTTGGATCCCGCCTTTCTAGCCATCGGTTGTTTACAGCAATGACTTCTGTCCATTTCCTTATTATATATAGTTTTAAAATTATGAATAGAGTTTGCTTCCACAACCTGCTCCTTAAGTGCATTCCATTATTCCACTACTGTACTAAAAGAGTAAACTAAAAGAAAACTTCCTAACATCTCTGTGACTCATCTGAGTTTCCAGCTTCCACCCATGTCCCCTCGTTCTGTTATTATTCAGTGTGAACATTTCGTCTATGTCCACTCTGCCAAACTCCCTGAGTATTTTATACGTTCCTATCATACTCCCCCCTCTCCCTTCTTTTTTCTAGTGTCGTAAGGCTCAGTTCCTTCAGGCGCTCTTCATATCTCATCCCTCGTAACTCTGGGACGAGCCTCGTCGCAAATTTCTGAACCTTTTCCAGTTTCCTTATATGTTTCTTCAGGTGGGGACTCATGATGGGGCGGCATACTCTAAGACTGGCCTCACGTAGGCAGTGTAAAGCGCCCTAAATGCCTCCTCACTTAGGTTTCTAAATGATGTTCTAACTTTCGCCAGTGTAGAGTACGCTGCTGTCGTTATCCTATTTATATGTGCCTCAGGAGTTAGATTAGGTGTTACGTCCACACCCAGGTCTCTTTCTCGAGTCGTCACAGGTAGGCTGTTCCCCTTCATTGTGTACTGTCCCTTTGGTCTCCTATCCCCTATTCGCGTGTATTTGAAATAGAGTTGGTCCCAGCACCGATCCTTGAGGTCCTCCACTCGTTACTGTTCGCCAGTCCGACTTCTCGCCCCATACCATTACCCTCTGGCTCCTTCCTGTTAGGTAGTTCCTCTCCCATGCTAGGGCCTTTCCGCTTACTCCCGCCTGCCTCTCAAGTTTGAACAGGAATCTCATGTGCGGTACTGTATCAAAGGCTTTTTGGCAGTCCAGAAATATGCAGTCAGCCCATTGCGTGTGTACTGGTGTGTAAGGATACCGTACCGCAGCCCGGTTCATCTCGGTAACTTAACCGGTAACTGGAAGTGGCACTGACCACTCCCTGTGTTCCCAACACTTCACAAACCGGTCGTGTGTGTACGGTCTCCACGGGACCTCCGTTGATGCTTTACTCACAGCGTCAACGAGTCCATCAAATTCGAGGGATTAAAACTAATATAATTGTTACTATTTATTTTTATTGAAAAGTACGGGGAGGGCAGCCGTGGAGGGCAGCCGTGGAGGGCAGCCGGGGAGGGCAGCCGTGGAGGGCAGCCGTGGAGGGCAGCCGTGGAGGGCAGCCGGGGAGGGCAGCCGGGGAGGGCAGCCGTGGAGAGCAGCCGTGGAGGGCAGCCGTGGAGGGCAGCCGTGGAGGGCAGCCGTGGAGGGCAGCCGTGGAGGGCAGCCGGGGAGGGCAGCCGTGGAGGGCAGCCGTGGAGGGCAGCCGGGGAGGGCAGCCGGGGAGGGCAGCCGTGGAGGGCAGCCGTGGAGGGCAGCCGTGGAGGGCAGCCGGGGAGGGCAGCCGTGGAGGGCAGCCGGGGAGGGCAGCCGTGGAGGGCAGCCGTGGAGGGCAGCCGGGGAGGGCAGCCGTGGAGGGCAGCCGTGGAGGGCAGCCGTGGAGGGCAGCCGGGGAGGGCAGCCGTGGA